>NC_140952.1:74183411-74710911 GCF_014529385.1 Adiantum capillus-veneris
GGACATGAAGTGTGGTTGAGTGGGTGCAATTCCATAAAACTAGCTTGCACAAGCCAGACAACAAAAAGTTGAAACTCATGTGAGCATTGAATGAGTACCTTTGGGAGCCTTGGGCTACTCATCAATAAAAGTACAATAGCCCTTTCGTTGAATGAGAAGATGTGATGATTAGAAGTGCAACATAAAAATGTGCAACAAATGCCATGAATATAGTAGCTTTTGGAGGTATGAGGATGCACATAGTAATGAAGGTAACTACCTACTTCTAACCTCTAAGTTATGAAATCCTCCCCTTTTCCAAAAGTTCGGAGGGAGAAGAGGCATGCACATGCACCTTCCTTGTTCACAATGGCAAGGTGGTATTGCAAATAGGAACAATAGACAGGGTACCCTACGCACATGCAAGTTCATCACTTGCTCTTTGCTTAGGCAATGGTCACGTAAGGTGATGTTGCAAACCGGCTCAATGAATAGAGCATCATGCAAGTCAATCGGTTTCTCTTTGCTTATGCAATGGTCATGCAATGCACAATTATCAATTACTTCTAATGATTATTATGCCTCCTCCTGGGTCACATGTGTACCCATTGCTTATCATGTATAACTATTCATTGTCTTTTGTAACTATGCCAATTTTGGCATAGTTGGACCAGTTATGTATATAATTGATGATTGTTGGCTAGCGTGACCATAGCCTTAGTTGATTAATCTACACGATTTATAATGCTATAGAAAAATGTGTTGCATGACTAAAAGGTTGAGGTTGGTTCTGCAATATTATGATGTGTTTAATAGAATCCACTCACGAATTGCGAGTTTTGCCAAATAAAATAAAATAAAATAAAAATGTCTTGCATGACTAAAAGGCTAACGAGAATTCCAAAATAGAAAGCCCAACTGTCCATGTCTAGCATATACATGAGACTAATTACCTTTCATATATTTTCTAAACTCTGAGCCCAATCACGAATTGCCACTAGATGAATTGAGTTTGGTTCAAAATATAAAGCCTTGCCCATCGTAGGCCAAAAAATCATAAGACTCCTCTTTTTTTTTTCGCCAAGCGTGTCATAAAATCTAATTTCTAACCAGTCCAAACAATTTTCTCATATTAAACTGATCATTTAATGTGGGAGAATAAACGGGAACAAGGGTTATAAGATAGACATGTACTTACAGATCTATCTCAACACGGGGCCAATAATAAAGGGGTCCAAATGAGAGATGGTCTGTCAAAGAGCAAGGTTAACCAATGGAGCTTTAAAGACCTTAGGGTTAGCTTCATTAAAGACCTCCAAAGGTTAGTGTAAAAGTCCTTTGACCTTAGGTAAGCTAGGGTTGAGTCTGAGGTGGGAACCCGGTCCAAGCTTAAGCTGCTTGAGGTGCTTGTCGTGCTTGATTACTAAGGTGCTTGAGGTGCTTGTCGTGCTTGATGACTAAGGTGCTTGAGGTGCTTGCCGACTCGGGAGCTTGAGGTGCTTGTGGGAACACTACCCAAGCTTGAGGTGCTTTGCCATGCTTGGTGACTAAGGTGCTTGGGGGTAAGGTGTGCAAAAGTCAACAACTATCCCTACAAGGAGCCTACTAGAGAGGCTAGAGAGAGAACACATACACCCTCACACAAGGTAAGCGTGGTTCAAAGAAAGTATACAGGACACTTGTCAAGTTCCTCTTCATGTTGCCCTCATGGTGTGCTTAAATCCTATTGGTTGGCCTCCCAAGGGGTCTAATGATAAATGAATTAATTTAATTAATTGTTTTAGCATTTATCAAGTCCTCTCTCTCAAAGGGGAAAGGGGGACACTTGTTCCAAAGCTACCCTTGTTGCTTGATATGCATGTGCATGTGATTGGCTAGGCCTGGAGAGGTCCAATGATCTTCAATCAATCATGAGCTACAAGGGGGGGTCAACCAAAGCAAGCTAGGGGGTTGCTTGAGGGGTATACTCTCCCACACACACTCACACACTCTCTATTGTGTGAAGTGCAAGAGCTCCATCTCCTTCTCCAAGCAAGTAGAGAGGTTGAGAGCCTACACCAACACTCTTGGCTATGGAATGCAAATCCAACCAAGAACCATGCTTCGATACTTAAGCTTTCCATCTTCTCGATCTTCGTTACTATGCTATTATGCATGCTAGCAAGAAGAGTGATGATAAGTGAGGAACTAATCCTTTCTCCTATGAAATGTTTCTTCTTCCTCTTCCCTACCCTCATTTCCTACTAGCTCTCTCCACCTTGGAAGGTGTTTGAGGCCTTGGGATTGAAGCTTGGGATAGTTAACTAAGGTAATGCTCATGCGAGCATAGTTATGGTAATGCTTATTTAAGCCTCCCATTATTGATGACCATGCAATTATGTTGTTCGTCCTAGCCTGCCATGGTAACATGCAACATAGTCGACACGTAGTGGGACCCAAGGTACAAAGACGATGTTGGACACAACGAGCAAGCCACACCAAAAGCACAATTGAAACTTGTAGTAGACATCTGACATCATTAAAAGCTGAGTTCTAAAAGTTTGTGCAACAATGCTAATTTTTAGTTGCAAGATGCCCCCATAGTACAACTATGCTTTGATCGATGGCTTGTGTGACCATTGCATACACATAGTTATGAGGAAAAAGTGTAAGTAAGGTACGCTCCACACGCACGGGGTAAACTTGTAATATGAAGAATTTACCCTCGTCTACCTCACGTTCATGCGCAAGTCAGATCAGTAACTAGTTGTTTAAGGTGGGGGGTTACCTCAATGGCTGTAGTTGGCCTTAAAGGCTTAAGTAATTTTGCTTTGCTGCAATTTCTATCTAGACTAGTATTGCCTTCGGTCCCCTCTCTCTCTTTCTTCGCGTGCAATCTTTTTCTCTCTCGTTGACTGTGCTGAGCGCTAGGCTGCAAGCCACACTACTGTCGAAGTTGACTAGATGAAGGAGCTCTCGCCACGTGTCAGGGGGGCGAAATTCCTCCCCCTTTTATAATAGTATAGATAGATAGATAATAACGCATACCTATTTTTAAAAACAAAAAAAATGGTTTCTTCTCCTCAAAAGGCCACCCGCATCATCTCTCTTGCGGGAGACGTTGCTGTCTGAGCTTGTCTCCTCCTTTTCTTTGTGATCATGCAATATGGCAGCGTAATAAAACAACCCTTTCACATTTTTAATTGAAATTTGAGGAACTCTGTAAGTGAGACCAAAGAGGATGAGGGGTAGCTTAATTATAATTTTGAGGAAGGGTAGCCTCAATTTTCAGATTACGAGTTACCCTCTCCCATGTGGAACCACCTAGTGGGAAGGATGCATGTGTGGGTGCGTAGTTGGCTACTATGTGTGTGAGAGTCATGACTCCAGTTGGGACTCGAGAGAGAGACATTAGGAGTGTGTGTATGTGTGTGCGTGTGTGAGTGAGAGAGAGGGGGGGCGGTATTGATGATTCTGAACGACTCCAGCAAGCTGTAGTTGCTGATGTTTGATCGTTTTCACCTCTTCGGAAGTCCCTGCAGTACCCTCAAGTAAATGCAATGAGCTGCCATTATCACCTGCTCTACTTGAAAAGCCCACCTGCGGCGCCTACGCCGCAGCGGCAAAAACAACACCACCAGCCTCAACAGGTCTCTCTCTCTCTCTCTCTCTCTCTCTCTCTCACACACACACACACACACACAGAGGGACAGGGCATCATGGGTGCGCGGCATATTGCAGAGGTAGCTTGCAATGGCAGGTGGGTTTTACAGCTTACGTCCATCCTCTTCCTGATGCTGCAGCTCCTTGATCTGTCTAGTACTGCTAGCCCTCCTGGTTCCAAAGGCTTCTATGTCCCTGCCCTCATCATCTTCGGCGACTCCACTGTTGACGTTGGTATGAACAACAACTTAACCAGCATTGTCAAGTCCAATTTTTTACCATACGGCGAGAACTTCCTCGGTGGTAACCATCCCACCGGTCGCTTCTGCAACGGCCAGCTTGCTGTTGATGCTGTCGGTAAGCACTCACTGCTAAGATATCGACATGCACAAGGCTAGCTATGTACACATATTTGTAATATGTTAATGTCACTCATCTATGCACACTTTTTCATCTCCTCCTGCCCCAAAATGCATTCGAGCGGGCACGCACAATTACATGATTTCCTGCATATTCTGTCTCATTAATTCATGGATGCAAAGACTTGTTTTCCATTTCTCCTTTTAATTTTGTTAATTGTTTCTTCTGCGAATCGTATTTACATGTGATCATATATGCATACATACGTTCAATTTCCATCAAGATGTAGTACATTTTTACCTGTGAGAAAATGCATTTCTGGCATGAATCAGTACATTTTTGCATGTGAGAGAAGGCACTTCTGGCATAAATTAGTACATTGTTGCATGTAAGAAAATGTATGATCCATGTTATTGCACAGCTCTGCAACTGCATCTGCCCATAGACGAGCAATTTATGAGGGGTTTCTCATAATTTATTCTTGGAAGTTCGTGTGCAGCGACTTTTCTCGAGCTTCCCTTTCCGCTCGCTTACTTCGATCCTCAAGCAACCGGACACAACGTAGTGCAAGGAATCAACTTTGCGTCTTCTGCATCTGGCTATAATGACAACACAGCCAAATTCTGGGTAAGTGTTTAAATTGACTCAATTGAGAGTTTACTGGCAGAATTGAGTGTTCGAGGTTTTGTGCCTATGCAACAGCTGTCGCAACGCAACTGCGTCACACATTGTGGTTGTCTACTCTTCTGTGGAGCTCATAATTTTCGGCTTGCTAATTTTGCAGAATGTAATCTCTCTCACAAAGCAACTAGAATTTTTCAAGAGTTACAAAGCACAGCTAGCAGAAATAGTGGGCTCTAGCAAAGCATCTAATATACTCTCTGAGGCCTTGTATATTCTCAGCACCGGCAGCAATGACTACGCCAACAACTATTTTTACAACTTGCGCCTCAAAGCGAAGCTAAACATCAAAGATTACACCACTTTTCTTGTTCAATCAGCTGCCAAATTTATCGAGGTTTTCTTCATTTTTAAGCTCTTGAAAACTTGATGTATGTGTCAAATCTAAGTATGTACATTTATGTCGGTTTACACATACCTAAGGTTATGTGTGCGCATTGTATGTATATGCATACCTAAGGTTATACATGCATGCATGCCCGTGGGTGTATGTTTGTATGTGTGGGTGTGCATGTCTGACGTATGTGTAAGGTCACCATACCCATGTGTGCATGCAGCTGTAAGTGCATATGTATATGATACTTCGGCTCCCATTATTCACACAATTTGTATGTGTGCGCGTACGTGTGATCCTCTATTGATGATGTCTATGGATACCTGCTTCGGCTCCCATTATTCACACAATTTGTGTGTGTGCGTGCGTGTGATCCTCTATTGATGTATGTCTATGGATACCTGCTTCTATGTGTCTAAGGGTGTCTTGTTGAAAATGATAAAACATGTTTATTTTGTGCCAATGTGTAAGGCTGTGTGCCATGCCACAAGAAATTACTAGTCCATTTGAGAGTCTTCAGAATGACCAGGATTTCTGCCAATTGTATGTATGCCTTGTTTGCAAAATTAGGAGCTTTATCTCTCGGGAGTGCGGAAGCTTGCGATCGTCAATGTACCTCCTCTTGGGTGTCTGCCATTTCAAAGGACTGTGCTTGGTGCAAGGAAGTTGGACTTCAAGGATTGCTTGCCTGTTGCAAATGAGGCGGCTGCTTCTTTCAACCAAGGACTTGACACAGTGGTGAAAAGCTTGAGAGAGAAGTACACGGACTACGGGGTTGTTATTGTCGATTGCTATACGCCCTTGTTGGACATATACACTAACCCTGCTCCATATGGTAATCTCTCATTTTCTCTTACCTGGAATGGGTAATGCTTGTCAAAGTTTTATCTCACACACACACATACACACACATTTTGGGGGTAATGCTTATACTAGGTCTCCACCACTTTAGAAAAAACAAGAAGCCATTCAAAACATCTCAAATGCACAGAGTGAAGGGAGAGTGTAGGAAAGGAAATGCCTCATGAAAGTGGAAAGTCTAAAGAGTTTGTATGTCTATCTGAAGAGGTGGTCGAGCATGCATGCAATGTGTGTGTCAATTTACATCTGCATTCTTATCTCTCTTTACCTGTTTTCTTCTCTTTAGAGTTTCCTTGCACTATGGATGTCGTAAATTTATCTATTTGGAGATACAGCTGTAGGTAAAGATATCGATATAGAATTTTTTTTGGGGTAATGCTTATATTAGTGAGAGATATAAATAGAGTTACAGAGAGCAAAATGTTTTTTTTTTGCTTGGGTTAATACTTGTATTACTGGTCGCTCCTCAAGATGAGAGAAAACCCACAAAGAAGATAATGCACAAAGTAGTATCGGGCTTGTGTACACATTAAATGCCTGATTTGTTTGGTTTGTATGCTTGTAAGATACTTTCCGAGGGCTTAACCAAATATTGCATCTACAGGGATCGAGGTCGTGAAAAGAGGGTGTTGTTCCACAGGAAGACTAGAGACGGCCATCTTTTGCAACCGGCTTGAAGGCCCATTGTCATGCAAGGACCCCTCCAAGTTCATGTTTTGGGATAGTTATCATCCCACTGAGGTAGTATACAAGGTACTGGCAGACAAGTTCATCCAAATTGTAGTGGACGCCAAGATTCTTTAAGTTTTGAAGCAAAAAAGACACCTCCAAAAGCATGATGAAAAGCTCTGATTATGGTTTTCTTGATGAAAATTACCGATGACATCCCGGTGCCGCTTCCAACCACTTGGTTGAAATATTTATTTGTTGAGGAAAAACTGCGAAACATACAATGTATGAAATGTCAGTGAGAAGTTTCCATGTGAGTGCAATATGCTTAATTTTCTTTATTCCCTATATGGCCAGGCACAAATCATCCACAATAAAATTGTTGGAATTTTGCATATACATCAGAATACAAAACATATTAATTGGCATTGGACTAAATTTTTTGGGCTGAGAGCATACATATAAGCAAACCAAGAAGCAGGAATGAAGTTTTAATCAGGCTAGCTTCTCTTATGCTGTCATCTATTCGATGAAAATAATGTTGGGCGATGAAATATTGTCTTATTGCCTATAGGGAATGCAACATGCAATAATCCACATTGAACTGCCTCCATATGGCAAAATGATGTCATTGTACTACAAATTTTTTTTGCTACCCAGGGTTAGAAAAATACATTTTCCCTAACCAAAGACAAAAAGGTCAAACTTTAAATTCTCCTGGTCTTTAGGTCAAAATTTGAAGCTTTTGTTGGTATTTACACTAAAACTTGTGTAAATTTCCTGGTTTTCTTCGAGGCAAGCTCAAAGTCTAACTGGGAGTTTATGATGTCAATTGGTCAATATATATAAGACTAAAACTTGTGTAAATTTCCCAGTTTTCTTCAAGGCAAGCTCAAAGTCGGGATTTTATGATTTCAGCCGGTCAAAATATAGGAGACTTGTTTTTTTCCTAACATTGTTGCTACCACAAGGAGTTGTGAGCAATCATAACAAGTTTGCGTTGTGCACTTAAGGTTAACATAGTGTAGTAAGAGAAAAGTTAGTTGCAAATGTCATATTGGAATGTGTTTTCCCTTGACATATCAAACGCCAAGACCTTTAACTACAAGAGGTCCTTCAATGTAGCGACGCTGGTACTGCGACGCTCAGATGGGAAAAAGCCCGACGTCCCTATAGGCGTGACCATATCGCTCTCACTTTATAACTCGCACCATTTACTTGTTCCAACTCTCAAGATTGAGATTGGCCAAACAAACAAGCATTCCCTTTGTTTCTTCGTATGAAGGGGATAAACATTTTAAGAAAAAATAAGAAGCCATTTTTGGAGCCACCCCCCCCCCCCCCCCCCCCCCCCCCCCCCCCCTTTAAAAGATTGTAAATTGAGTCCTCTCTACATAATATTGTGCACTTGTTACTTAGCAGTGCTCTTTCCATGTGAAGGAGATATTTCTCTCTAGAGTCCGATAGCATAATCACGGTCGAGAACCTTGTTTGAGAAGATAAAGTTGAGCTCGTTTACATAGTTCTTGCTTAGATACATACAATAGAGCTTTGTGGCTATGAAAGCTTGACAAGAGAAGAAAGTAGAGAAGAAGGGCTAGGAGAGAACCTATTTGAACCAGCCACCTACTCTTAACACATTTAGATAGGGTGCCCCCATTAGCTCATGTTTTCACCTTTTGACAACCCACCTTCACCTCCTAGTGTCATGTCAGAAAATCTAATACTTACCTTAGATTCAACGAAATTTAACTTATGAAAGAAGAGAGCTTTCCCTTAAGAGAATTATTTAGAGGAGACTAAAGGTTTTGTTGAATCGGTTTCATTGCACATTTACACATTAGAATATTAAAACCATGCACATAGTTCAAAGAGAGTATCACAATTAAGATTGACAATTTTATGAGTACTTGGAGCAAGTCTCCCCTCCAAAATGTCTTTGTATTATTATTCTCTCTCAAAGAGAGCTTTCATTACAACAGACCTTCAGCTCTTGCAAAGATTTCCTCCAACCAAGAAGGTGATATACTTCAAGATTCCACGGTGTAACCCTCTTTCTCAAGCCTCAAACACACCAACGGGGAGAAAGATCTGCAGGATAAGATGTAGATGAGGGTGAAAAAAGTATTTTTCAAGCAAGAGAAATATTACTTTGTATATGTTCACTCCATGAGCAAGCTCTTAGCATAGCTTACCATAATAGAGGGGTAGAAGATGATGAAGAAGAAAATCTTTTCGTCTCTAGAACTTCCATATGAGAGAGAGAGAGAGAGAGAGAGAGAGAGTTTGCTTGAATTTACATCTATAGTTAAGCTCTTGAGCATAGAGTTCGTCTCTAGAGCTCCCATAAGAGAGAGAGAGAGAGAGAGAGAGAGAGAGAGGAAGAGAGGGCAAAATTCAGTGAGCCCCTCCTTTTGGTCTCATGCAAACTTGCTAATAGTCTTCAATTGGAATGCCTACAACTTCTCTAATGAGAAGTAAACACTCCAAAGTGCAACTCATGCATGCTCACACACTTTTCCATTTTCGCTAAACTTGAAAAACTTCCCCTCCCTTTCTCTTGGACTTGTCTTGGCAAGTGTACATACCATACACAGTCACGCACACTTGCTAACTTCACTTGAAGCAAGTATGAGCTACTTTGGACATGTGGCATGGCCAAGCTTATAAGAGAAGGACTAGAGTTGAATTTTTAGATAAGGAAGGAGCGATCTAATCCTAAACTTTAGCTTAAATAAGGAAGGAATTATCTAACCCTAAACTTTAGCTTTTTCCTTTCACTTATTAAAAATCATGAACTTATCCTTTAATTTAACTAGCTATGCTGTAAAACCTTTGAACAATCTTTGAAGGCTTTATGAAGCTGACTCGGGTTAGAATCTACATGCTAATTTAGGATATGCTAAATTAGGATATGCTAAATTAGGATGGAATTTGGTAAAACTAAAACTCACCCTTGGGCTTTAAAGATTCACATCCTATGCAAAATCTTAGAACAATGCTTTGAAGGTGGCGTGAAGTTGGTCTCAAAACTTACTAAACTTAGACTATTTGTGGCAGGTTAAAAATTTATCCTAGGCTTCCCTAAGTTTATACTTGGACTCTTAAAGCGTTATTTTAATTACTTAAACTTAGCACAAATACTTTTTATTTTTAGACTCCTATAATTGCTTTAGGTAATCCTTTTTGTCCTATACCTTTGATCGAGTTTGCTCAAGATAAATTCATCCTTCTTTAACATGTACCTACGATTGAGATAACTAAACAATATTTATTCTTTCTTTTTTATGGACTTGTCTCCTTTTGGTCTCAAGCCTTTGACCAAGGTGGTCCATAAGCACTTAAATCAATTTCACTTGTTCTCTTTTATTCTCGAACTTAAATGGCCAAATTAAAATGAAAAATATTTTTAGAAGGTTAGAAATTAAATAAAGTCATAGCTCGTTCTATTGCTTTGGGTAGAGGATCCTTTTTTACCCATCGACATTCTTCCACAATGGTGATAAATTTTACTTGGTGCTTGGAAGACTTAGCTATCGCAAGCATGCCTTCACTTAGCCATAATCATCTTTCATAGTAGATTGGCAAGGTCTATTAAGCTGCCACCACAAGCATGATTCATGGTATGCATACACTTAAAAACTTATGAATATTTCAAAGTAAGACAAAATTCTTTATAAAACATACATGTTCATACAAGGTTTTTACCTTTGACAAGAGTCATTGTAAGTATTTACAAGGTTTACATTATTAATTAGCTGGATTTCTTGCATCTATCATGCATCTTCAAAAGGATAGTTTTGAAATTTGACAATACATCATCGAATAGTCTTATCACTTCTTGAAACCTTGTCTTTATGTCGTAGAATTCTCTCTAGTTGCAAGATCTCTTCTTGGCCTTCAAACTCGGGCGATTCTTTGATTACCGATTCTTTGGGTGGCTTGCCCTTATAAGGTTTAAAAAGGCTCACATGACAGACATTATGAATGAGCAAGTGTTAGGTACCCTTCACTTGTAATTTGGTTCATAAAGAGACTTAAGAATTTGAAATGGGTTATATATCTTTTTGCTAACTTAGCATAATATTTTTGGGGACCCGATGGGTATCCTTGTGTTCCCTTGCCCGTTGTATGGCTTATGCGTGCTTTGGAAAACTTAAGAAATACCCAATCATTTGGTTTGAAGGTCAATGCAGTTTTATGCTTACTTGTAGTAGCCTTTTGCTTTTGTTGTGTGATGGATATAGTTTCCTTAATCTTTCAATTAGATTCTTTAAGGTCTCCACTATACTGATCAACATCAAATAGGAGCTTGGGTCTTCCTTCAATTACTTCAAAGGGTACCTTTCCTATATAAATATGGATAGTGTCATTGTACACATACTCTACTAAGGTAAATACTTTTTCCATTGATCTCTTTGATCTACTTCATAACATAGGCTTTAGGCAAATCAATAAAAGTTTAATTTGCTATCTCACTTTGGCCATCTTTTTGTGGTGACAAGCCAAGGAGAAATTCAGCTTAGTATCCAAATTCTGAAAGAGACCCTTCCAAAAATTGCTAGTCATGATACCATAGATGTTGGTAAGACATGATACATAAAGATCTGTGAGATAAAGAGGGATATGGTGTGCTTTAGTAGTTTTTTTTAATGGTATGAATTGCTTGCTAAATTGGTCTATTATTGTCTATATTCTTGTATTCCCATGAATGAATCTTGGCAATTTAAAGATGAAATCCATGGATATGCTCTCCCATGGGAAATCGGTTATCGATAATGGCTAAAGCAAGCCAACTCGCTTCCCTTTATCATAATTTGTCTTTCGACATACAAGGCATTTGGCAACATAGTCCGGTATTTCTATCTTCATTTTTGGCCAATAGAAGTATATTTCTACTCCCTTGAGAGTAGCTTAAATCCATCTATGTCCTGCATAAGGGGGAACATGAGATTCATACATAACTTTTTTACGCAGGCTATGTGTAACGCATAATCTATTGCGCGATAGAGAAGATAACCATCTTGCATATTGTATGGTTTCTCTTTCTTTCCTAGTGCAATAGTTGACATCATATCTTTGAAGTCTGGATCCATGGCATGTTCATCTATCATAGAAAATAGATCATTGTTAGTACCTATTGGTATAGCATTTACATGAAGATGCTTCTTATGACTTGGAGTAAATGATAATGCTTGTTTACCCGTTGGTAACTCTGTTAATTCCCAAGTCTCCTTGGCTAAAATCGAGCTATATTCAGATTGCATAGCTTGCTTCCACTACACGCTATCATCCATCTGAATAGCTTTTTTATAGAAAGTGGGCTCGCCGCAACCAATGACTAGCAAATAGTCCAATCTTGGCTGAAAACGCTCACGTGCTGGTACATGAGTAGATCTTTTGAGTGTCCGACTTCTGGATTCTACTCTTTTTGGAGAAACATTTGTTTGTGTACTAGTAGAAGGTGCATCACTAGCACATCCAACATTTTACGTAACTGGTGGTGAGGTAACATCCTCAAACCTTACTTTGCAATATTGAATCTCTTTCATTGGCTGTCTATGCATCTTAAACTCATCACCTCAAACCTTTGTCAATTACTTACTTTGGTACCAATCATAAGAACCCTGTCCCACCTTGAGTATAGGGGGCATGCGGTAGACATCCCTCCCCCTGGCACTTTTGGGACGTTTAGGGACATGCTGTACACATCTCTTGCTAGTGCATCAAGTGGCTTGACCCTAACCTTCTTAGATTCTAGGTGCTAGAGATGATATTCCATCTCTCCATCCACACTATAACCCATGAAGATGCACTGGTGTGATTTGGATCCAGCTTCTGTCCAAGCTCTTTGGCACATGTGAGAATGCTTTACATGCAAATATATGTAACCTATTATAATTAGGTTGTTTGCCCATCCACATCTCTTGCAAAATTTCTATACTTCAGTGGTATACTAGGTGACGGGTTTATCAAGTAAACAACTATAATAACACCTTCCCCCCAAAACTGTTTAGGTAAAGTGGTCTTAGACATTAGACAACATAGAAGTGACATGTTCCTAGATAGTCCTATTCATCCTTTTTGCCACACTGTTCCGAGTAGGTGTGTAAGGCGTGGTGAATTGTCTTCTACTACTTTGTTTAATGCAGAAGTCCTTGAACTCAGAGGAAACGTACTCGCCTCTATTGTCAATTCGCAAAGCTTTAAGCTTTCTACCTTATTGGTTTTCTACCATGGCAAAGAACCTAAAAAAGACACTATTGTACTTACCTCTATTGTCAGTTCGCAAAGCTTTAAGATTTCTACCTTATTGGTTTTCTACCATGGCTAATAACCTACAAGAGACACTAAAGACTTCGCTCTTATGCTTCAAGAGATAAACCCACACCTTACTAGTAGAGTCATTGATGAATGTTAGGAAGTATAGTGCCCCCTTACACACTTAACATGCAGAGGTCCACATAAGTCATTATAAACAAGATCTAGAGGGCTTCATAACTCTTTGTCTAAAGGCGATGAGGTCAAACTAGTCTATTTTCCATAAATGCAATGCTCACATAAAGAAAAATCGAAGTAATCTAACACGAGGATATAACCAGAACACTATAGTAGCTTCATAACTCTTTGACTCATATGTCCCAGAAGACGGCTACTTACCTACACAAATAAAATTTTCGTTCACTAAACAGACATAGAGTGGATACAATGAGCCAGACTTCTGGCCTTTAAGCATGATTAGGTTTCCTTCCTTTATTAGCTAAGAACCATGTGCAAAAAGAGTAGTGTAACCCAAATCCTCTAATTGCCCCCAAACTCTTTGCCAATTTGAGTACATGTCTGACATTCTGCAACATAAACTCGATGCCATTACACATACAAAGTTTTATGGCCCCAATTGTCAAAGTCGACGATGCGAAAGCGTAGAGAGAGAGAGAGAGAGAGAGAGAGAGGGAGAGAGAGAGAGAGAGAGAGAGAGAGAGAGAGAGAGAGAGAGAGTTTATGTGCTTCAAACAAATAATGTTGTTAACTACAATGTATTTGACTGTATTTTGGGAACCCTACGTTTGGATCAAGGGGGGGGGCGTATATAAATTTGATGCATTTCTCGCTAGTCATGGGATAAGACACCAACGTACAACGACTTATACTATCACCTCAACATGTCACTTATGGAGATAGCTCTATGGTCAAAAGTCAAGCTTTGTGGCATGTTTTTTGACTAGAGGTTGTCGTGTGCTGCCTATATACTTAACACATGTCCCACCAAGGCTTTGCAGTCTATGACTCCATATGAAACATGGCATGATAAGAAGCCATTTGTTGGTCGCTTGCATGTTTTTACTGTTTGGTGTATGATCTAGTGTCGCAAAAACAATGCAGAAAATGGATGATAAGGCTATCAAATGTATCTTTCTTGGTTACAATGTTGAAAGCAAGGGTTATGTTATATCATCTGTAGTCAAAGCGTATCTTGACTTCTCAAGATGTTATTTTTGTGAAAGATGCAGCCTCAACCCTTATTGTCATGTACTAAAGAGACAAGTGTTACACATGACATTTTTTATACTTGTTTCCACTTTCCAATGGTGGAAATACAAATTTAAGTCCAAATGAGGCAAATATTTGGTCAATGTAGGTTTCAAGTGATGTCACAGATGATCCTATTTTTTATGCAGATGTAAGTTATACACTTGATAAGGGTAGGGCTAAAAATGAGGATGCAAGGGGTATGCCAAAATGGCTTAGTGCATACTTTGTGTGACAGTAAATTGAATGCACCTTTGTCTAGTTGTACTTGTTTGGGTTCTCACCATGCTTCTTGTGCATCAAATTGTTATGATTTGGCTATGTCAACTATGTGTGATGAGATTGAATCTCTTATATTTGATGAAGCAAAAAATTTAGAGAATTGGATGTTTGCTATGAAAGATGAATACGATGTACTTGTGAAGAACAATAATTCATTTTTATTTTACTAGCCTCCTAGTTAAATGCCATCGGTACAAAGTGGATTTATAAGCTTAAATACAAGTTGGATGGTAGTAATGATTGATACAAGGCAAGGCTTGCTGTTATGCTCAACAAAAAGGCACTGATTGTGAAGAAACTTTTGTTGCCACTTGTTGTATAGCTGTTGTGCATTTCATTTGTGCATTGGCATCTTTTTTTGGATGAAACATACATTGATTTGAAAGTAAACCACTTTCTTGAATGGTGACTTATATGATAATGTGTATGTAATGCAGCCTCATGGTTTTGTCAAGAAAGGATGGGAAAAGAAAGTGTGCAAATGCAAGCAACATATGGTTTAAAGCAATCATTTTGTACTTGGTATGAGCAAATGGACAACCATTTAACTACACGTGGCTTTCAAAATAGTCCAATTGAGAACACTTTGTATGGTAAAAAAGCGGTTGATGTATATCTTGTTTTTGTTGTGTATGTGGATGATTTACTGCTCACTAGTCCAAATACAATACATATTGCACAATTGAAGGTTGATCTGAATGCGACATTTCCAACATCAGATTTGGGGCTTTTGCATCATTAATTGGGCATTCAATTTAAGAAATGTGATGAGGATATTACATCATGCGAGTCAAAGTATGTGAAAAATAGCAAATTTGGACTTGATGATTGCAAGCCAATTGCCACTTCTATGGAGAGAGGTTTGAAGTAAAGGTTACTTGATGTGGGAGATCCTTCAAATGTCACCCTCCACTAGACAATTGTTGGCTTCCTCATTTATGCATACACTACAATGCTAGGTATTCAGTTTGCAGTCTTGCAAGTGAGAAGATTTATGCATAGCCCAGGGTCTAAACATTGGCAAGAAGTTAAGAGGATCTTTCTCAACTTGAGTGGAAATATACATCTTGGGTTGTTTAATCCCAAGGGGGGATCATTGCTGCTGCTAGATTTACATACTTTTTTTAAACTCTAATTTTGTTGGTTTCTATGACACACTAGTGGTTTTTGTTTAATGCTCTACAATTCACATATACCTTGTTTGAGCAAGAAGCAACCTATTGTGTCCACCTCTAGTTCTAAGAGACTGGGTACAAGGCAGCTTTCACAGCTACGGTTGAGTATGTGTGGCTCAAATTCCCTATGGATGATTTGGGAGTTGGGTTGGCACTCTCATCTACACTAACAATCAAAGCGCATTGGCAGTTGCAAGCAAACTATTCATGCTTGCATAAAGCACATTGGGGTGCATTATCACCATATTTGGGAGAGACTCTCAGCTAGAGAGATCATCTTGGCTTATGGAGAACCTTGGATATCTATTCACAAAGGCATTGCCTCTTGAGAAGTTTGAAGCTTTTCACAAAGTTGTGGGCTTGATTCCCTTTGCGGACTAATCATGTCCGTAGGGCATCACTCTTCCTATACTCTATGTTCCATCGCATCACTCCTATGGGGAATTTGTTTCCATGTATATGGTAGTGATGTGTGTGAATGCACTTAGTAATATATTCTCAATCGTGTTCCTTGAGCTTCTTCTCCATCACCAAGTTGTGTGTGCATTCCTACAACCCTAACTCCAACAGGAGGAGAGAAGTTGAGATGATTTTGAGTTATGCCTAGAGTATGAGAGATGGTGTTGAGATTGAGGGGGAGGGTGTTGAGATACTAAGGTCAACGCATGGTATGCCTAGATAACTTCTCGCCCATATTTATCATGGCACAAGGAGTGTCAGTGATACTACAACTAGACTTCATCAACATGGTTTACCTATCGAGAGCGATTACCCATCATCTTGCCAAATCACTCATTAGTGGTTTCATATGGACCGTTGCACATAGTCTCTATTTATGCTCCATTTCCGACTTATGTGGTGAAGAAGGAGAAGCGTATTCATCTCAATATCCATGTGTGCTCCTTGGTTTCATGCATATGTGCTTCCTTCTTTGTTTCTTTACATTCTCCTCTACTTTCTTCTCTTCTCAAGCTTCCATAGCCATTGGAGATCTACTACAAAATATTATACAAAACTATGTATTTGAGCAAAAACTATTCAATATGAGCAACATGATTCTACTACAAGATCTCAAACAAGGTTCTTTCCAATACATTATGTTGGTGAATTATGGAGCAATCCATAATTCACCAACAAGGTTCTTTCCAATACATTATGCTGGTGAATTATGGAGCAATCCATTTCCTCTCTCTCTCTCTCTCTCTCTCTCTCTCTCTCTCTCTCTCTCTCTCTGTTAGTACATGTGTGCATTGTGATTTGTATATGAGTTGTTATGCAAGTTTATGCAATTTTTGTACAGACATATATTAACCTTTTTAAGTAATCATGATTTCACTACATTATTCCAAGTACTCTGACATTGATACTAGATATATTTTGGTTTTTCTGTCTCCCTTAATAGAGAATGATCTAGAAAAGATAAAGCACGTATGATTTTGATCTTAAAGTGCATTCACAATAGTTCTAGACCCACAAGGCATCATCACCATGTATGATAACAACTCAAGAGAAGAGAGGGTAACTTATTTCAAAAAAAATGATTTGGTTAATGATGCCACAACTCTTGATGGAGTTTGGATTGTTGAGTTTCTTTTCCGTAGCTTGCAAAAAGCCATGACTAGTCTTGCTTTGTCAATGGTGGTGCAAGCATAGCTCTAAAGCAACAGTTTGATTCTTATTGATCAAGAGGAAAGAATCCCTAAGAACAAGGTACACTATTTTGATCAACAGGAGAATTCTTCTAAAGAAAATGAAAAGTCCTTCGACAAATAGGGAGAGATCTCTTGTGGATGATGGGGGGTAGTCTTGAGGTTACAGATGAGAAGGATGTTAATCTAGGGCAATGCCAATAGAAAAGATCTACCTCTTCTACTAAGGGGAAGAGATCACCAAGTCCTAATTCTCCTCCTCATTGATAAGGAAGATGGAAAGAAACCTTGAAGGAAGAGCAAGAAGAAAATGTCTCCTTCTATATAATGAATCTCCTAGAACCCTTGTGGTACAAATAGGCCATCAATGTACCACTTTGACCACTTCTCCCTCATTTGGCTGACTCTTCAACACACTCCAAAAGGCTTTCATGACTTGCTTTGATGGCTTTTTGGTTTAGTAAACGCACGTCAGAATCTAGCCTGATCTATCTAGGCACTTTGGAAGGTAGCATTCCCCTTCTAGCACTTGTAAACAATAATTGCACCTTGTTTGCAACATTAGCACAATTCGGCCTTTTTAGTCTTTTTACTTTGTCTCTCTATAATGGACAATTCTAGAGAGAGAAAGTCACTTGAAGTAGACCAAAAGTTAAAATTTGTTTGCCATCCATCTTAAACTCTTTTCAAAAATATAAAACCACTCGTCAGTTAGACATGCCCTTAAATCCCTCCAAATAAAAAAGATGATATTGTAGAATGCTTCTTTTATTGTACAAAGCCATCTTGGTAATGTCCATCGCCTACTGTATAATACCTACTAGGTATTGTACAATGTCACTTTCACACAAGTTAATAAAGGTATTTACATTATTAACAGTTTTGGATGGACATATGGTATCTGTAAGCATGACTTCAACAAAGTATTGAAATTGACACCAAAATGCTCTTCAAAGTTTTGTTTGGAACTGGTTGTGATCGAAATTTAGGTATTGCTCGACCAGAGTACACGAAATAAAACACAACGTGGTACATGCTCCACTTTTGACACACCACTAGACTCCTCCTTAGAATTGTGTGCAGTTTCCCATAGCAACAAAGTACCAAAGTTGGTATTGGCTACCAAAAATGCATTCCAACTCTTGAGATTGAGCACAACGATGGCATGGTTACGAATGAACCCATGGTAGGGCATTATCAAATCTAGTTCTTTCCAACAACACCACAACACAAATTGTCAAACATTGCCAAGTTAGCAAATTGATGTGATGAAATGGGGGAATTTGTAGTCCCTGGCACTATTTTTGTACTACCTAACAACATACTCTAAAAGTTCTCTTTCCTAGAAGTAAAATTAACTTGCAAGGAAACACTAAAATTGACTCTCCCTTTTGTTTGGTGGTCTACCACAAGAAGTTTTGGACAAACTCTCACAATATTTCCACATTGTGACTGACCTCAACATCGTGAGCTTCTATTCGGGAAGCGCTGCATACCTAGCTAGGTATGCAGTGCCTCTCGCGGAGAAGCTCATGATGTTATGCATTGCATGAAAAACACTGAGAAAGACTCAGTTTTCTTACATTAGAAAATTTCTAAATCTTCTTGTATACATTTACTCCTCTTTGCCAAATAGATAAGATGTTCTCTCTAAATGGTCTACATAGAGGCTATATTTGCTTGCTCTTGTGTTGGATGTGAGTCTTTTCTCCATCAAGCTCCTTGGTGTCTTGGTGTCAAGAACAACACCACAAGAAACCACACCAATTTTAATTATTAAAGGCAAAAAGTTACATACAATGCTATGTTGATGTAGTAGGGAGAGTACATATACATTTAGGGATCATGATATTGACCAAAACATACATCAAATGTCTAAACAAGGTGACACCAAAAAGGAGCTCCTTCCTATATCTTCTAGTTCTGAGTAACTTCATCAATTGCAACGTTTAATCTGTCAAGAAAAAGTTTAGCATTTTCTATTTTGTGAGGTAGGGCTACTCCTTCTTCATGTCGTTCATAAGCCCAACTGTTCAGGAAAAGTGTGCCTCAGCTTAGCCTTGGGCCGGTTGGAAATTGAACCTTGTTGATTGAGACAATAGGGAAAAGGAAAATTTTCAATAAGAATTTGGCATAAAATAGTGTAAAAATGGCAAAAATGTCAGCTACTTAGCACATTTGTGGACCCACACTCAATTGTGTGGAGAAAGGAAACCCTACAAGACTCTCTTTCTTTTTGTGCAACAAGCGGACTCATTGTGGATGCACTAAGTTGTATGCCACTGTAAATGGTAAAAATACTCATTACGTGCATGCACACAATAAAGTAGAAGGGAACCATTGTTATTGTCTAGCGAGAGTTACATCCCATTAAATAAAAGTTGATACCCTCTTTAGGAGTCATCCAAGATGCCAATAAGTCTCTTGAATCATCCCAAACTTTTGCATGACAATCATAAGAAGCTTTGGACAAATTCTCACAATAATTCCCACATTGCTACTTACCTCAACATCATGAGCTTTTGTGAGAGAGGCATCTCATACCTAGCTAGGTACGATTGGGGGCAGCGGACCGCCGGCCCAGTGGGGGGGCCGGGGGCCCCCTGTCCCCAATCCCACTGGGCCGGCGGTCCCCTATCCCCAATCGTACCTAGCTAGGTATGCGGTGCCTCTCGAGCAAAAGCTCATGATGCTATGCATTGTATGAAAAACACTGAGAAAGACTCCGTTTTCCTACACGATCTTCTTGTGAATGTATAAGCTTTGGTTATGCCAGTCAAACCTTGAGATCCACTTCTTCATTTATTATAAAAAAGAGTAGTAGTATCCCAATCAGAGTACATTATTATGAAAAGGAGTAGTAGCCCAATGAGAGTACACTTTTTCATCTATTACGAAAAAGAGTAGTATCCCACCAAGAGTACATTAATTTGTTACCATAACTTTCGTCGGTAGAAAATTGTAAAGATTTCTTGCCTGTCATAGAAGTAGCCCACAAATTATTCAAGAAAGTAGGGAAGCAATTGGGAAAAGAAAAAATTTGGGACTAGTAGAATCGGGCAACTAGCACAGTCCAAAATCAATTACGATGAATAAGAGATGTGTCTCGCCATGTAACTTCTTGATGTAACAACCGGTCCCTCAAGGCTCCGCACGAGCTTGAGGTTGCTTTGTACATTACTTTGTGGAATATTCAATACATCCACTCACTATTTTGTGAGTTTAGCAAAAAAGAAAAAGGTAGCCCATAAATTATCAATTGACATCTTATAAATATTGATTTTTACTTTTCACAAATTTTGAATGATCTTCTTGGTAGAAAAGGTTATAAATCCAAGTTTTTTAGTCCCATTTAATCTCAAAATTTCCAAGTTTTGGACTTGAAAAACTCCACCATAATTGTCGCCACCATAATTGCTTCCTTGTTCACATAGGTGAAGCAGGTTGAGTTCCAACATCAATATATCAATAGAAAATCCTTCTGTGTTCTATTCTTTTCTTTAGGTGGCAGGATGCACACAAGAAGTTTTGGACAAATTCTCACAATAATTTCCACATTGCGACTTACCTCAACATCATGAACTTCTGTGAGGGAGGCATCGCATACCTAGCTAGGTATGCGGTGCCTCTCGAGCAGAAGCTCATGATGTTTTGCATTGTATGAAAAACACTAGGTACGATTGGGGGCAAGGGACCACCGGCCCGGTGGGGGGGCCGACGGTCCCCTGCCCCCAATCGTACCTAGCTAGGTATGCGGTGCCTCTCGAGCAAAAGCTCATGATGTTTTGCATTGTATGAAAACCACTAAAAAAGACTCCGTTTTCCTACATGAGAAAATTTCTAAATCTTCTTGTGACTAGAGCCTTCCTTCAAGCTCACACCTAAAAGAGGACTCCCCACACTCACGCAAAGGCTTTTGTCACTAGCTTTAGTCCCTCTATGCAACAAGGGGTACCGTTGTTCACATTTCCATTTTCTATTGCAACTTTCCCTCTTGAAAATGACAAATTCCGGTCATAATCTCACTGCACTTGGTTTCCAAGGTCAACACCCCGATTAAACCGAATCTACCGGCTGACCCTCTCTCTCCTCTCTCTTCCACTCTGCCCTCACGCGGGACGCTCTGCCCTCACGTGATTGAGGCCCCATCGCCATAGCCTCCTGGAGTTGCACTTTCACACGACCCAAGGCGAGCTCTCTCGCTCTCTCTCCCGCTCTGCCCTATGCGCTGCATCCCCAGCCATCGCGAGACGCTGCTGCAGTCAAACGAGCTCACCCGAGCTCTCTCGCTTTGCGCTCACGCAACTGAGGCCCCATGCAAAATGAGATTTCTCTCTCTCTCTCTCTCTCTCTCTCTCTCTCTCTCTCTTCCTCTTTCCACGTGCTGCATGCGAAATGAGATTTCCCTCTCTCTCTCTCTCTCCGCCTTCCTCTTTCCACGTGCCCGCTGCTCCTTTTTCACTTGAAATCTGTCCAAAGGATCTCCCAAGATGCCGATTAATCACCTGCTTCCAGAATTGGGCACACCTACTGGGTATAAAAAATTGGGTGCTTAGGATAAAGGAGAACCTTTAAGGTAGCGCGAGACTCTTTCTCTGTGTACTACAAAATTTTGACTTCTCTTGGGCTCAAATGGTAGCGCTAAGTATCCCCTAGCAGCAGCATAAGTGACAGCCCTCGCGATGGCATCGTCAACATGCACGATAGGAAAGATGAAATCCCCATGTTAAAAAAATGGAGGCCATTGAAAAATCCAAGGGCATGCCAGTTTAAAGCCACAACTCAACGAGTATTGAACTCTCGACCCCGCCAATTAGATGAGTGCACGTCATGCTAGCCATCTCGTTACTTATATCTCGCCCTTGCTTGTACTTTTTCTTTGTACTAGAAATGGACCCCCTTTTACCCTAGATAAATGGTAGCCTTCATAGTAATATGCATTTAGAAAATTGTATTTAGAAAGGGTTGTTTGAAATGGATTTTTTTGGCCTACAATGACAAGGGCCATAGCATTCGGCTTTAAAGCTTTGGAGATAAGGACGTGATGGCTTTAGGCGTTGGTGGGTTTTCTCTTTAAATCATTGGTGTTTTTCTATAATGCTAACTCTTAAATATCATAAATCAATGTTCATTAGACTTGCACTCATTTCTCTTCTCTCTCTCTCTCTCTCTCTCTCTCTCTCTCTCTCTCTCTCTCCCTCCTTAGATATATTATAAAGATTTCTTTTCTTTGGTTCATTTTCCTGCCTTTATTAAAGGTAGGCCATTCTAAAAATTGTTTAATTTGAATTATACATACTGTATGCAAATGTAATACTTTGAATCCATTTGCATTAATGGCTTCTCAACAAAGCAACTTTGTGGATACAATTATTGCCCCATATAGTATCTATGTCTATTATCAATGTGTACATACATCGTCATTCAAAAGTGCCCACCCATGGGTGTGGAAATACATATGTGTGTGTGTGTGTGTGTGTGTGTGTGTGTGTGTGTGAGAGAGAGAGAGAGAGAGAGAGAGAGAGAGAGAGAGAGAGAGAGTATCAAGTGGAAATATTGGTGATGATTGCATACCTTTTTTACTGCCATACTCACAATTGTGAGTGGATGTATTAAATTCACCATAAAGGAATGTGCAATCACCCTTAAGCCTGTGAAATGCATTGAGGGGCTAGAAGTTACATAGCGGAGCTACCCAACACCAGATTGATGTAAGCTACTTCAGAGAAACCTGTCGTGATGTTATCTAGCTAACAGTGATGAGTAGGATTGCTTGATTACACTCGTCAGAGTTCTTCCTTTTTTCAATAGATACTATCACTTCCCTGCTTTCCTGTATTTCATATCTTATATTGTTTCCAAAAGTTGTATGAGTTGGTAGTTGATGATGATTTTTTTGGGATTTTTATCGGGTTAGGGCTCCTTGTAAAGCCCAAAATTGTACATTTGTTGCACATTTGTAATCATTTTTTGCCATGGCTCATGTTGAGGATGGGTTTCTGAATGGTTTGGTTGGTGTTAATATAAATTAACTCTCTTTGATGAGAGTACTACCAAAGAAAAAAAATTGTGATGAAAAGCTAAGAAAGCTTCAAAAATGTTTGAACAAATTATGGAATTTGCAATATCCTACTTTTTAAAACCATTTTATGTTGTCATAAGAATTTTAGTGCAACATACGACAGTCTACTTTCTGGGCATTGCAATCCCTTGCCCTCAAAGGAACGTGCATTGCTCTGTAGTGGATTCTTGAAAGAGTCAGAGATAACATCGACTTCTTTCGAGTGACACTAGAGTTTTGGTTTTGTAGCAGATGCAGGGCAATGCCTATGCATATACACACAACATCTTTTGAAATATAAGACACTTTTTTTAAAATTTGGAACTTGCTCTTTGCACCAACTTGCAATGCTCACATAGACGTGTTTGTAGCATAAACTTCTCAAGAAATTATCAAAATTCCTAATTATAACTTTATTTAACCTTAATTTTAATGTATAAACAAGAGTGTCATACTCATAAACTCCCAATAAATAGCTTGGAATTTAAGACATGTTTGAGTAATCTAATTAGTAAGTCTTGAAAACAAAAAATTCTGTAAAAAATTAAAAAAATTATGGCTGCACCAACTTGATTCATATTAGGCTTGAGAAGATAACATTATTTTGAACAACAAATGAATGATAAAGCAACATGTGCATTAAGTCTTTCATGTAACTACTTGTGATTGCAAGACCCTCATCATTGATGAAAATATTGCAATATGTGTGCCCAATTGCTCACATTGCACAAGGCAAAATCCCCTTTCTTTTTCCTCTTAAATATTACAATCTCATTTTTGGCAAAAAATTCTAGTGTGAAGGAGCCAACTGTCCTGTCCAATTAGACAAATACACATTCTTTTTCTTCTCAAGTGTGTTCATTTTCTTGTACAATCTTGGTGATGAAGAAGATCCAGAATAAAGAAGCGACAAGTGATCGCCTAGTTAGCTACGCATGATCTCACTCCTTTGTAAAATGTAAAAAAATGCTTGAAACACCATGTTTATGAAGCATTGTTACGCCCTTAAGCCTACAGTGTTCGGGAAAAGTGTGTCTCAACTTACAATCATGCCACTTTGAAATCCAAAAATGCTAGCTAAGAGGAAAAGGAAAAAACTAGCCTATAAGTTGAAGAAAATAGTGTAAAATTAGCATAAAAACAGGTCATATTTTCAAATTTTCCTCTTGAAAATTTCATTAAAGGTAAGCTTGTAGGAAGCATATTGAGTCCCAGTGTTTGAGAAAAGTTTGTCTCAACTTAGCCTTACGTTGGTTGGAAATTCAAGACAGCCAGTTGAGAAGAGAGTAAAAAGGAAAAAAATTGTCTGGATACTACAAGAAAATGGTGTATATATAGCTAAAAGTATAGTTTAATCAAAAAAAAATCCGCTTAAGAAATGGATTAATGAGATTTATGTATTTTGGGATAAAGTATTTTCCTAAACATTGATAATGACCATACAAGGTGAGGAGTCATAAGGACCCACCTTAAAAGAGATGAAATGGAGTTTAAAAATTTATGCATGAATACAAACATATAAGGTCATTATGGTTGTCTATAAAGTAAAAAATATATACTATAATAAAGATAAAGAGAAAGGGATCAAATAAAAAATCTATCTACAAGACTATACTACTTCAATGAGAGAGAAATTTTAGTAGAGACGTGCAATCAAAAATGAAGTAAGATGTGACTAAAAAGGAAGTTTCTAGGAGAAGATGGAATGTAGGACATTGAGCTGAAAGAATACAAATAGTACCAAACATTGAGAGCTTTGATAATCTCCTTAAGAAACATAAATATCTTGGTGAACAAATTGGAGATGGATGGAGATGGAAGCCTCAGACTTGCGCGAGTGTTCCAATATATCCTATGAGAATTGGTTGGCCCAAAACAAGAACTATCTCACTAGAGGGACCATGGCACTAGTTTTGTTGGAAAAGTACAATTATGTTAGTGGAATTATTGGTTTGCATGGGCTCCCTATCTTCCACTTTTGTTTGGGGTGGGATTTAATCATTGTTCTATCTTGTGGACCTATCATTGGTATAGTTTTCTTTTCTTTTGGATGGTGGGGTGCTTGAGGAGAAGGGCTGAAAATGGTTTGATAAAAGACAACTTGGGAGTGTCATGATACCTTGCAAATGGTAGACTCAAAGAACAATCGATTTTCAAAGGATCGAACCATAGTTTCCAATTTTTAAGAATGCTAAAATAAGGTGGACTCCATAAGTTGCTAATGAATGGGAGGGAAGAGAATTAGACACAAACATGGAGAGGGTGCATAAAAAACATGGGAGGGAAGAGAACTAGCCACAAACATGGAGAGGGTGCATAAAAAATGTTGTTAATAATCAACCACTACTTGTACCTAAAATGACAAATGCTTTTCTTCAACAGAGACAAAGGACCACTTATAGAGTGGCCTGAGTGAATAGAAATGTGGATACCCAAAGATCCCATCAAGATCACTGAAAACAAATGCAATCGTCGCAACAACCATGCATTCCTTGAATTACAATAGGTTCTTTCTTAGAGCTATATGTTTCTTCAATATATACCTTTATCACATTTTGGCCAAGAGGAACACTACCAAGTGAACACACCATACTAAGCTCTTTCCCTGTGTAAGTTACTTATGGCATACAAAATGAGTCAGAGAATAGTACGAAGAAGGGAGACAAAGGAGTTCAATCATTGGTAGATGTTCTAAATAATGTGGTGCATGAGCTTGCCAAGAAAGGTATTGAGTCTGCGACAAGGAATCATTGTCGTTTGAAAGAACTTCATCGTAATGAACATTTGGCAACTTTGCCTCAAGTAGAGGAGTTTATAATGATACTTGGCAGCACCTAGACTTGGTATGTATAAAGTTATATATCCTGAATATGGCATATATGGACTCGTTAAACAAACTCAAACATGGAATGCGCAATAACATTATCCATTTTCTATTGTTCTTTAGCATGCACTCTACCCTAATAGCTTTAGCCCAATAAAAGGGTAGGAGATCAATTATCACCCATGAAGGTAGTTCTCTGTTTGAATGATGGGAGCTCCTACTTGGAACAAGGCGGTACCTCCACAGCGTTCTCTGAAATGTTGGGGCATGCCTCTTGGTACATCTAGTTATTGAGCCTTAAGGACTTCTTTGTATGCATAGTTATGAGGCCATATGGTTACGAAAATATGTACATGATGTTTTTCCTGCGCGTGGTTTAGACATCAACATTGAAAATTTGGTGAAGTTGTGATGAAAGTAAAAGAATACTAATGGAAGGTAACCAGAAACATGGTATTCAAAAGGACACCCCAACATTAGCAAATTTTCCACACATGATTACTTCACAAGGTTGTACATGATGCAAATGCTTCTAGAAAAGGGGGCCTAGATATTGACAATGGTGGCTTAAGAAAGCTATGTAAGCCAGAGCTACTACGCGAGAGTAAATTTCTCCATAGCTTGTGCAATTATGCCTCTCCAACAATAATGTCACTGCAATAACAGAAGAACCACATTTCCACTTCATGTCCCATCACTCTGGCGCTATCCCCTCTTGACTCCACATTTGCCCTACTTGCGATACCCATCTTGTTTCTCCAGATCTCTCCTTCATCGACTAAATAAACTCTCTCGTTGTTAATGATTTACTTTGAAGTTGATGAGGAAGTAACATCTCTCAGGTGCTGCTGTGTTCTGTGAGTAAGTGTTAAGCTACATTCTTTCTTAGCTGTAAACGGGAATGTATGCATCCCCCATTTGTTAACTGTCTTCCTCTCACTTGTGAAAGCTGAAAACCACCATCAAAGCTCCAACACTACGACTGTACCAGAATCGACAAGAAAACTACCAAGTGAGCTTCCAAGCGCATAAAGAATAGGCAAATGCATGCACCCTATTATAGAGGAAATGTTTGTGCAATTGTTCATGACTAGAGGAATCTACAAACAGCCCAACTCTTATCATATCTAGGTACATTTAAATCTATCATGACAAAGGAATAGGTGCTCTAATACCAGCAATGTATTTTCGTAAGTACTCATAAGGTCATAGGTACTCTAAAACACCATCCTATACTCATTGGTACTATATATAGGTACTCTAGAACCACAAATGCATAGCCATAGGTACTTTCGAGGTATATGGAAGCATCTTTTATGCAGGGTAGCAGCTAGCGTGAGTACAAGAAAGTACTTTCACAATAACAATTTAGATAATATACGCATTTTAGGTACAGTTAAAACTAACATGATAAGGGATTGGTGCTCTAATACCAGCAATGTATTTTTGTAAGTACTTCTAAGGTACTCTTAAACCACCAATAAATACGCGTAGGTACTCTAAAGCAAGGAAGGTGTGTGTTCCATCATGCACAACATTCCCACAATGATCACTAGCACTCACTAGTGGAAGTAGGCCTAAATGCCAGAACACACACACGCACCCGCACCCGCACGCACGCACATACATTCACAAGTGTATTCCAGTAAATAAGAGTCATTTGCCATGCTTAACTTACAATCAGAATCAGTTGTAACCCACTGGCCCTGCTTGTATGAACCTTTGAAGGAAGATGCCCTGTTGGTCTGATGATATTTATTTCCTCCAGCTTGTGAATTCCAAGGGGAGCCCATCGTGCTAAGACTTCCTTTCCGATGAATGCTCTCTTGCATTAAACTGTTCCATTCTGGCCCTTGCAGACATACGGGGCTCCTTGGCGAGCCAGACTGGGACGAGCATGACAATAGCTACAAAGGCACACGTACGCTCAGCGTCAGAAACCCTAAACACAGGGTAGATGATGATGCCACAATTGCATGCATGAAGATGTCCCTCTCTTTAATTTGTAAGAGCATGCAAGGTGAAACACCAGCTTCTCCGTGATCCAAAATGCAAGACCACACATAAGCTAAAGAGCGAGGACTCTCAAGACTCACACTAGACCAATACAGCAATGACAATTGGCAATCGGACCGAATGGAGGGGGCAGACAGGTGTTGCTATGACAATGTGGTGAGAATAAGTTAAAAATAGTCACATGCCCTGGGTAGATTTCTTCATGAATCACATAGCTACTTCGGTCTTGCCTACATCACCCACATCCATAATCAAACTAAAAACTCCATTGATAAAGAGTTTGCAAATCAAACAATGCTCACTCACCGCTTTCCACTTGGTTTCTGAAGGGGACCTTGGAGACACTGGGGTCGATGAAATCCTCGAAAAGCTGGGCTTTTTGAAAGAAAGAGAACCCTTTTTCTGGAAGGTTTCCCGTTCCATCTCCTTTGATGCTATTGAGATTGGGCGTTCCTCATCCACACTAAAGAGAGTAGTTTTGAGCTTGTAAGCAGTAGAGAAGCCTATATCTTCTTGCGCTGTCAATGGCAGCACTCGGTTCTTCAAGCCAAACTTGTGCTGCTGCAAATCAAAGCCGAGAACATCAAGATCTCCATTTGCTACCCTCCCAATGCCTTCCTTTATGTTTACCCGCAGAGTACTTCCTTTTGCAGAGTTTTCATGAGGATTCTTTCTCTGACAGACAGGGTCTACAATTAGCTGGGCCAAAGGAGCTCTGTTTGTACCTTGCTTTTGGCTTTGATAAGGGCCCTCCGTACACACATCCCTAGTGTGGGCGCATGATCTTTTCTCAAGATGCAAGAGCTTCCAATGCATCATCCATCCTTTTCTACCATACCTCGCCAAAGTGTGCCGTAATCCATGGCTACCATGTTTCTGATAATTCAGGCTGTTTGAACTGCCCTCACTGACATCATCTGCAAAATCATGTCAAAATTTAGGAGGAACAAGATGCTAACAATATATGAAACTGGCAATGCTAACAGTATATGATCCTATCGCAAAGCTCCATGCTGGATAATGTGCAATGTGTCTGCCATATAAGGGTGTTTGCAGTAAATTCTTCGCCACAAAGTGAACAAGCATTAAACCAAAGCAATGACAATTCAAATTGTCAGAAATACATAAATGCATTCATCTGCGCATGCGTTGGAGTTTTCATTGTACTCTTCAAAACCAAACATGGGCATGGGCAATGGTCACTTCGGAGGAGACCTGTCGTGGATTTCTTGGAGGGATGCCAGAGTTTCAACCAGCTCAACAGCTGTGCATCAGAAGAATACAAACAATCAAAACCCCAACATATGAAAATATGAGTAACAAAACGGTAACGATACTCTACATTTAGACCTAGCAAAATCAGAAAATAAAGATCAATTTCAAGTGCAGCTCAAAACCACTTGCATAACATTCAGCTTCTGATGGTGGCAAAAAGCAGGAGTTGCATTATGGAAGCCAAACAGCATAGCTAAGGTTCCATACCTTGACTTTCTCTACCATCCTCAGCAAGCGTGGTGCAAACTTGCTCTTTAGACCTCACTACAGAAAAGACCCATTGGCCTCATCGATAAGAAACAAGCCCTTGCTCCAACAGTGTCCAAACTCTGGGGGAAAGTACCAGCCATCAAATCAATCTCTCTTTCTCTCTCTCTCTCTCTCTCTCTCTCTCTCTCTCTCTCTCTCTCAAGTTCCACAGTGTTTCGAACACACGAGAAAAATGTAAAGGGGCGATCCTTACAATATCATGAAGCTTTCTCGGAGTTCGCTCAACTCAGCTTTGCTCACCTCAATGCATGTTACCTGCCATTGAGATAAGGGTTAGACTCGTTAGAGATTGCAACTCTCTCTCTCTCTCTCTCTCTCTCTCTCTGGTGGGCACTACCCAAATCAGAGGCTGGAAAGAAGGGCGACCGCCGACGCGCAACCCAATGTAACAGATCGACAATGTGTCGCAGGACGTGACTTATTCCGATGCCTCCCATCATCTCCTCTCCTGCAGGCTCGCCATTTCACCATCGCTTCGCAAAAAGAGCACACCTGGCCTCAAGCTTTTCTTACTTCAAAAGCTTTGTCCTTTAAACTCACTCTGCATATCTTACCAATTTTACTTCACTTTACACTAATGAACTCACTTTAACATTTGGGAGTGCTCGCTCCACTTGAGCATGCGAAAGTAGCCTTGTCATGGTCCATGGGCATTGGGTGCTGAAGGCAACACTGCCAACAAGGACACAAGGCCACAAACACACTCCGGAGAGCACCTTGCCTCTTGCATGTGTCGTGCATCAATATTTAGGTACCCCCCACGCGAGAGATGGTGATCAATCATAAAGTCGTGATAGGATTCGTATGTAACATTTCACACACACGCACATGCAAAGGCAGGCAAGTAAGAACCCACACTCTAACTACACCTTTTTGGGGTGCAATTATTCGAGGGAAGAGGGAGGAACCCAAAGAGGTATGTGAGTGCTTTGTATGCATAGTCATGTAGAGAGTCATACAAATGCTATGTCTGTTGTGCCCACAAGCATTAATCATAGCTCAATAAGGGGATATGAGTGAATGGTACTTCAATCTTTCTTCCTCAGGGACAGTTTGTTTGCCCTTGATTGCCAATTATAAAACTATGCACCCAAACTGGATTTTTTGCCAACTTGGTAACACTCTGACGATTACAGTGAGAAACTAGAACCTCTACAATAATGCCCAGTAAGCCATATAGCTTCCGTGCTAGCCTATGATGTATTAGTGGGGGCAATGGAGTACTAAATAGCTTCCCACCCTCTACATTGAAAAACATATATATTCCTTCCAAGACAAATAAAGAACCTTCTTACTCATGTCTCGCATAGTTCTCATGCCAAGTATATGATTTGTAGCATTGAAATCCTTCATGTCAAAGTTCTCATGCAACTTAGACTGCAAATCATTACCTCAAAGTTGTTCTTCTTAGCTATAAGCATATCATCCACATAAAGGATCAAGCTGAAAAGACTACAATCCATAACATTCATTGTGTCGAGACATTGATCAATCTCTCTTTGTCGATGATATGAAAAAAGATCATGTTATCTTGATTTTGTATTCCTCATCAATGTGGGACATTTTCTTGATGCCTTACCAGATTCTTACCAGACTTTTGCTAGTACTTGGAGACTTATGACCCAAGGAAATCCTGAAGTTGTCAAAGTTTGATGCATTATGCACATTGATGTTGCAAGAGTCACTTTCCGAAAAAAAACAGGACTAGGCAGCTTGCAGTTGAACAGGCTTTTATTGCTTCTCCAAGAAAGGGTGGTAACAGCAATGTAGCCACTTCTTATGGTTCTGTTGCGAGTGGCAAAAATTCTATTCCTAATGCTTTTGTTGGCAGCAATTCGTCTGGAAATTCTGGTGATAAGGGCAAAAAGAAGATGTATTGCCATTATTGTAAAGCTAATGATTACTTGATCAAGCAGTGTCCTAAGTTGAAGGCCAAAGAGGCTAAGAAGAAAGAGGGTAGTTCCACTGCCAATGCTGGTTCCACTACAAATGCAACCATTGTTGAGTCTTCTGTGAAAGGAGACTGTGATCCTGATGTTGATGAAGAATGGATTTTTAGTGCAGAGTGCACTTACAATCCTGTTGTCCATGATGCATGTCAATTGCTGCAGATTCACATGTGTGGTATTTCGACAGTGGTGCTACAAAGCACATTACTTCACATCGTGAATTGTTCACCTCTCTCGAGTCTGTCCCTCATGGGAATTCAATCACTTGTGCCAACAATGCCTCTTATCCGGTTCAGGGAGTTGGAAAGATTGTGCTTACTGCTGCAAATGGTAGTTCTTTCGCACTTGTTGATGCACTTTATGAACCTGGGATCAAGAAGAATATTTTGTCTGTATTTGCACTTGCTAGAATTGGACTTGTAGTCAAATTTGTGGATGACAGATGTACAGGTTCATGATCTCAGTTTTGGTGATGAAATTGTTGCAGCTGGCCTTTTGTGTCGTGGGCTGTATAAGCTCACTTTGTATGACAAGTGTGGACAAAATTTTGCAAATGCGGTTGTAGATTCAAGGGCTATTTCAAATGCAAAACTTTGGCATGCACGTTTTGGTCATCTGAATTTTTCCAGTTTGCTACGTTTGCAGAAATCTGATATGGTTGCTTCTTTGCCGCCACTTAAAGCACCTGTCAAACATATTTGTGAAGGCTGTATTTTGGGTAAGATGTAGCGTTCGAAGTTTCCAAAGGATGGTCTAGTTAGGGTCACATGCAGATTGCAGCTTGTGCATAGTGATGTTTGTGGGCCCATGCAAACTCCGTCCTTGGGCAATTACCTTTACTTCATGACTTTCATTGATGATTACTCCAGGCATGCATGGGTATTTCCGCTTAAAGCGAAGTCCGAAGTTTTTATGTGCTTCAAACAATTTCTGGCTATGAATGAAAATGTCTCGAAATGTACTATGGGTACCCTCCGATCCGATCGAGGGGGGAGTATATGTCTCATGAATTTAATGCATTTCTGTCTTAGTGGCTAGTTGTGGGATAAAACACCAATGTATAGCGCCTTATACACCTCAGCAAAATGGTGTTGATGAGAGGAAAAACAGGTCACTTACGGAAATGGCACGATGTATGGTCAAAAGTCAAGCTTTGCTGCATTCTTTTTGGCTTGAGGCCATCATGTGTGCCACTTATGTACTTAACAGGTGTCCTATGAAAGCTTTGCAGTCTATTACTCCATATGAAGCATGGCATGATAGAAAGTCTTCTATTGAGCACATGCATGTTTTTGGTTGTTTGGCATATGCTTTGGTGCCACAAACACAGCACAGAAAATTGGATGATAAGGCTATCAAATGTATTTTTGTTGGTTATAGTGCTGAAAGCAAAGGTTATAGGTTGTATCATCCGCAAACAAAGCGTATTTTGGTTTCACGCGATGTAGTGTTCGTGGAAGATTATGTTCAGCCCTTGTTGTCATGTACTAGAGACAATAATGTAAACTCACAGGACATTTATAACACTTTATTGCCTCTTTTCAGTGGTGGAAGTTCGAATGTAAATTCCAATGAGGCAAATGTATAGCCTATGGGGGTTTCAGAAAATGTTACAGATCAGCCTATTACTAATGCAGATATACATGATGTACTTGATGAGGAAAGGGCTGAAAATGAGCAGGCTAGAGGTATGCCAAAATGGCTCGTGCATACAATGCGTGAAAGTAAATTGGATGCACCTTTGTCTAGTCGTACTCTTTCAGGCTCTAGCCATGCATCTTATGCATCAGATTGTTATGCTTTGGCTGTGTCTAGCTTACATGATGTTGAGGAACCTTTGTCTTCTGATGAAGCACAGAATTCAGAAAATTGGATGGCTGCCATGCAATCAGAATATGATGCACGGATAGAAAATGACACATGGAGTTTATGTGATTTGCCTCCTGACAAAAAGGCCATTGGTACAAAGTGGGTTTACAAGTTGAAACGCAAGCTAGATGGTGAGATCGATCACCATAAGGCTCGACTTGTTGCAAAGGGTTATGCACAGCAAGAAGGCATAGATTATGAAGAGACTTTTGCTCCCACTTGTCGTATGACTACTATGCGTTTTCTATGTGCATTGGCAGCTCATTTTGGTTGGGATGTACATCAATCAGACATTGTTATTGCTTTCTTGAATGGTGACATATTTGAGGAAGTTTATGTAACGCAACCTCACGGTTTTGTCAAGAAAGGACAAGAGGACAAAGTGTGCAGATGTAAGAAGTCTTTGTATGGTTTTGAAGCAATCTCCTCGTGCTTGGTATGAGAAAGCTGACACTCATTTGTTCAAACAAGGCTTTCGTAATAGTCCAACAAAAAGCACATTGATGTAAAGTGTGAGAGTGATGTACTTCTCATTGTGATTCTTTATGTTGATGATTTGGTGATCACTGGACCAAATGAGAGACATATTGTTGAACTTAAGGCTGATTTGAATGCTACTTTCAAGATGAAAGATTTGGGGTTGTTGCATCAGTACTTGGGTATATAGTTTAAGCAGTGTGATAGTGGTATTGCCTTGTGTTAGAAAAGTTACATAGAGACATTGCTATGTAAGTTTGGACTTGAGGATTGGAAACCTATTGCCACTCCCATGGAAACAGGTTTGAAATTGAGTCTTCATGATGCTGATGATCCTGCAGACGTCACTCATTACCAAACTGTTGTTGGATGCCTCATTTATGTATGCAACACGAGGCCGGATATTCAGTTTGCAGTCTCACATGTCAACAGATTTATGCATAGCCAGGGTCTAAGCATTGGCAGGCTGTCAAAAGGATTTTCTGCTACCTTAGTGGCACTTTACATCTTGGCTTGTTTTATCCCAAGGGGGGATCAGTGCTGCCAGACTTACATGCTTTTTCGGACTCAGATTGGGCTGGTTGTTTTGACACGCGAGTGTCCACAAGTGGTTTTTGTTTCATGCTTGGCAGTTCATGTATATCATGGTTGAGCAAGAAGCAACCTACTATGGCCACTTCGAGTTGTGAGGCTGAGTATAGGGCAGTCTTCACAACTACGGTTGAGTGTGTATGGCTCAGACGCCTTATGAGTGATCTGGGTGTTGGACAGGACACTGCCAACACTATCTACACTGACAGTCAGAGCGCATTGGCAGTTGCGAGGAACCCAGTTTTTCATGGTCGTATAAAGCACATTGAGGTGCATTACCACTATGTCAGGGAGAGGCTCTTAGCAGGAGAGATGAGATTAGCTTATGTGCCAACACAAGACAACCTTGCAAATCTTTTCACAAAGGCATTGTCTTGTGAGCAGCTCGAAGCTTTCCGCAAAGCTTTGGGCTTACTCCCCTTTGTGAACTGATCATGTCCTCAGGGCATGGCACTTCCCTTTACTCATGTGCCAACTCTCGTTCACCGCATCACTCTAGGGAAGATTTATTACCATATACATGTGGTAGTGATGTGTGTGAGCACACTAGGACCGTCGGGGCATTTTTCCCTCTTTAGGAAGTTTTTCTCCCATGCGTTGTATATACGCCCATCACTCTAGGGCTATCTATCTTTCCATTGTACACTAAGTAACACACTCTCTATTGTGTGCCTTGAGCTTCCTTCATCTTCTCCAAGTTGTGTGTGTTTCTCTGCAACCCTAATTCCAACATCTACTTGATGACTAAGGTGCTTGAGGTGCTTGTCGTGCTTGCTGACTAAGATGCTTGAGGTGCTTCTCGTGCTTGTCGACTAGGGAGCTTCAGGTGCTTGTGGGAGCACTACCCAAGCTTGAGGTGGACACTTGCCCAAGGCTACCCTTGTTGCTTGCTATGCATCCTATATGTGATTGGCTAGCAAGCTTGCAGGGGTCCATTGAGCTTCAAGCATGAGCTACAAGGGGGGGTCGACCAAAGCAAGAAGGGGGCTAGCTTGGGGGGTATACTCTCCCACACACACTCTCATTGTGTGAAGTGCAAAGTGCAAGAGCTCCATCTCCTTCTCCAAGCTAGTAGAGAAGTTGAGATCCTACACCAATACTCTCGGCTATGGAATGAAAATCCAACCAAGATCCATGCTTCAATGCTTAAGCTTGCCATCTTTTCCATCTTCATTACTATGCTATTATGTATGCTAGCAAGAAGAGTGATGATAAGTGAGGAACTACTTCTTTCTCCTATGAATAGTTTCTTCTTCCATTTCCATACCCTCATTCCCCGCTAGGTCTCTCCACCTTCGAAGGTGTTTGAGGCCTTGGGACTGAGGCTTGGGATAGTTAATTCTTTTTGCAAAGTTTATGGTATGTTCGTGATGCATGGAGATTTCCATCTTCATTGCATCACCTAGGTCACAAGGAACACAAAGATGGAAGACCAGCTTCACATAAATCCGGTCCTCAACTGTTCTCTAAACACTCTCTCTTGCAAAAGTATTGTTCATGCCAAGTTAACTAAGTACTATGTTTATGTTGCTACCATCAATTAAGTTCACCCTCTATGCTCTAGAAGTAATTTCACAAAAAATGCTTTTTTCTAGGTTCTTAATTCCGTTACTCTCAAAGTTTATAGGCCATTTCCATTACACATGCAAATCCCACAACTCTATATGGTTTGCAAAGGTCCACAATGCATCATGCTAGTGTCAGTCTCACAGTACGACTAACGATCTCTGATGCAAATGCTTCCACTACAATTGCTAGGTCGGGCCTCGACACTAGTAGGTCATACATGAGATGTCGGAATGCTGACAAAATCTGTGCAAACCTGGCTGTCCTAGCCTTCTCTATGCCATCTGTATGTGTTGCATCATCATGACTACTCATCATGTATGGATGTGTCATCACCGACACTAGGTGGTTATATCTCTCTCACCCATAGATGGAACTATGTGTCTTGGCATCACCGACACTAGGTGGGTTATATCCCTCTCACCCATAGATGGAACTATGTGTCTTGGCATCAACTCATCAAACTCCAGCATGAACATATTAAAGAACTGCATATCCCTCATCTTTTCATGTGCCTCTAGGGAGCAGACCCGCTCAACCTTTGCCTGCATATACTCTTATGTCTCACTAGAGCACTGCCACTCTACCTTTGTCTCTACAGAGTCTATTGTAATGTCTTTCACAGCTAAATGCTCTATCTCTTGAGCATGGAGGAGCTCACTTGCAAAGGAGACACGTCTCATCTCGCACTCAATGCATGCCAGCAAAAAAATCAAGATTGTGTCGTCTCATTCCGCAGATACATGCATAGGATATACCAAGCCACTGCGGCTCCCCCTACAATGCTACCTGCAATGCATCTGGAAGACCGCTCTCTAAGTAGTATCAGGCAAGTATCTGGCACCCACAATCTACTAACTGTCTCACTAAGATCAAGATTTGTCTCGGCTGAGGAACATAACGCACATGTCAAAGCGTATAGGATGCACCATTGGGCAATGACAAGCAAACATCTCTTGCACTTGCAATGTCAAACGCCAAACCATTGGCCAAGCGTACACAACCAAAGCTCCCACTAGACAAAGTGTTAAACCACTGACAATGCTATGTGACATTGAAAACTGCATCCTCATCTAGCAATCAACGGGGAGAAGTGTTGGGGTATAAAGCCCAATGTGGTCGCCCAAGTAAGTGGGCGGGCCGCCAGGTATGTACACATATTCTTTTGTAAAAACCTAATAAGAACTCACTATGCTCTACACATTACAGTAGAGAGAGTTCACCATATCGTCGTGCTCTTCTTCTCGCACTCTCTCTCGTGTCGCACTTCCGCTCGTACTCCTTCAACTGGTATCAGAGCTCAGATCGAGGCTCGGGGCAGCACTGTAGGAGGCTAGAGTCACCAGCTCATATTGGAGTGAAATTGGACAAGCGAAGACACGGCCCCAAATCTCGTGGCCATCTCGGTCACCGTTTCGGCCTACGACTGCAGGTGCTGAGGATATCTGCACTTCCAGAGTGCTGATTTGTGGCTGTCTACAAATCGAAGGACGGCTCACAGTTCTTGGAGGCGTGTCACATACGACACGGGCGTATCTACACACAGACTGTAGGCGACATCCACTAGTTCATCAGGTAGCTTGTGTTTGCTGCTTGATATTCCAGATTTCATCCTGACATTGCAGGTACTTACACATGGGATGTATTGTCAGAGATGATGTATGTCTGTTGAGGGTTTGCTGGCTGTGAGTCACGCAGCAAACAACCGCCGCAGCGGTTACAGCATACAGTGGGAAATTTGTGGATGTATGACTTTGTGGGAAGTCTATGTACTGTCAGATTTACTGCAGCCTTTGTTGAGGGTCGAGTGAGGTTTTATTGAGCTGGGGGATTCTCAAATGTTGAGATCCTTTCGGTGATACAGGTCTTGGAGCGATCCCTCGAGCACCCTTAGATAGGCAGCTAGGATGTATTGACTGTGAGTTAGACAGTTGGGATTGCATCTTTGCTTTACTGCCGTTGAGGCATTGTCATAGTCTATGCTTACAGGACAGTGACAGGACAGTGAGAGACAGTACAGGTGCAGGACAGGTTTACCCGCAGCTTACAGTGTGAGAGAGACAGTGTTTTTTGAGCTGTTTTTTGGTCTGTTTTTTGAGTACACCAGAGCCATTTTACAAAGGAGACTCTGCCGAAATTTATGCAGAATCTGAAGCTTTCTTGGTTTATTTGACAGGTTGATATTGGTTCAGAGGTCAGTTTACAGGGGAAACTTTGCCGAATTTTTCCCAGGAAAGTAAACCACTGTGAAGCGTAGCTATGGCTAGATCACAGGACACTGCTCTTTACAATATCAAGAAGCTGGATGGAACCAATTTCCCATTGTGGAAGAAGCAGATTTGGCACGTGTTGGTACAAAATACGCAGATAAAACCTATAAAGCTTAAGGGGATAAAACCAGAAGATATGGACGAAGATGAATGGAGCGAAATGGATGAATTGGCACTTTCTACCATTATGCTGACTTTGGCAGAAAGCGTTTACTTCAATGTAGCAGACGAGATGTCGGCTTATGAAGCATGGACAAAGTTGAGTGATCTTTATGAGAAGCAGAGTGCAGCTTCACAGGTATACTGGCTTAAGAAGCTTGTTGACTTGAAGATGAAAGAAGGGACACCTATGTCCAATCATCTGAATGAATTCAACACCATCTACAGTCAATTGTCAGCTCAAGGTGTCAAGTTTGATGAACCTGTTAGAGCTATGTTCCTGTTGATCACATTGCCGGAAAGTTGAGACACTTTTCGCACAGCTTTGAGTAATTCTGCACCTCCATATGGTTTGACCATAGCAGGTGTAGAAGGCAGTCTGCTTACTGAACAAACCAACAGAAAGACAATGGACAAAGGCAAAGGAACAGCCTTAGTTGTCAGGGGAAGGACCAAAGAAAAGTACAAAGGTGGAAAGAGGAATCAGTCTCGTAGCAAGTCCCGCAGTGATAAAGGCAAGAGTGACATAGAATGCTACCATTGTGGCAAGAAGGGTCACATGAAAGGAGACTGCAGAGAATGGAAAGCAGAAAAAGGCAAAGAGAAAGCTGAAGACCATGGTGAGAAGAACAAGTCCTCAGTGAAGATTCAAGAAATAAATGTGACAAACACTGTTGCAGAGTATGACAGTCTAGTGTCAGGAGACATCTACTTCTTGAAGAATACAATGGACTCAGCTCTTCTTACAGCATCTGATGGAAATGCACTGAGTGACTGGATTACAGACTCAGGGGCATCACTTCATGTGTCTCCAAACAAGGAGTGGTTTACCTCTTATGTGACCACTAAAGATCATGTTCGGCTAGGCAATGGGCAGACATGTGAGATCTTAGGTGTTGGAGATGTTCAATTGAAGTTTCAGAATGGCTCTTCTTTCACGCTGAAGAATGTGAGACATGTTCCCGCAATTACAAAGAGCTTGATTAGCACAGGTTTACTTGATGATGCTGGCTACATCACCACTTTTGGACAGGATATGTGGAAGATATCCAAGGGTTCTATGACAGTAGCACATGGAGTAAAGTCTGGAGGACTTTACATGATTTATGTATCAAATGTCTCTAAAAATGTAATCAATGTAACCGAGCAGCCGAACGTTTCTTTGTGGCATAGCCGGTTAGGACATATGTCCAAGAAGGGAATGGAAATCTTGTCTCGTTCTGGTTATTTGCCTGGCTTTTCATTTAATGATTTTGAATTCTGTGAACATTGTCTGTATGGTAAGCTTTTTAGATGATTACTCGAGGAAAGTATGGGTTTACTTTCTCAAGCACAAGGATGAAGCGTTTAGTGTTTTCAAAACGTTTGTGACACTTGTGGAGAATCAGAGTGGCAAGAAGCTTAAATGCTTACGCACTGACAATGGTGGAGAGTATGTTTCAAAGGCCTTTCAGGACTTTTGTGAGTCAAAAGGTATAAAACGTGAACTTACTGCTCCTTACAATCCTCCTCAAAATGGTGTTGCTGAGAGGATGAATAGGACCATACAAGAGAAGGTCAGAAGTATGTTGTCTAATGCATAGCTGCCAAATGGGTTTTGGACTGAAGCTGTATCAACAGCTGTTCATCTTGTAAATAGATCTCCTAGCAAGGTTTTGATGAAGGATTCAGTGCCAGAGATGGTATGGTCAGGCAAAATGCCCTCATACAAGCATCTCAAAGTCTTTGGCTGTGAGGCATATACTCACGTTCCAAAGGAATTTAGGAACAAACTTGAGCCAAAGAGTAGAAAGTGCATCTTTCTAGGCTATGGTAATTCTGGTGAGATGGGGTACAGACTTTGGGATCCCGAATCCAGAAAGGTTGTCCGCAGCAATGATGTTCACTTTAATGAATCCAAATATCATTCTAAACCAGAGAGGGTTGAGGAGATTAGAACAGTTGTCTTCCAAGAAGATGGACCTGCACGTGCAAGACAAAATGTCAGGGCTCAAGAGGAGCAAGGATAGGATAGAGTGTAACCACAGGTTGTGGCTGAGCCTGAGCCACCTATTGTGCGTAGATCTGGACGTGTCATACAACCTCCTGATAGGTTTGTTCCATCTATGAATTATGTCATGTTGACTGATTGCAATGAGCCTTCATGTTACAAGGAAGCAGTGCAAATGAAGGACTCCGGGAATTGGCAATTGGCCATGCAGTCAGAGATGACAGCTCTGCATAAAAACCAGACATGGAAGCTAGTTAAATTACCACGGGGAAAAAAGGCTCTACCTTGTAAATGGGTTTACAGGTATAAGATCACCGCTCATGATAGTCAGCCAAAGTACAAAGCAAGGCTTGTTGCCAAGGGCTTTAAGCAAGAACAAGGCATTGACTTTGATGAAGTCTTCTCTCCGGTGGTCAAGATGACTACATTGAGATGCTTTCTTGCATTGGTTGCCATATTAGATTTGGTGTTGCACCAAATGGATGTCAAGACAGCGTTCTTGCATGGCGATTTAGATATGGAAATTTACATGCAGCAGCCAGAAGGGTTTGTTGAGAAAGGCAAGGAAGATTGGGTATGCCAGTTGTTAAAGAGTCTTTATGGCTTAAAACAATCACCGAGGGCATGGTACCATAAATTCCACAAGTTTATGCTTTTGCAAGGCTACAAACCTAGTGAGTTCGATCACTGTCTATATACAAAGAAGGCTAAGGATGGTAGTTGGCTGATCCTTATTTTGTATGTGGATGACATGTTGATTGCTGGCAAGCACTTGGAAGAAATTTCAGCTTTGAAGTCAAAGATGGCAAAATCGTTTGACATGAAAGACATGGGTGAGGCAAGTCATATACTTGGTATGCGCATTGAGAGAGACAAATCAAAGAAGTTGATTTGGTTATCTCAAACAGAGTATATTGACAAGGTTTTGCAACGTTTCAATATGGAGAAGGGAAAGGCATTGAGTGTTCCATTGCCACCATATGTGAAACTTAGCAAACAAGATTGTCCTGTGTCTGAGGAAGAACAGGATGAAATGGATAAGATTCCATATGCGTCTGCAGTGGGTAGTTTGATGTATGCAATGATTGCTACTCGCCCAGACATTGCATTTGCAGTGGGAGTAGTAAGTCGATACATGTCAAACCCAGGCAAGAAACATTGGGAGGCAGTGAAAGGAATATTGAGATACCTGAAAGCTACAAAGAGTATGCGTATATGCTATGGGAGTCAGGAGCTAAGTGTAAAGGGTTTTACAGACTCAGATTATGCAGGTGACTTAGACAACCGAAGGTCTACGTCAGGGTATGTCTTTACATTGGCTGGTGGAGCAGTATCATGGCGTTCTAGATTACAAGATTGTGTTACTCAGTCTACTACAGAGGTTGAATATGTTGCAGCATCAGAGGCATGCAAAGAATCAATTTGGCTTAATCGACTAGTAACAGATTTGGGAATCAAAGAAGAGATGCCTGTGTTATATTGTGATAGTCAAAGTGCTATACAATTGGCTCGCAATCGAGTTTATCACTCAAAGACAAAGCATGTGGATGTGAAGTATCATTTCATCAGGGAAATGCTCGAGGATAAGCAACTTCAGCTTGTCAAAGTTCACACCACAGAAAATCCTGCTGATCTACTTACAAAAGGACTTCCCTCAGAGAGCTTTGTGCATTTTCGCAAGCAGTTAGGTGTAGGGTAGTACATCACTTCTCTACATCTCTTGTATATTAGCTTGTATAGTAGCTTCTCTCACACTTAAAGTACCACATTGGACTTTAAGTCGGAGGTTGTTGGGGTATAAAGCCCAATGTGGTCGCCCAGGTAAGTGGGCGGGCCGCCAGGTATGTACACATATTCTTTTGTAAAAACCTAATAAGAACTCACTATGCTCTACACATTACAGTAGAGCGAGTTCACCATATCGTCGTGCTCTTCTTCTCGCACTCTCTCTCGCGTCGCACTTCCGCTCGTACTCCTTCAAGAAGTGCACCTCTCGAAGACATGTAAGAAGAATGCTAAAGGTAAACATGACATCACCGTCATTGGCATATGAAGCCACCACTCTAGCATGTGTCAAAACCTCATATGCATCTCACATACATCTTTGCTGGTGCCTCATATGTTTGAAACAATGGCATCTAATGTGCCCTATGTGATCACAATGCCAACGACTCAGGTATCAGCAACTATGAGACCGTCGTCTCTCATGAGTCATCACTTTCGACTCTAAATTGTCACATATATATTCTATATGGATGTTAAGAATAAACCATGCAAAAATTGCAACAAGGTGGGAGATAACTCAACCACTACACAATCATGAAAAACAGGATCAATCGCATCATATGTCTCCTGTGTCGCATAGTTTGCAGTGCAAATAGCGTGCAACCTATGAGTAGAACACATGAAAGCTAGTACACACTACCTCGTCGATAAAAAAAAGTCATCAATCAAAAACCAGACACATAGCACAACCAGCCGCTCGTGGTCATAAATGCCATCCAAAAGCCAAGCTCGCTTGTGGGAAATCCGCTTTGAAATGCTCCATCGGAGCTGTATGTGTCTAAAGTGTGTCGTCAAAGCTGGAAAGTGGAGAACCACAAAATCCAAATTGCCATGGAGAGAAGAGCTGATGAAGATCTCTCTAATATGTCTATTGCTAAATCAAGGTCGGGATACTGGGGAAAATCGTTGAAGGAGATCCGCTTCAGATGAGGGCATGAGAGGAAAGTTGATGGCGAAGCTATGCTAGAGGAGAGCAAAAGCACTCTCGCTAAGTCGAAGCCAAGAAAAAATATTGGATACTGACTTTCGTGTTGGACAAAAGTGTGTTGATGTCATAGCTGCCACTGATGCTCAAAGTCGATGCCGAGACATTGATGCTCAAATCAAATGGTCGACGAGGAAAACTGATGGTGAGTGCACGTCACAAGAGAGACAATGTGTTCTCTCTCCCTCCCTCACTCTATGTCAAAGTCGTCGAGTCGATGTTGAAGCTCAAGACTGATTGATGTCGATGTCGGAGCAAAGTGTGATTGTGTGTGTGGCGTGCACAAACGTGTTATCCTTGCTTGAGATCTCCCACTCTCAATGCCGAGAGTAGGCACACACTCTCTCGGTGTCACTAGTGTGTGTATGCTCACACACACATTCACAATCTCTCCCTCATGAGCTTCAGTCAGATCCAACCCGCTGCTTGATTTGTTGCTTTGTTAAAGCTTTTTTACTTTGCTTTCCTTGCTAAGGTTCAACTTCAAAAAAGCCTTTGAAGGAGTGTGTGGTGCACATAATGTGTGTGTCAGGACAAGGGTCCTACGGGGCAAGGCCCAACCTAGGGGGTCAGGGACCTAGGCCAAGGGCCTGGACTGGACCAATGTCGACTGGGGATCCGCTTAGGGCAAGAGCTAGGAGCTAGGCCTATAAAAAGGGCGGTAGGGAGGAGGATCCTACATCTTAGTCTCCTAGGTCTTACATTGGTATCAGAGCTAGGGGAGAGGAAAGCTATGGAGGAGGGAAGGAGAAGGGTCTATTTGCTGCTTTTGCAGGATTGCATGTTCTCTCTCTCTCTCTCTCTCTCTCTCTCTCTCTCTCTCTCTCTCTCTCTCTCTCTCTCTCTCTCTCTCTCTCTCTCTCTCTCTCTCTCTCTCTCTCTCTCTCTCTCTCTCTCTCTCTCTCTCTCTCTCTCTCTCTCTCTCTCTCTCTCTCTCTCTCTCTCTCTGGTCGTCAAGCCGTCATGGCGTGGGCATGGTCCCTTGATTCGACAGTGGAGCCGACAAGCAGGCCGTGGGAAGATGGTCACATGGCCTTTTTCGTCACACGGCCTTGCCCGAAGATGGTCTGCATCGTCGACCTTGTGGGTTGCCTTGCTCTCGCAGTCGGCTGCCGCCATGCAAGCTACATGTTTTCCATGTTATTTTTTTTAGTGCCCTAAGCTTGACCATGCAAGGGCAGTTACACACGGGCAAGGCCCCATGCTATGCTTCCGAGGACTCGCCGCAAGTATGCTCCAACATGTTGCATGTCATCATGTGGCAAAGGCCATCATCATAGGCTTGGCAAGGCATCCATGGTGCACGATTTTGCCATGGTGGGCCCGAATACAAGCTTTCGAGCACATCAAGGGCCGCCATGAACACCATCTTGCTAGCTGGTTGCTGTGAAATTGTACACATCTTTACCATTCCATCAAAGACAACGGGACTTTCGGTTTTCAAAGCATGATGTCGGCATCAAGGCGGATAACCGTCATGCTAGCATTCGCAATTGGCAATTGGGAAGCCAATGGCAAGGATTGGTTTGTGATGTGCTGCTTAAGGTAAATTATGAGTGTTGTTATTAAAATTATGTGTGAGCAAGGCTTATTACATATATACAACACCAAGCAAGGCTGCAATCGGCAAGGAAAGGACCTACGATAGGTCGCGGCATGTGATCAATCAGGTGAGCATTATTTTTATTTTTCAGTTTGTGTGGCACAATGTTACAAACCCTGCTGTATATTTGTATCAAGCAACAAAGGTGCGTGCATTTTAACCACTCCACGCACACATACGGCTTCTGACAGTTCTCATAAGCACTCACATTTTTTTGCATACTTTGATGGCAAGGGCAAATCCTTAGCGCCTCAAGACAACCGGCATGGCCTTTTACTGGCCAAGGTCAACATATTACGTACAATCTTGGTAGTCATTACCATGATTTGGAGTAAGGAGCATGGCTCCGATAGAGATAACCTTTACACAGGGTTTGACGAGGCACGATTGTCTAGTAAAGAGCCAACTCAGGCATGCCCTGTGCCTTATAAGGCATCGATGATTGGCAAGGCCGATTATTCTTTCACTTCGAAGCAGTAGGCAATTGGAAATGGTGAAGTTGAATCCACAGTGACCGTGTCTACTGAACCAAACATTATTATCCGGAAAATCACTTCTTGGTTTTCTTCTTGCTGGTGACCCATTTGATTCTTCCGGCAGCAAGCTTCATCAGTAAGTGTACTGGATAAGGTACGCAATTGATTTTTTTGGTTATGCAACATCTGTTTGATAACTACGATATGCAATAGACGTGCATACAATATGCATACACTTTAGGCATGCACATCACAAGCATGGCCTGTGAAAATTACTGTAAGTACCAACACGTGGATTTGTTTAAAGATTGGAATGAAGCATGGAAAAATTGCAATCTTTAAACAGACATGCATGGCCTTTTACTGCACCTGTTTTTGAAGGAAGCAAGGCTTCAATTTACGACTCTTACATTAAGTTGTTTCCCGTTTGGGGTATGCTATGAGCACACACCCTTGGGTAAGTTCTCCCTATGCCTACAATATATTTCAGGCCAACTTTCTCTCGCGCAACAGAGATGAAGATCTACATTTGAGCGAGTTTTTCTTCCCACATCTCAAGACAACTGGTTACAGCAGGATGACCAGGTTAGACCATGTTCAGTATTGTTTATTTTTTCCATGTTTATACATTTACATTGGAAACTAATGCTTGTGTACAAAGCAAACTTCTTTGACAATTTTTCATGAAGCAAGGCTTCTCCCTTGTGCCAAGGTACTGCCCAATGACTCGGAATCATGAGCAGTGGTACACAAGATTGACAAAATGACAAAATAGGGAATACCACCTCACAAAATCCCTACCAGTTTAAACTGTGCAAGGCACTAATGGTTTTGGCTCTCACGTTTGAGGCCATCAGTCTTGCCAAGGGCTTCACAATCTGTATGCATGGCATGCTAACTAGGTGTTCCACCGCTTCAAAGATTACGCTTCTGCTATCACACCAGGCACTTTGTCCAGACATACTAAGTTCTGGATAGTTTAAATTTATGGTTGTTGTCAGCGCACACTACCACTAAATGGAACCTAAATCTACGACATATTTCACAGGCAAAGTGCCATTGTAAGTCATTTTTCTAAAGTCATGACCCCATACATGGTAAGAGGGTCAAGCTGTGGCTTGTGTTTTCTGTCCCCTCTCTCAATGAGAGCGTTGTACAGGCAAATGATTGCATGTTCATAGGATAAGCTGCAAATTAGGCATAAGATGCCTAAGAGCACACATTTTGGGCACACACTCTCGAAATTTAAGGAAAGTTCCTCGGCCCAGCATGCTCTTCTTCTCTCAAGAATAATGAAAACTTTTTCAGAATCTTTTGATACATTTTTTGCCCGTAAGTCAACCTAAGCCAAGGTGCCTAACTCTCAACTAACATGTGGCTAAGATCCTACTCAAATTAGTCTTCATCGGTTCGTCCGTTGAACACTAATTTGCATAATGGCTATGAGCCACATTGGCTAAGAGCCATTGTTAGGCCAAGGGTAAGACCTAACTACTGGCATTCTTTGGATAATTCTTTTCAAGATCAACCAGATCTACCCAGGGAAGTACAGATCGACATTACTGGACAAGCAAGAGTCTTGTCATTACGGATGTCTAGGGTGTCATTTTTTCCACTACATGTTTTCAGTGCAACACTCAAGTTGAGTTTTTTATACTCTTCAACTCACAGCAACTGAGCTCTACAAGGAAGTATGGATGCAACAATCAGTTGCGACAGAATGGCTGTCCATAAGAGCTCGGCCGTTCACTTGTGTGGATTTCCTGCTCTCTCTATAGCACTACGGCGTGTCTATGGACATACTTTTCTGGGGTAAGACCCGGCGGGTGAGTGTTACATCACCCCATAGGCATTAAGGATCACAGTTTTATCTGCATTGAGGATCACAATTGATCTCTCCCAGTTATACTTTCAAAGATAGAATTTCGCAATCTACCACATGTGGTAGCGGATGGACACACTTTTCAAGTTGATTCCAATCATTCTGTACACGGTTGACTAGGTTGGTTACCGTTATCTGCTAGTTGAGCAGTTTCTACAAAGAGTCTTACCACGAGGTTTGACTACGTAGATTTTAATCCAAGGGCTTGGATTGCAAAGGCAACACCCAGGGTTTCCAGTTCAATGTTGTTTGTTTGTTCAGGTAGGGGACGTGCTCCTCTCCATTTGAATATAGGTAAGTGTACATTACGTTCAAATCTCCAAGTACGCATCTATTGATTTGGCGTTATTCCATTTTTAGTATGCTTTGCTTGGTTTTTCAAGACGTCTATGTACGCTTGAATGTTACAGAGCCATGCCAAGGGCATGTCGGCACAAAGTATTTTGGGCCAAGGGTCAAATCTATCTTTTTGCCTTATGTTGTTACGAACCTACTTGTAGGGTTCAATTTGGCACATGTTGTCACATGGGATACAACATGGTCTAGGAACTCAAGGAGTTTGGTTTAGCCAGTGTGGAGCAATGAATGAGGGTCCCTCTCACTCTTCTCGCAAAGTGTTTAGAGTTACCTCCACACACAAGTACATCTTGTACTTGACGGATGTTCTTGTTTATACATCTGCACATGAGACATATTCCACATGTGGAGAATATGAGTCTCTGGACTGACACTGGCGCCATTATTTCAATTATGTGTCACGACAAAGTCCAACTAGGTGCTGGTCAAATCTGTTTTCTATACCATTTTTAGCACGATGTATCAGGAGCAATTTCAGTGGCCAAAAATTGTCGGATACTTACAATGACGTGTTCAGCTACAAGTATTGCTAAACAACATTACAGATGGTTGTTTATACATATAGCAAGGCTATAAATTGTTAATGAGAAAGTTTCATTGTCGGTACCTAGAAGGGATCAATGTGTCACCTGCTATTGTGATTCAGACGTTTCAGCAAGCCTTGCAAAAGATTGCAATTGAAAGTATTTAGTTTCTTTTCAGAACTATTTACATTCCTTTTTAATGTGCGCTAGACGCATCACATTTTCCATAAGTATTGGCAAGGATCACCATGGAAATACAGGTTCAGATCTGTTTTTTGATAAATGCATGCACACTGGGTGTTATGGGCCCTAGTGTTTAGCAAAGGTTGATTTGGAACGGCATGCATATTCCTCAGGTTGTTGTTTATGAAGCATTTTTTGCACTCTATGTGCACTATCTCTACAAGATTTACTTTTGGGTCTACTAATCACCAATAGAGGTCATGGCTCGGTTTGGGTGTTTGTGGATTTTTCAAGTTAACCACGATGGTTATTCCAAACATTGTGGATTCCTCAACAATGTTATACTATTGTGATTCCCCATTTACCAGCCGTCTGGGAAGACTGTCAGTAAACCTTGGGGGAAACACACCTCAGTACTGTTAGTATCCAAGAGGACTGACATATTACAAGTGTAATCTTGGGCTAAAGGATATACAAAGTGCTAATCCAATTCATAAGCATTTATTTCTCTTTTTGGAGTTTACTCACTATCAGTTATCGCATGTTGCGACTAGGTAGTCTCTTCATGTATAAATCATGTTCTCAACCTTGAACACTCGTAGGGTGGGGTTGTTAACTGATGATGAAAATTGGGAACAAGTCAAGGACTTCAACTTGGCTGATGAGTTATGTCAGCAAGTTACTTTCATGGAAAGTGACAAGAGATACTCTTTGGGTACATCTTTGTTGTGATAAACTCGTTTACCATGCTCATGAGCGTTCTAAATGGAGTCTACACACTATGTTTGGATAGGAACCGGTACCATCAGATGGTTCCAAATGGACAACAATGTAGAAAATCAAGATGTTACTCTTGATTTCATTGAACCTCCTGCGGAACCATGTTCCGGTCAACCAAACAGCTGGATCCATGAAGGATGCCACTTGAGAGAACATTAGTGTTCTTAAGAAGAACCTTCCCACTTTTGTTTTCAAGGACGAAAACTCTTCCTTAAGGGGGGAGTAATGTCCGGACAAGGGTCCTACGGGGCAAGGCCCAACCTAGGGGGTCATGGACCTTGGCCAAGGGCCTGGACTGGACCAGTGTGGACTGGGGATCCGCTTAGGGCAAGAGCTAGGAGCTAGGCCTATAAAAAGGGTGGTAGGGAGGAAGATCCTACATCTTAGTCTCCTAGGTCTTACAGTGTGTGCACACAGTGCGGTGCGAGAGAGGGAAGAGGAGAAGTGCACAGTTATGTGTGGGTGGAGCAACCTCCAAGTAGTGAGGACCCCTTATTCATTATGTATATACATGAATAAGTTCATTATGTATATACATGAATAAGTTCATTATGTATATACATGAATAAGGAAAGGTATTGTTAGTGGACGACGGGACACCAGACATATGGCCCCGGGCAAAGGCATATCACCTTTACCCCAACACCTAGGCTATGCATAAATCTTCTCACCTATGAGATTGCAAATGAACATCATGCCTAGTAATGCATACGTAAATGAAGCAGCCAACAACCTATTGATAGAGTGTGACATCAATGTCATCTCCAGCATCATGAAGACTAAGCTTCAAGCTTGTCTCCATAGGAATGGAAATAGGCTCAAGGCTGAATCTATGCAGTAGTATCTTGAGAGACTTTCTCTAGCACAAGGCAATGCCTCCATCAACCTTTTTAAAACAATATGCCCAAATAATGATGCAAAAGCCCCAAATTTGGAATTTCAAAGAGGCATTCAAACCATCTTTGAAATTAGAAATATGTCCCTCATTTGCTTTGGTAAGCAACATGCCATCAACGTAGAGTGTCAAGAAAATGAATTTTGGTATACTTAACTTATTTTTACTCTTTACAATTGGTCATTCTAAAGATGGAATAAGGAGAATGGACAGGCCAATGTTACAAGGTGGCTGTAAGGTGTGTCTTAGAACCCAAGAGTTCCAAAATGAGATGTAATCTTTAGTAGTGCTAAGGGAATTCCTTCAGGAATCAAATGTGCTTGCACAGGACAAAAAAGACTCATAAATGTGTCCCAAATGCCTCCAATTTTTTTTGAGAACGCAAGCCAAAGGGAATGAGGACTCCATTTGATGTGGCTTGAGAACCATTGCTTATTCAGACACACCAAACTCTTTAAAAGGAGAGGTGGAGCTTCAACACGTAAAAGAAAAAAGGAGTAAAGGAAGGGTCTAAAATGGGCTGAAGTGCCTAAAAGAGAGTTAGTGAGATGATTCTTTTATGATTCAAAAATATCACACAATTTTTAGAGACAACTTGTAAGACTTATAAAAAATGATGAGATCTATAGCTTTAATGCTGAATTTTTTCCACAAAGTAGTAGGAGGATCTCAAGAACAAAGATTTTTGTTGCAAAGAAGGCCTATGTGCAAGCTGCAAAGCAAGGCTATTTGCTCTCAAAAGGCTTACTCTTCTCTCTCTATCTCTCATGCAAATGTCCATAGCTATTATACTTCATCCTACTATAAAATCCACATTATCAAGACAAGTACTATGTCTTATTCTCATACGTACTTCTTCTTCTCCACAATTTTCCACTCTTTTTGCAGTTCTTTTGGCTCACCAAGCGTTTGAATGGCTTGGGATTGAGGACTCTGTTGTGTTGTGATGTGCTATGGAACAAACATTATGCTAACATATCATAGAGCATACTCTCTTTGATTTTGAGAGTGGTATTGAACAGATGACTCTCTTTAAAAAGGTAATCAAAACAATCCTTTCAATGAGGGGGTCAAATCCAAAAACATGTCAATTGTCTCTCTCGCTCTTTTATCAGTGCGTGTGTAATTGTGTGTAGATCTAAGTGATGCGCATCTTTTCAATGAAACTACATCCATGCAACTAAATCATAAAATTACTCATGACTAATCAAGTTATTTCACTACTATAAACCTACGTCTACTAAAGCCTATGTACATGAAATTTGGGATTTATGTTTTAAAGCCAATGTCTACAAACACATAGAGTTTCTTCAGCAAAAGAATCAATTTTATGTTGGTCTCCCTAATGATATGTGAGCATATGTACACATCCAAAGGCCCAAATTGATTATAACAATTGTTCCTAACTCTATGGTCCAAGAAGGGCTACTTTCCAAGAAAGAGGAAGTAAGGGAAACCATCCATATGATGCAACAGATACACCTACTAGAAGAGGAGGCAATAGAAGCAATGCTTTTACCAAAATTTCTTAGCCAAAACAAAAGAGTGGTTGTCAAGGTAGAAACAAGTTTTCTCCTAATGAAGTAGAGCGCCATCATAGGGATAACTGATGCTTCGAAATTGGCAAGCAAAAACATTCATATCCTATATGCTCTTAAAAGAATTTTAAGAAGGAATCTCCTAAAGCTGCTATTGAGGTCATCTCCAAGGAAGTTCCATGTACTATGCACTGGACAAATTGTGTAAGCATGAAACATGATGCACTTATTTTACTTCAACTTGGCTCCATAAACAATTCATATTTGTGGAACTAACCACTAATTTTGATCCATTCTCATGAAACAAGAGATCCGTTGCCAGATCATGGAGCCTTCAAGGGCAAGAAGTTTCAATCATTGCTCTGATTGGAAAGTTAAGGCTCCATGTGCAAGGATGTGTGGATAGAGAAGATTCATTTTATCTCTCCACTAAGAAGTGAAGATGTTATGTTAAGGGTGACATAGTTTGGCCATTTGGTTGCTACTTTAAAGTTTCCCAAGCCAGTTGTTGAATTTCAGACTCCAACTATAACTAGAGAGTTTTGACTTACAAGTTAGTAAAAAGGGTCACACTATTCTTATTGTAGGCCATGAATTTTTGACAATCCACTAAAGACTTTTGTTTTTGCTACATGATTCTTGTCAAAGATTCTCATGATGTTAACTCTTTCTACGTCCTAATGTGTCAAGGTCATGAAAAGAGGAGACTGATGCCTCTCATTTCAAGATGAAAATGGAATTCGATCATCAATTAAATTGGAGAGCTAACACCTAAAAGACGGGGTATGAACATAAGATTGAAGAAGGTTTTCTTCTAACAAGCCTTATCCTGTCTCATCCACACAAAAGAGGAAATCGTGATAGAGGATAATTAATTTGTAAAGAAGAATATGGTAAGACTTAGCTTTTTACCCTATGTTCATCCTTATAAGAGCTTAAAGAACAACTAAAAGCAATATCTTAGAGATGATAAGATTTATAATCAACTACAAGAAAAGTGAATTCTTCTCAAAAGAGATTCAATATTCATGCTATATTATCTCAAAGGAGGTATCCTTGTGGATTATAAAAGTGGAGGTAATAAATGGATGGTATGAACCAAAGAATGTACATGAGCTAAAAAAATTTATTGTTTGTGCTCATAAAGTAGAAGGTTCATTGAATTGTTCTCTTCTATTGTAGGCCCACACCACATGACTTAAACAACAAGAAGGTTAAGTATATTTGGACTACCAAAGGGTAAAAAACATTTCACTTCACTAAAAAAGGAGACTCTTGTCTCAAGAAGTCTTGATGTTTCAGATCTCACAAAGCTATTTGAGGTCAAATGTAAAGCATGTGGATGGCCTTGGAGATATTTGAACTCCAAGAAGGGTATGCCATGAAGATGAAAAGTTAGCACATACACTCAAAAATGAAAATTCTAGATGAAAAAGAGATCATAACTAGCATGTGTGCCTTAAAGATATGAAGACATGGAATAAATTGTCAGTGTGCCTTCACAATTTGAACAAGACTAGTACAATCTATGACTCTATGACTCAAAATGAGGTTATCCAACAAGCACACTAGGTATGCAAATTTCCTTTTGCAATTGAAATGTTCTTATTTCACTTAGCTCACAAGCACAATCCTTAGCCAATATAATATCAGATAACCTTGGGTAAATGTCATGTCCATAGCATACCATAATAACATCACTAGTGGAGTCGATGAGTATGCTATAAACCCAAACTTTCAAAGGCAATATACCCATGTCGCATGAGAGAATAAATAATACCTAAATATACTAAACAATTTTTATCTTTTTTAATCATTTATATGCTACCATATATATGGTAGTGATGTGTGTGAACACACTTAGGACAGTTGGGGCACTTTATCCCTTGCTAGGAAGTTTTTCCCTCGTGCATTGTATATACGCTTATCCCTCTAGGGCTAACTTATCTTTCTATTTTGCACTAAGCAATACACTTTTGTTGTGTGCCTTGAGCTTTTTCTCATCTTCTCCAAGTTGTGTACGCATCCTTGCAACCCTGATTCCAACAATTGGTATCCGAGTAGGTTGTGTCCTCCTCGGCGTAGTCGCCAGTGTTGCTAGCATCCCGTGTTCACTTTCTTCAATTTGGATGAGCTTTGGTGAGCATCAACATGTCAAGTAATACTTTCATGGATCTTGTAGCGTTTGATTGTGCTAACAATTTTCATTCACCTCATTTTGGCCTTTGTTTCCACTACAGGTAGTACTACGCAGGCAATTTTCATTCACCTCATTTTGGCCTTTGTTTCCACTACAGGTAGTACTACGCAGGCAATTTAGTCCTTTTGTGTAGAATTTTTGTAACTGCAATTTTTTGCAGCACAGGTCCTTTATAGTCCACTTTGGGTTGTTCTATATAGCACATGTTAATTCTACTTTGTTTTTCATATCTCGAAGCAGTTTTCACATTGAGTGCAGTCATTCGCCATGACTAACAACAATACAAATGTTTTCAAGATGTTTGTTGCTGAGGAAAAATTGGATGGGGATAACCACCCAATGTGGGCTTACATGATGATGCAATTTCTTATCTCAAAGGGCATTTGGAATGTTGTGTAGGGAATTGATGTACATTTGCCTTCTATGGATACAAGCACTATTGAGGATGTTGTAGGTTCTAGCAAGTCTGGTGCTGCTAGAGTTGTTTTGCCTACGCCTAAGAAACCTCGTTGGGATGTAAGAGATGTGCAGGCTCATGCATTGATTGCATTCTCTGTGAAGCACACTACTACTGGAAAAAAATTGGCTATGGAATGTTAAGTATGGAGCCTGATTTACTCCTTGTAAATCTCTGTATTAAAAACGTACATTTGTAAGGCCCCCGTTATGAAGAGAAGCTATCGTGCGTGAAGAAAAATCACTCGTTGAAAACCAAAATTAGCACGGCCAGTTTCACGGAATATTCATTTTTGCCAGAATATTATGACCGGACGGTGACCGAAAAGTGGTCGAAAAACGGCCGGTTGTTTGGCCGGTTGGCCAGTATCCGGGTAGTCAATGGCCGATGGCCGGTGGTCGAAATCCAATGGCCGATGGTCGGTGGTTGCATTCAATGGCCGATGGCCGATTTCAAAGGCGGACTTGTCTTCTCAAGGCTGGCCACACATGGGTGGTTTGGAGAGTCCATTTGGACTTGTCTACACAAGGGCGGCTACACACGGCTACCTCTCATAAGAGATGGCACCCCTTTTGGCCTATAAAAGGAGGTCATTTCTAACACAAATTTTAGAGTGTGAAGTTGATCAACAAGGTGGATGTGAGGTGGTGAGAGTGAAGCAAGGCGGAAGTCTATTAAGGGTATAATCCCTTTGTAGCCTAATTCTTGTTTGAAGTACTAAAGCCATTGAGTGGCTGCTTTCCCATGGACATAGCCCACATTGGGTGAACCACATATATCATGTGCTCTCTCTCTCTCTCTCTCTCTCTCTACTTTATATCTCTCGTGTGTGAAAATTTGTCTCTCTTTATTAAGTAAGCTACTCAAATATCTATTTAGCTACGTCTTATTTCCTAACAACTGGTATCAGAGCAAGGTTTGCTCATAGCTAAAGTCTTGAATTGAGTGGGAGTAATGGTGGAGGAAGGGAATCTCAAGATCGAGAAATTCAATGGCAAAAACTACCAACATTGGAAGATGCATATTGAAGACTATCTCTACCAGAAGGACCTTTATTTGCCACTAGGCAGTCTTGCAAAGAAGCCCGCAACGATGGTAGATGAAGCATGGATTGTCCTTGACCGAAAGGCACTACGAACAATCTGGTTAAGCTTGGCGTCAACGGTGGCCTTCAATGTTTCAGAGATGAAGACCATGGAGGACTTGATGAAGTCACTTGACGGCCTCTACGAGAAACCATTGGCATCCAATAAGGTTGTTCAATTTAAAGTTGGTAGAGAATGGTTCAGTTGCAGAACACCCAAATGACTTTAACACCAACATAAGTCAACTTTGATCGATGAAAATCAATTTCTCATGAAGCGGTTGTTCAATTTAAAGTTGGTAGAGAATGGTTCAGTTGCAGAACACCCAAATGACTTTAACACCAACATAAGTCAACTTTGATCGATGAAAATCAATTTCGATGACGAAGTGCAAGCTATCATCTCTACCGAATAGTTGGGATAGCCTTGTGATGGATGTAAGTAATTCTATCTTTGGCACAAATACTCTTAAGTTTGATGATATTGTGGGTATTCTCCCAAGCGAGGAAATGTGAAGGAGAAGCACGAGTGAATCATTGAGTGTTGCACAGTCAGTGGAAACAAGAGGAAGGCCTAAGGAGAGGTTCAAAAACCAAAAGGGTCATGGTCGCTCAAGGTGGAGCAAGTCACGCACAAATTCAGTTCTTGAATGTTGGAATTGTGGCAAGAAGGGCCACGTCAAGAAGGATTACTGGTCCAAGAAGAAGAAGGAGTCGGAGTCTCAAGACAACAAGCCAACATCAGAGGCCAATGTGGCACGTAAAGTAGAGCAAGATGCTCTAATTCACTCATTAGACAATGTGTCTAATTCTTGGATAGTAGATTCCAGGGCTTCATTCCATGCGACACCACACGAGCAACATTTTCAAGATTACACCAAAGGTAATTTTGGGTATATATACTTGGGAAATGATGAAGCTTGTGAAATTATTGGCAAAGGTACAATTTGTGTCAAAACTAATAACGAAAATGAATGGAAGCTTAAAGATGTTAGGCATGTTCCTTCTCTTCACAAGAATTTGATATCTACAGGACAATTGGACGATGAAGGTCACAACATTGCATTTGGAAATAAACGGCGGAAGATCTCAAAGGGATCTTCGGTAGTTGCCAAAGGAGAAAAGGTTGGTACACTTTACTTGTATACTGTTAGCTCGCAATCTTCAACTTGTGCAATAACTACAAAAGTCGACAGTGCAGTGTGGCACTATCGGCTTGGGCATATGAGTGCCAAAGGAATACAAATCCTTCAAACAAAGAAGCTTCTACCAGGTTTGAAAGAAGTGGACTTAGAGTTCTGTGGAGATTGTGTTTATGGTAAACAAAAGAGGGTAAAATTTCAAAAATCAAGAAATAAAAGAAAAAATAAAAAACTTGAGTTGGTTCATTCTGATGTTTGGGGTCCTGCAAGTACACCATCACTTGGTAGCTCATTGTACTATGTAACATTCATAGACGATGCAACTAGAAAAACATGTGTTTATGTAATGAAGAATAAATCCGATGTGTTTTCCATATTTGAAAGGTGGAAAGCCTTTCTGGAGAATGAAACATGTACGTACCAAGGTTAAATGCCTCAGATCCGACAATGGAGGCGAATATTGCAGCCAAGCTTTTGAAAGATTTTGTGCTAGCAATGGAATTCGAAGGCAAAAGACAACCCCAAGGACACCTCAACAAAATGGGATTTTGGAAAGGATGAACATGACAATCATGGAGCGAGCACGAAGCATGCAGCTACATGCAAGCCTACCGCTTGAGCTTTGGGCAGAAGCAGTAAGTACATCAATGTACTTAATCAACCGGACACCCACAACGGCATTGGATGGGGGAGTTCCAGAGGAGGCATAGACAGGTAAAGCGGTGAACTATTCATTTCTCAAAGTGTTTGGGTGCGAGGCTTTCATGCACATAGATAGAAGCCTAAGGTTAAATCTAGATGCAAAGTCCAAAAATTGTTTCTTCATCGGCTATGGAGAAGGTGACTTTGGGTATCATTTATGGAATCCTAAAGATGGTAAATATTTAGGATTGGGATGGAATTTTTAACGAACAAAATATGTACAAAGACTACTTGGAAAGAAAACAAACAAAAGAAACAAATGATGAGTACATGGAGTTTGAGGACGATGAAGACTCAAGGAGTGCAAACGGTGACAATGTACAACAGTGTCAACCAAATGAGGAGCCTCAACCTATTCCTCAAAGATCTACAAGAGCAAGTAGACCTCCAGAAAGGTTTATTCCTTCCTTCAACCATCTCTTGATCTCAGAGTCTTAAGAGCCAGAATCATACGAGGAAGCTATGCAACATGAATCCAAAGAAGATTGGATAAAGAGCATGCAAGTGGAGATGGCCTCATTACATTGCAAGAAAACATGGGAGTCGATTGAGCTGCCTAAAGGTAAGCGGGCACTTTAGAAAAAAATGGGTGTACAAGCTGAAGGAAGAAGAAAGTGGGAAGAAACGGTACAAGTCTAGGCTTGTGGTAAAAGGGTTTTCTCAAAAGAAAGGTATTGAGTTCAATGAAATATTTTCTCATGTTGTAAAAATGAACTCAATGTCTTAAGCCGTGTGGTTGCTCATGATTTAAATCTTGAGCAAATGGATGTAAATACGACATTCCCTCATGGTGACTTAAAGGAGGAAATTTACATGCTTCAACCAAAGGGGTATGAAGTAAAAGGTAAGGATAAAATGGTTTGCAGATTAAAGAAAAGCTTGTATCGTTTAAAGCAAGCATCAAGACCGTGGTACTTGAAGTTTGATTGATGGATGTTGGATCATGGATTCACAAGATGCAACTCAGATCGCTGCGTCTACTCAAAGAATTTGGGAGATGGGAAGTTCATCATCCTAATGTTGTATGTTGATGACATGTTGATTGCAAGTGCTAACATGAAGCACATCAAAGACCTAAAAGAGGAGTTATCTAAATCTTTTTCAATGAAAGATTTAGGTGTTGCAAAGAGGATACTTGGTATGAAGAGATCAAGGGACAGGACAAAGAAGACAATAAATCTATCTCAAGAGGATTACATCAAGAAGGTACTATAAAGGTTTGCAATGCAAAATGCAAAAACGATTTCTATACCTTTGGCTAAACTAACCAAGGGTATGTGTCCAAAGACACAAGAGAAGATAGTCTATATGTCTAAAGTTCCACATGTTGTAGTGGTAGGTTCTCTTATGTATGCTATGGTCTGGACAAGGCCAAACATTGCACATGCAGTGGGAGTTGTAAGTAGGTTCATGGATAGCCCAGGTAACGAGCACTGGCAAGATGTGAAGTGGATACTTAGGTATCTGAATGAGACAACAACCAATGCTTTGTATTTTGGAGGAACTGATATTTTCCTTCAAGTGTATGCTGGTGCAGATATGGCAGGTGACAAAGATACTCAAAGGAGCACTACTGGCTATGTCTTCACGGTTGGAGGCACAACAGTAAGCTGGGCTTCAAAACCGCAGAAAGTGGTATCACTTTCTACCACGGAAGCAGAGTATGTAGCAATGATAGAGGCAAGCAAAGAATTATGTGGCTTCACAGATTCTTATAAGAGCTTGGATTCAAACAAAACAATTGTGTCTTGTACAGTGATAGCCAAAGCGCTATCCATTTTGCAAAGAACTCAATCTTTCATTCAAGGACAAAGCACATTGAGGTGAGATATTACTTCACGCACACTTTTGGAAGAGGGACACCTAAAGCTAGGAAAGGTGCATACAAGTGAAAATCCTGCAGACATGTTTACAAAGGTGGTCAACAAGGAGAAGTTGAGCTTCTGCTCATCTTCAATCAGCATTCGAGGATAAGAAGCTAGGATGGAAAGCAATCACAGGTTTAGTGTGGAGATCAGTCTCCAAGTGGGAGATTGTTAAGCATGGAGCTTGATTTACCCCTTGTAATTTTTTGTATCAAAAATGTAAATTTATAAGGTCCCCGTTATGAGGAGAAGCCATCGTGCGTGAAGAAAAATCACTCGTCAAAAACCAAAATTTTCACAGCTAGATTCACGGAATATTCCTTTTGTCGAAGTATTATGGCCGGACGACGATCGAAAAGTGGTCAAAAAACGGCCGATCGTTTGGTCGGTGGCTGATTTCAAAGGCAGACTTGTCTTCTCAAGCCAGCCACACATGGGCGGATAAGAGAATCCATTTGGACTTGTCTACACAAGGGTGGCTACACACGGCTGCTCTCATGAGAGAGGGCAACCCTTTTGGCCTATAAAAGGAGGCCATTTCTACACACATTTTAGAGTGTGAAGTTGATGCAACAAAGGTGGGTGTGAGTGAAGCAAGGCGGAAGCTCTATTAAGGGTATAATACCTTTGTAACCTACTTCTTGTTTGAAGTACTAAAGCCATTGAGCGGCTAATTTCCCGCGGACGTAGCCCACATTGGGTGAACCACGTATATTGTGCTCTCTCTCTCTCTCTCTCTCTCTCTCTCTACTCAATAATCTCTCCTGTGTGAAAATTTGTCTCTCTCCATTAACTAAGCTACTCAAATATCTATTTAGCTACATCCTATTTACTAACATGAAAAAAACATGAGTGGACCATTCATGGTTAGGTTAGTGAGTTAATTACAAGAGATTAAGGCGAGAGATTAACACTAATGCAAGTAGCAAAACATAAAGTAGATAAATCAAACTAACTACAAATGGTGGATACAAATATGGCTAAAGTGTGGCCATAGAGATGGGATAATGATTGGAGTTGTGCTTAAATACAAAGTGTGTAGATAGGGATTCTTTTATAGGAGTAGGGAGAGAGCATCTAGTGACATAAATGATGATGTCAAATGTAAGCTTCCAAAGTAGAGGGGGTTTCTCCTAGTTGGTGGTGTGGATGTGGCACACACCACAACAAGCCTCCGTGTGTGTCAAAGTAGCACCCAAAAGTACAAATTATCCTCCCCTAGAGATTGTTAGTAGGGTATACAAATCAAGCGTCTCTCCTAGAGAATTTAACAATAGGAGTAGACCAAAATGTTGCCTCTCTTTGAAGAATGTATGGCAATCAAGGTGTGTAGGCTCAAAAACACCTCCACTAGAGACTAGTAGTCAACTAGGTGATAGGTCAAAATTAAAATGATGCTTTCAAAGGAGTTCCTCCGATGTCGGAGTACCAAAGGTAGATGCCTACTTCAAATCTTTCTGTTTGTCAACATCGTCTCTACAAAGTGTTTGTGCTGTCAAAGTTTTTTGTGGTCAATGCTTTTCCTCCCCTCAAAATTGTGTCCAAAATCATCAAAGTGAACGTTGATGGTTGCATAACATGCATATCAAACTTTGTGCAAATAATGTGTGCCATTAAAGATGGTCTTACCCATGGTAAGGCATTGTTAGATCCTTTTACAACTGTAATCTTCAAGAAGCCAATTATGATGTGTGCCAATAAAGATGGTTTTACCCATGGTAAGGCAGTGTTTGATCCTTTTACAACTGCAATATTCAAGAAGCCAATTATGATCATGCCTTGTATATATGCAAATATCAATGGAAAGGGTTTGTACAAAACGTAGAAACAAATTTGTGTGAATGCATGGTTTGGGGCTACTTGGGTTTTGAAAATCTCAAAATTGAATAAGGCATACATAGCTATATGTTTAGGCTTTGTGAAGGCTTGGAAGTGTGGAACGGCTCTTTGAAGATCAATGTCTTTAGCATTTGGTGGTGTGGACCAATGCTTGGCCTGGAAGCCTAGAGGCTTACACCCAAAGTGACACCCCCCTTTGACATGTATGGCATATTTGCAGTGTCGTGAGAGTAATAGCCTTGAAGTTAAGGGCACTAGTGCTTGAAGACATCACCAAATGAAGAGGCCTTTGGGATGGTTTATCATGGGAAAGACCCCCTAGGAGAGGTGTAATGCAAGTTGCCTTGGGGCAGCAGGGTTGCAAAAATGGGGTCCCATTAAGGGCAGACTCAAAAGTGCTCTCAAAGTCAGTTAAGCACATAGGCTTGGCATCTGCTAGTCATATGGAGTGAGGTAGCGATGTCGAGTGCCGGTCTCGGTCGGGGCGAGCATAGCTTTGCTTGTTCTGGAGTCTTTGGTTGGAGTGCACAATGCGAGCCTAAGCCAGATCATTTGGTGGTAGGTAGTTTGTTGGACCAATTGTCTTGTGAGCTACACTTTTGCACGTTATTGAGTTCCACTAGGTGTCCGTAGTGTACAAGCACCCCTTTTTCTTGGCCTTTGACTTGCTTAGCTCCTAATTATAGGAGGTTCTCAGCAAAAAAGAGCTCCCCAAAAGAGTAGTTGGTTCAAAAATAGTGAGTAAGCCTTCAATGCTTCAAGGCTTCACACACACACACACACACATCGTCTTCAACTTTGATTGTGCAAGGATTCTAGAAATTGATGATGCACTAATCTTGCAAGATTTATTGACCAACTAATTGCTCATGTGGAATTTGATTAGAGCAAATAGACAGGCAACAGGTAGCTCTTGGGGCAAAGGGCTTGAAGAGAGATGGTCAATGGTAGAGGATGGAAATGCTATATGCAAGTATATATTGCCTAAATCAAATGCAATGCAAGAGTACTAGAATCTAACCTTCTGCTCACCTAACCACCAAAGGGTAGTGGAGCATGCTCATGCCAAATTGGTAATTAGGGAGTGAATTTATTAGTAATGCTAATTTAAGAAATTAAATACAATCAATCAAGATACTTAAATATGAACTAGTAGAGGAATTTAAAGGCCTAGGTATGGAACTTGGCTCTGTACCACATGACATGAATTGGCTATGGTGGAAACGTGAATGGACCAATCATGGTGAGGTTAGTGAGTTAATCACAAGAGATTAGGGGGAGAGAGATTAACACTAATGCAAGTAGCAAAGCATAAAGTAGATTAATCAAACTAAATCCAAATGGTGGATACAAATGTGGCTCATAGAGATGGGATGATGATTGGGATTATGCTTGGCTACAAAGTGTGTAGATAGGGTTTCTTTTATAAGAGTAGAGAGAGAGCATCTATGACATAAATGGTGATGTCACATGTAGGCCTCCAAAGTACAGGGGGTTTCTCTAGTTGGTGGTGTGAATGTGTCACACACCCCAACAATTACTCCTCACATTCGCTTAGCAAAATCATCAAAACAACCTTGGATACTAAGGCTAATCAAGTCACGATGAGACTAGAATTGCATTTCTACGTACAGAGCTGGAGTCAAAGATTGTGCAAGAGGAAGATGAAACATACACTTTTCTTGCTAGTATCAAGGATAAAAATGAGAAACTCACTTCTTCAAGTAAAGTTATTTTTGACAATTCGCATGTGCAGACTGTTCTCGATGTGTTTCCAGACTCTTACCAGAATTTTGCTAGCACTTGAAGGCTCATGACCCAAGGAAACCCCCAATCTATCAAGTTTGATGCATTATGCACATTGCTATTACAAGAGTCACTTTTAAGAAAGAACAGGGCTAAACACATACCATTGGTAAAAAGTGGGTTAACAAGTTGAAACCTAAGCCAGATTAGAAGATTGATTGCTACAAGGCTAGACTTGTTGCAAAAGGTTATGCACAACAAAAGACATTGAATATAAAGAGACTTTTGCTACCACAGTGCTGTATGACTACTATTCATTGTGTATGTGCATTGGCAGTGCATTTTGCATGGAATGTACATCAATTAAACATTGTTGTTGCTTTCTTTAATGGTGATATATTTGAGGAAGTATATGTAATGCAGCCTCACGATTTTGTTAAGAAAGGACAAGAAACAAAAGTGTGAAAATTCAAGCAAAGAGGTGCAGTGCTTAGTGAAAAAAATCGAATGATGTTCAAGAGGGAGTACAAATTTGAGCTTGAATATGAATATAGAGCTTGTGTAGAGTCTAAGGAGTAAGCTCTTAGCTAATTTTGCTAAAGAAGAAGCAAAAGAAACACATTTCAACAAGTTGTTTTTTTGTTTTTGGGCTTTAAAACGCAATTTTTACATATCTCCGTGGACTCGGATTTATGTGATCAGAGGATCTATCATAGGGTTTTGGTGCATTTCAACACGCTTACACAATTAAAGTTTTAAATTTTTACACACACAATTTTTTGTCAGTATATCAATCTTCTATAGGTCTTAAAATACAATTTTTGGTATCTCTCTTGTATGGACTTGGATAGACATGATCTAGGGGTTTAGTTTGAGGTTTTTGCATGTTCTAGACTATCAAAATGTTAAAATTTTTTGCATATAATTTTTTGCAACAATCTGTCATAAATTTGGCACATAAGAGTTGTGTGAGATTGATGCATTCACTATAGAGTAGTGCATCTTGTAAGTGTTTGGACATGATGCTACTTGGGAATGCTCATTGGGAGCTATTTGAGCTTTCTTTTGTGGATGCAAGTGTAGATTTTGAAATGGTTTTTTTACAAATCAAAGTTACATCGGAGTGACATGTTTATGCTTACACATGTTATGCATATTTGATAGGTATAATTTGTACATGCTTTGGTTGGATGTTCTAGTGCTTTGAGGATTATGGGTGCTCACATGTATGCATTGGTTTATGCGTTTTGGATGCTTTGTTATTACTCCAAATATTGAGCATGCATTTATGTGTTAATGGACACACATATTGCGCATATGCACATTGGTTGATGCAGTTTATGTTACTAGATACATGTGGTAGTGATGTGTGTGAACACACTTAGGACCGTCGGGGCATTTTTTACCTCACTAGGAGATTTTTTCCCTCGTGCATTGTATATACACCCATCATTCCAGGGCTATCTATCTTTCCATTGCACACTAAGTAATATACTCTCTGTTGTGTGCCTTGAGCTTCCTTCATCTTCTCCAAGTTGTGTGTGTTTTCTTGCAACCCTAATTCCATTAATTGGTACCAAAGCAGGTTGCGTCCTCCCGAGCTTAGTCGCCACAGCTCCAGCACACGCCTGCTCACTAAAGGTGCCGCAAGAAGCGTGTGAGAGTGCAAGTATGAGATCAGAGAGAGAGAGAGACCTACTTTGGGTGGAGCGCACAACAACATTATCCTATTGCAGCTCCTTATTCTGTTGTATTAAAGAATAAGTGTATAATGGCTAAGTTAGTAGATGGGTTAGTAGTAAGTGGGATGTCCTGCCAGCTGGCCTGAATCCCAACAAACTCCCACTTGAAGGCCAATGCAGCCCAAGTGACTTGGTATGTACAACCGTGAAGCAATATAGTGGCTTCAACCTATACCCATCAACTCACTGCAATGTGTAGATCGCTCCAAAGCTAAGCCTTTCATCAAAGCATCTGTTGGGTTGTCGTCAGTGTGTACCTTGACCAAATCAATGAGCTTTTTGGCCAAGAAATCTCTCACGAGATGATACTTGACTTTAATGTGTTTCGATTTGGAGTGAAACACGGGATTCCTTGCCAATGCAAGAGCACTCTGACTATCACAATATATCACTGGAGTCTTTTCAATGCCAAGATTTCTGACCAAGCGAGATAACCATGCAACCTCTTTACTTGCATTCGACAATGCAACCTACTCTGCTTCCGTAGTGGAAGACAAAGTACAATCTTGAAGACATGACCTCCAAGATGCTGCTGCTCCAGAAAATATGAAAACATAGCCAGATGTTGATCTCCTATTGTCGACACAACCCGCATAGTCCGCATCTTCATAACCCACGATGGATGCATCACTGTTCCCGAAGCGTAAACACCTGCGAACCGTACCTTTGAGGTACCTAAGAATGTGCTTCACTGCTTCCCAATGCTTGCTGCCAGGATTTGCCATATATCGGCTCACCGCTCCCACTGCAAAAGCAATGTCTGGTCTTGTGGCCACCATAGCATACATGAGACTGCCCATTGCCAAAGAATATGGTACCTTAGCCATTTCAGATCGCTCAGCATCAGATTTGGGTGTGCATCTTCCTTGCTGAGTTTCAAGAATGCCACCATTGGGGTACTCAATGCTTTCCCCCCCTGCATATTGAAATACTACAAAACTTTCTCAATTTATGTTTCCTGAGATAACTCAAGAATACAACGTTTGCGATCTCTTTTGATTCACATGCCAAGAAAGTGTGTAGCATCCCCCAAATCTTTCATTGCAAAATTGTTTCTAAGTGTTTTCTTCAAGTTTGCAATTTGCGCAATGGATTTCCCAGCTATAAGCATGTCATCAACATACAAAACTAGAATGATCATCGAGCCATCATCTAGCTTTCTTGTGTACAAGTAGTGATCCTCTTCGCTCCTTTTATATCCTTGAGACCTCATACATGCATCAAATTTATGATACCACTGCCTTGAACCCTGCTTTAAGCCATAAAGTGCCTTTTTGAGCTTACATACTAGCTCCTCATGAGATGCACTCTCCTGAACAAAACCTTCAGGCTGCTGCATGTAAACATCCTCATCAAGATCCCCGTGAAGAAATGTTGTCTTCACATCCATTTGGACAAATTCCATGTCCTCAATTGCTACAAGACCAAGTACGGTTCTAAGTGTTGTCATCTTGACCACAGGCGAGAAGATTTCATCAAATTCGACTCCCTTTTGCTGTTTGAACCCTTTGGCTACAAGTCTAGCCTTGTACTTTGGATTTCGATCACCTGAGGTAAATTTCTTCTTGTAAACCCATTTTCAAGGTAAAGCTTTTGCATGATTTGGCAGTTCTACCAAGTCCCAAGTGTCATTAGCCAGAATCGAGTTATACTCAGATTCCATAGCCTGCTCCCACTTCACCACATCATCCGTCATCATGGCTTCTTGGTAGCAACTTGGCTCACCGAAATCGGTCAACATGATGTAATCAAGATTTGGCTCAAAACGTGCAGGTGGATGAGATACTATAGTAGACCGTCTCACTCCTTGACCATTGCTATCCGCTCCCTGTGGAGCATTGCTAGTGGAAGGTACATCACTAGCCCGCTGTCTCTGAGGAAACATCCTCAAAAGTGACTCTCCGAACCTCTATTTCCTTGATAGGTTGTTTATGCATCTTCAACTCATTGAAGATCACATCTGAACTACGGATGACTCGACGAGATTCCGAGTGCAAGAGACGATATCCCATCTCTCCATCTGCACCATATCCAATGAAAATACATTTGTGTGATTTTGGCTCTAACTTCTGTCAAAGTTGTTTAGGCACGTGACCATAAGCTTCACAACCAAAAACACGTAGATGATCATAGTGGGGCTTAGGTTTAGACCATAACTCTTCTAGAATCTCATAATTCATTGGCGTACTAGGCGAACGATTTATAATGTGCACTACGGTCAAGACGGCTTCTGCCCAAAAGCCTTGTGTGAGATTTACTCTAGAAAGCATGGGTGTGACTCTTTCCTGAATCGTATAATTCATGCGCTTAGCAACTCTATTCTGAGCTGGTGTATATGGTGCAAACTGCCTTTTAATCCCCCTTTTAGCACAAAAATTGTCAAACTCCTTGGAGACATACTCTCCACTGTTGTCAGTCCACAACCTCTTGAGTTTCTTGCCAGACTGATTCTGAATGAGTGCTAAAAAAATTTGGAACACAGGACGAACTTGATCCTTATGTTTCAAAAGATATGCCCACACCTTTCGAGTAGAGTCATCTATGAATGTCACAAAATAGCTGCCCCCCCCTAGAGATTTGGTTGACATAGGACCACAAACATCACTATGTACTAAATCTAGAGGTTCAGTTCGCTTTTGACCCGATGGTAAGTGCACGGACCTAGTCTGTTTTCCATAGATATAGTGCTCACAAACAGGAAAGTCAACATAATACAAGACAGGTAAGTAGCCAAAACGAGTCAGAGTTCTCATTCCTTTTTGGCTAATATGACCTAGCCGGCAATGGCACGACTCAGTAGACGGCAACTTGGCTATGGATATGTAATCATGACCAACATCTGACACATGCATGGAATACAAGGTACCATGCTTCTGACCTCTAAGTACAGCAAGATTACCTTTGCGTACTATCCACGAACCATTGCCAAATGTGGTGTTATAGCCCAAATCATCAAGTTGACCAGCAAAAATCAAGCTTTTAGTCAACTTGGACACATGTTTGACAATACATAAAGTAAAGTGTGTGCCATTCCTTAGATGCAATTTGATGTTTTAGACACCCTCAATGTCTAGTTCATAAGCATCACAAGTCTCACTTTGCCACAAGAGTGAGAATAAGTAGAGAACCACTCTCTATGTGGTGTCACATGGAAACTTGCACCATAATCTACTATCCAATTCTGTGCATACTGCGCATCTTCTGTAACAAGAGCCTCGACAGGTAGATCTATTGTGAAGATCAATACGTCAGAGATAAGTGGCATAACTACCGCTGGAAGAGTCTCTCCAATAGGATCATTTGAAGACTCTAGCACATTGATCTCCTCTAACTTTGCTTTGCCCTTGTTTGAATCATCAGACTTAGAAGTGTCACCAGATTTTTTATCCTTCTTACTTTGCTGCCATTTCCTGCAATCCTTCTTTACATGCCCTTTTTTATGGTAGTGATAGCACTCGACATTACGCATAGAACCCGGAGACTTACTGCGTGAGCCCCCACGTTCCTTGCTTTTGGCACGACTTTGAGTGCGACCCCTCTGTCTATCACTAGCAACATACGCATCACCATCCTTCTTGCCTTTGAGAGATTTCCTGCGACTCTCCTCGATAAACAAACTCCCAAGGACGTCATTGTATACTAGACCGGTACCAGGTGTTGAGTTGCTAATCGCAGTACAGAACATATCCCAAGACGAGGGTAAACTCCATAGCAAGAAGATACATTTGATTTCCTCATTGAAGACCAAACCCTGAGTGGTCAACTGAGTGAAAAGGATATTGAACTCATTAATGTGAGTACAAATAGTTCCCTCTTCCTTAATACGAAGGTCAAACAGCTTCTTCATCAAGAAAACCTTATTAGTGGCACTTTTGTTCTCATAACTAGAACACAACTTATCCCATACATCTCTAGCACTCCTTTCTCCAACTATAGTAAAGTACACAGATTCAACCAAATGCAAATGGAGGGTAGATTTGGCCTTAGCATCAAGTTTCTCCCACTCAACATGTGTATACTTGCCCTCTCGACGCTCCATGATAGGATCCAGCTGGCCTTTTTGTATAAAAACATCTTGAATATGCTCTTTCCAGATAGCAAAATTTGTCCCATAAAATTTTCGAATGTTGTAAATATCCTTTTTACCGCTAGATAACATGGCTGCAAGCTAAAGATAATATGGCGATAAACATTGGTAATTCTGGAAATTTTCAGTAGAGTTTCCCCAGAAAAACTGACAGATATGTGTTCAAGATGTTTGCTGTTGAGGATAGATTGGATGGGGACAACTACCCTATGTGGGATTATATGATGCAACATGTTCTTGTGTCGAAAGGCGTCTGAAATATTGTGCAGGGCATTGATGTACATCCTGGTTCTGAAGATGTAGGCGATGTTGACGATGTTGCAGGTCTTGCTGCAAGGATTGTTGATGTTAGAGTTGTTTTGCCTACAGCTCAGCAAGCTCACTCGGATGTAAAAGATGCGTAGGCTCATGCATTTATTGCGTTGTCTGTGAAGTGCACTATTACTTTCCACATTCGTTCAATGAAATCTGCAAAACAGGCTTGGGATATTCTGGCAGGTCTTTATGCAAGCCGCAATGAGGCTAAAATTGCTTTGCTGCGTAAAGAGCTGGAATCGAAGATTATGCATGAGGAAGATGACATGGACACTTTACTTGCTGGTGTCAAGGATATCAATGAGCAACTTATTTCTACAAGTGAAGTCATTTCATACAGTTCCCTTGTGTAGATTGTTCTTGATGCCTTGCCAGATTCTTACCAGACTTTTGCTAGTACTTGGAGACTTATGACCCAAGGAAATCCTGAAGTTGTCAGTTTGATGCATTATGCACATTGTTGTTGCAAGAGTCACTTTCCAAAAAAGCCAGGACTAGACAGCGCACAGTTGAACAGGCTTTTATTGTTGCTAAAAAAAAGGGTGGTAATAGCAATGCAGCCACTTCTTATGGTTCTTCTGCGAGTGGAAAATCACATGTTCCTAATGCTTTAGCTGGCAGCAATTTGTCTGAAAATTTTGGTAATAAGGGCAAAAAGAAGATGTGTTGCCATTATTGCAAAGCTAATGATCACTTGATCAAGCAGTGTCCTAAGTTAAAGGCCAAAGAGGCTAAGAAGAAAGAGGGTGGTTCCACTACAAATACCGGTTCCACTACAAATGTAACTGTTGTTGAGTCTTCTGTGAAAGGAGACTGTGATGCTGATGTTCATGCAGAATGGGCTTTTAGTGCAGAGTGTACCTATAATCCTGCTGTCCATGATGCATGCATGTCAATTGCTGCAAATTCACATGTGTGGTATTTTGATAGTGATGCTACAAAGCACATTACCTCACATCATGATTTGTTCACCTCTCTTGAGTCTGTCCCTCATGGGAATTCAGTTACTTGTGCCAACAATGCCTCTTATCCAGTTTAGGGAGTTGGAAAAATTGTGCTTATTGTTGTAAATGGTAGTTCTTTTACACTTGTTGATGCACTTTATGTACCGGGGATAAAAAAGAATCCTTTGTCTATATCTACACTTGGTAAACTTGGTCTTGTAGTCAAATTTGTGGATGAGAGAGGCACTATACATGATCTTAGTTTCGGTGATGAAATTGTTGCATTTGGCATTTCATGTCGTGGGCTAAATAAGCTCACTTTGTATGACAAGTGTTGGCAAAATTTTGCAAATGCAATTGTGGATTCAAAGGCTATTTCATATACAAAACTTTGGCATGCACATTTTGGTCGTCTGAATTTTGCCAGTTTGTTGCGTTTGCAGAAATCTGATATGGTTGCTTCTTTGCCACTTCTTGAAGCACCTGTCAAACATGTTTATGAAGGCTGTATTTTGGGTATTCTAAGTTTCCAAAGGATGGTTCAATTAGGGCCACATGCAGATTGCAGCTTGTGCATAGTGATGTTTGTGGGCCCATGCAAACTTCATCCTTGGGTAATTACCTTTACTTCGTGACTTTCATTGATGATTACTCCAGGCATGCATGTGTATTTCTGCTTAAAGCAAGGTCCAAAGATTTTATGTGCTTCAAACAATTTCTGGCTATGGCGGAAAATGTCTCAAAATGTACTATGGACACTCTCCGTTCCGGTCGAGGGCGGGAGTATATGTCTCATGAATTGCTTGCATTTCTGGCTAATCGTGGGATAAAACACCAATGTATAATGCCTTATACGCCTCAATAGATCACTTACAAGAATGGCACATTGTATGGTCAAAAGTCAAGCTTTGTCACATTCGTTTTGGCTTGAGGCCATCATGTGTGCCACTTATGTACTAAAGAGGTGTCCTACTAAAGCTTTGCAATCTATTACTCCATATAAAGCATGGCATGATAGAAAGCCTTCTATTGAGCACATGCGTGTTTTTGGTTGTTTGGCATATGCTTTGGTGCCACAAACACAGTGCAAAAAATTGTATAATAAGGCTGTCAAATGTATTTTTGTTGGTTATAGTGTTGAAAGCAAAGGTTACATGCTCTATCATCCACAAACAAAGTGTATTTTTGTTTCACGGATGTTGTGTTTTTGGAAGATTCTATTCAGCCCTTGCTGTCATGTACTAGAGACAGTAATGTAAGCTCACAGGACATTTCTGACACTTTGTTGCCTCTTTTCAGTGGTGAAGGTTCGAATATAAATTCCAACGAGGCAAATGTACAACCTAGGGGGTTTTCTAAAAATGTTACAAATCAGTCTATTATTGATGTAGATGTACATGATGTACCTGATGAGGAAAGGGCTGAAAATGAGCAGGCTAGAGGTATGCCAAAATGAATGGTGCATACATTGCATGACAGTAAATTAGATGCACCTTTGTCTAGTTGCACTCGTTCAGGCTCTCACCATGCATCTTATGCATCAGATTGTTATGCTTTGACTGTGTCTAGCTTACATGATGTGGAGGAACCTCTATCTTTTGATGAAGCACAAAATTTAAAAAATGGGATGGCTTCCACTGTGCAATCAGAATATGATGCACTTATAGAAGATGACACATGGACTTTATGTGATTTGCCTCCTGACAAAAAGGCCATTGGTACGAAGTGGGTTTACAAGTTGAAATACAAGCCAGATGGTGAGATTGATGGCTATAAGCCTCGACTTCTTGCAAAGGGTTATGCGCAACAAAAAGGCATAGATTATAAGAGACTTTTGCTCCCACTTGTTCTATGACTACTGTGCATTTTCTATGTGCATTGGCAGCTCATTTTGGTTGGGATGTACATCAATCAGACATTGTTACTGCTTTCTTGAATGGTGACATATTTGAGGAAGTTTATGTAACGCAGCCTCGTGGTCTTGTCAAGAAAGGACAAGAGGATAAGGTGTGAAAATGTAACAAAGCTTTGTATAGGTTGAAGCAATCTCCACGTGCTTACTATGAGAAGGCTAACACTCATTTGGTCAAACGAGGCTTTCATAACAGTCCAACAGAAAGCACATTGTACGTACAGCATGAGGGTGATGTATTTCTTATTGTGGTTCTTTATGTGGATGATTTGCTGATCATTGGACCAAATGAGAGACATATTGCTGAATTTAAGGCTGATTTGAATGCTACTTTCAAGATGAAAGATTTGGGTTTGTTGCATCATTACTTGGGTATACATTTTAAGCATTGTGATGGTGGTATTGCCTTGTGTTAGAAAAGTTACATAGAGACATTGCTATGTAAGTTTGAACTTGAGTATTGCAAACCTATTGCCACTCCCATGGAAATAGGTTTGAAATTGAGTCTTCATGATGTTGATGATCTTGTAGATGTCACTCTTTACCAAACTGCTGTTGGATGCCTCATTTATGTATGCAACACGAGGCCAGGTATTGAGTTTGCAGTCTCACAGGTCAGCAGATTTATGCGGTCTAAGCATTGGCAGGCTGTCAAAAGGAGTTTCGGCTTCTTGAGTGGCACTTTACATCTTGGCTTGTTTTATCCCAAGGAAGGATCATTGCCGCCAGACTTACATGCTTTTTTGGACCTCGGCTGGTTGTTTTGACACGCAAGTGTCGACAAGTGGTTTTTGCTTCATGCTTGGCAGTTCATGTATATCATGGATGAGCTATTGTGGCCACTTCTAGTTGTGAGTCTGACTACGTTGAGTGCGTATGGCTCAAACTCCTTATGGCTGATTTGGGTGTTGGACAAGACATTGCCAACACTATCTACACTGACAGTCAAAGCGCATTAGCAGTTGGAAGGAACCCAATTTTTCATGCTCACACAAAGCACATTGAGGTGCATTATCACTATGTCATGGAGAGGCTCTTAGCAGGAGAGATCATCTTGGCTTATGTGCCAACGTAGGACAACCTTGCAAATATTTTGACAAAGGCATTGTCTCGTGAGAAGTTCAAAGCTTTCTACAAAGCTTTAGTTTTACTCCCCTTTGTGGAGTGATCATGTCCTCAAGGCTTGGCACTTTCCTTTACTCATGTATCAGCTCTCGTTCACCGCATCACTCCAGGGGGGATTTGTTACCATATACATGTGGTAGTGACGTGTGTGAACACACTTAGGACCTCCGGGGCATTTTTTCCCTCACTAGGAGGTTTTTTCCCCCGTTCATTGTAAATATGCCCATCATTCTAGGGCTATCTATCTTTCCATTGCACACTAAGTAATATACTCTCTGTTGTGTGCCTTGATCTTCCTTCATCTTCTCCAAGGTGTGTGTGTTTTGCTGGGACCCTAATTCCAACAGTTTATTGCAATATATGTGGTTTATGGTATTCTTGATAAAAACTTCATATCGGATGCCAGATGGTTTGATGCCTCTCATGCGTCATTGGGGTCACTGTCATTACTCATGTCTTTTGTTTCACGGGTTATGCTATACGGTGCTTGCATATCTTTTGGCATGTATTTATGCACATAATCTACTCACATTAGCAGTGATTACTTTGTGATGTATGTACGGTCTTGAAGATATTATCAAGTATGCTTGTTGTGGTGGAAATTTGTTATTATATGGTATTTTGATGCTTAAGTATTTGTAGCCTTTTGTGGGGGTCGTGGTGAGGTTTTTTTGAAGCAGATCACTATGGGGTCAGGTTACCCACTACCTAATATTTTGATGGCAATGCATATTGTCAACAAGTCTCCATTGGATTACAAGATTCCTAAAGAGATGCGGTCTGCCAAGAAGCCATATTATCATCAATTACATGTATTTGGTTGCAAGGCATATACTCATGTGCCAAAAATGCATAGAACAAAACTTTTTCCAAAGTCATATAAATGCATCTTTGTTGGTTATGGTGCTCATGGTGAGATGGGTTATCATCTATGGCACCCAAAGGCTTGTTAGCTTATTAGAATTTTTGATGTGATCTTTAATAAGTGAAAGATATTTGAGGATGTTACCTTTGAAACAATACAAACTCAAAAGTCTAGTGGTGTGCCTTCCACTAGTAATGCTCATGAACAAGCACAAAGCAGTATGCATGCGTTGATATGTTCTACGAGAGACTCACATTCACCTGAGCAATTTCAACTAGGTGTCAATTATGTTATGTTGAAGACTGACTACAACAAACCGTCTTGCTATTTTGGGACTTGGTGAATTTGCCCATTGGAAAAAAAGATTTACATTGCAAATGGGGTTATGACCTAAAGAGTACATCTAGAGATGTTATGCCTAAGTATAATGCTAGATTCATTGCTTAGGATCTCAACAATAGAAAGGCATTGATTTTGATGAGATCTTTTGCATGTGGTCAAGATGACTACCTTACGTACGGTGATTGGATTAATAGTTGTTGTTGAGGATTTGAAATTCTTCAAAATGGATGTGAATACAACTTCCCTTCATGGATCTCTCCATGACGATGTGTATATGCACCAACCTGAGGGGTTTGCAATTGAATGTAAGGAGCACTTGGTATGTAAATTGAAGAAGTGCTTTATAGGTTGAGGCAAGGATCCAGGCAACGGTATCAAAATTTTGATATATTCATGAAGTCTCATGATTATAAGAGAAGTAAAGACAATCACTGCTTATACACAAGAAAATTCAGCGATGGTTCATTGTGCATTGTATGTCGATGACATGTGTATTCCTGAGAAATGCACTCATGAGATTTCCAATTTGAAGTGTTTGTTAAGTTAGAAATTTGCTATGAAGGATTCTCGAGAAGCTAGGCACTTTCTTTGTATGCACATAAAACTGGATAAGACTAAAAATATTGTTACATTGTCTCAACTTAGAAGCATCTCCATCCCCCACACAATCATTCTTTCCAATTTCAAAGTTTCAAGCATGATTGAGGCTATAGATTCACATGTGTGCTGTTTGATAGTGGTGTTGTCCACAATGGGAATACTATCACTTGTGCCAACAATGCCTCTTATCTATTTCAAGGAGTCAAAAAGATTGTACTCAATACAGTTCTTGGTGGTTCCTTCACACTTTTTGATTTACTTTTTTGTGCTTGGGATCAAGAAGAATTTGTTGTCTATTTTTGCATTAGCAAGACTTGGTCTTGTTCTAAAGTTTGTGGATGACAGATACACCATTCATTATCTTATTGAAGTGCATGAGCGAGAGCGTGTATGTGTGTGTGTGTGAGCAGTAATGGAGAAGAGAGAATAAGAGGAGACATAGCTTGTGGACTCCTATCACAATAGCGCGATTAGGGTCATTAGTCCTTATTTTTTAATGTAGAATGAATGGTCAATGTTAGTTCCCGGTTAGTATCTAGCCACCCAACACTTAGGCATGGCACGTTAGGCTTTACCACCCCAACAACCTCCCACTTAAAGGACAATGTGCCTTAAAGCTGGGGTGACAATGTATATATACATACAATACAGGTTGATAGTGACCATGATCATCTACCCAATGCCCATGAGTGCTCGACAATGTGCAAACCACTCTAAGGTAAGCCCTTTGTTAGATAATTTGTAGGATTCTCGCTGGTGTGAACCTTAACAAGCTACACTTGCTTGTCCTCGAGCACCTCATGAATGAAGTGATACTTCACATCCACAGGTGTTGTCTTTCCATGAAACAATGTGTTCTTTGCCAATTGTATAGCTCTTTGGCTATCACAATGTAACACATGCATCTCAACACTAATTCCCAAGTCTTCCACTAGAGGACTAGGCCATATATCTTCCTTGCAAGCTTCTGAAGCTGCAATGTATTGAGCCTCTGTAGTAGACAAGTTAATGCAATCATGCAAATGAGATCACCATGAAACCGCACCTCCAACAAATTCAAAGACATAGCTTTAAGTGGGACTTCTCTTGTCCAAGTCTCTTGTATACTCTGCATCCGTGTAACCCATTACACATGCTTCCTTTCTTCCAAAGCAAATGTACATGTCTTGTACCATTCAAATATTGCATAACCCCTTTATCTGCCTCCCAATGTTTCTTGCTTGGGTTTGACATATATATGTTAGCTACTCCCCACACTACAAAAGCAATCTTAGGATGTGTAGTAATCATAGCATACATCGAACTTCCAATTGCAGATGAATAAGGCACTTTAGCCATTTCAGCCTTTTCCTCCTTAGACTTAGGGTAATCCTTGTTAGAAAGTTTCACATATGGAGGCAATGGAGTACGAAATGCCTTCCTCCTCTCCATATTGAAATGCTTGAGCACTATATCAATGTACTCAAACTCAGACAGAAAGACTAGTTTCGAGCATCTATGTCGCCTAATGCACATGCCAAGGATATGGCTTGCTTTACCCATGTTTTTCAAAGCTCGCATGTAACTCTGACTTCAAGGTTGAAATTTGTTCACCGCTTTCGTCGCGGCAATTAACATATCATCCACATAAAGGACCAAAATCATCAAACTACCATCTTTGCCTTGCTTACTGTAGAGGTACTAGTCCATATCGCTACATTTGTAGCCTTGAGAGAGCATTGAGAGAGCATGAATGAGTAGAATTTACGATACCACTCCATTGATGACTGTTTTAGACCATTGTAGATGGTAGGAATGGCGCATTCTTGATAACTCAAAGCAACACAACAATCTGCAAAGATATAGAAAAGATCTGATGCATTAAGATGAGCATGAAGTTAAAGTAGGAGTACAACTTTCTAATAATAGTCTCGCTCTCTATCTCTACGATAAGCTAACTACTCTCTGTACTTGAAGGTAACCATATCCGGCTTCCCGGCTTCCCTTCAAGCGTACTTCTTTGCCAAGTTATTCACCCCTGATTATTAGCCAGGGCTACCTTTTATACTTATTTTTCCTTGTTTGGCCACCTTACAATACCTTTTGGTCCCACCTTCCATCTACTCCCCATTTTTTTTAACATGTTTGTGTCCTCACAAGCAGCACGATGGGAATGAACCAATTTTTTGAAGAGTTAAAGTAGCTTATCGATGTCTCAAGTTGCCGAGAGTGTGGAATTGATTTTTTTTTTGCCCAAAGTACTAATCTGATTACAATCAGAGTGCTGACTTGGCCCGATGTGTGAGGCGTCAATGAACAAATTAATGAGTTGATTTTTCACTTATCAGAGTGCTGGCCTAAGTTGTCAATCATCATATGTGATGCGTGCCCAATTAGATTGTAGATCTCATTCTTTGGCATATAATCAAAAACATAAGATTGACTTGGACAAGATAAAGTCATTGTCCACTCATTCGCTCATCACCCTTGCTTTTCCAACTAGATGCCTGAAATGGCCAACAAATACCAAGATGTTGGTACAGACAAAGTTGGTCAAAGCTAGGAGTGGTGCTAAACAGTGCTAGAGGTGTGCACAGGTGCAGGGCAAAGGGTTTAAGCAAGTATCAAGGTCCTGGGCACTTAGGTGCTAGGGGAAATGTATGCATAATGTGGTTTTTTAGGCCAAAAATAGGCCAATTGGGGTGTGGGGTCCAAGTGCTGCCAAGGTGGCAATTCAAAAGGGGTAGATCCGGAGCAGTTAGATTCCAAACAGATGGTGAGTTCCAAGAAGCAAAGGGAATCTCCAAGGCCAGTCAAGGGTGGATAAAGAACAGTGTCAGACGAGGAGATTCAAGATAAGGCGATCCAAGGGGTAAAAAATCAAGGTGGTCAAATGTCGCTCAAGTGGAGAGTTCCCAAGGTAAAAGAGAAAGAGGGAAAAACAAATAAATGAATAAAAATTGGCAAATGCTAGGGGTACTAGCGACATTGCTAGTGCACCCCTCTCTCAAGCTAGCACCCCCCTCAAGTTCAAATAAAGAGAGCAGGTGAAACAAAGCGGCTCCCCCCTTCCAAAGATTCCAAGTTGAGATGCCAGATAGACCAATTGGAATGCAATTTCCAAAGTTGAAGACCCCTTATTATAAAAGTCATTTTTTAAGTCAAATGAAGGGCTTTTTTGGTGTCGTTTGAAGCCTACAGAGTGGAGTTTTTTTTATAGAGGAGTGTGCATGTCAACCTCCTTTGTATTTTCTCATAAAAATGGCCATTTTGATGGTAGTGCAAGCTTTGTATGTGCCTCTTGAAGTATAATCAAGCCACTATTGCCCAATCTTGATGTCGTTCCCCCCCCCCCCCCCCCCCCCCCCTCTTTCTTCTGCTCGTGTGTCTCCCTACGATGCCAGCAGTGTGGATGTCAACCTCCTTTGTATTTTCCAAAGTTGAAGACCCCCTATTATAAAAGTCATTTTTTAAGTCAAATGAAGGGCTTTTTTGGTGTCGTTTGAAGCCTACAGAGTGGAGTTTTTTGATAGAGGAGTGTGCATGTCAACCTCCTTTGTATTTTCTCATAAAAATGGCCATTTTTATGGTAGTGCAAGCTTTGTATGTGCCTCTTGAATTATAATCAAGCCACTATTGCCCAATCTTGATGTCGTTCCCCCCCCCCCCCCCCCCCCTCTTTCTTCTGCTCGTGTGTTTCCCTACGATGCCAGCAGTGTGGATGTGTGTACCCCCCCAGACTACTGGTGCTTTGTGTGAGAGAGTGAGATTGAGTGTCTGTGTGCATGCACAAGGGTGGAGACAAACTATGCTAGTAGGTGTGCATTGCATGGTGGTCTTTTGGAGTGTGTAAGCATTGGAAAATGAGCAGGCAATAGTCTGCTAGCGTAAAGTGTGTTTTTTGAAGGTGTTTCTAAGAGGATAGGGGTGTTGTCATAAAATATAATATCTAACTTTACCAAATGATTTTGTCATATTAAACTTATCATTTAATATGGGAAGATAAAAGGGGAACAAGAGTTAGGATATAGATATGTGCTTCTAGACCTATCTCAACAGGGGACGAAAAGGAGAAATGGTTGCATCTCAATAGGGGTCCAAAAGGAGACGGTCTACCAAAGAGCAATGTGCAATAAGTGCTTCTAGATTTACCTCAGCAAGGGACCAAGAGGAGAGATGGTTACATCTCAATAGGGGTCTAAAAGGAGGTAGTCTATCAAAGAGCAACGTGCATCTAATGTAGCTTAAAAGACGTTAGGGTTAACTTCATTAAAGACCTCCAAAAGTTAGTGTTAAAAAGTCCTTTGACCTTAGGCAAGCTAGGGCTGACCTTGAGGTGGGAATCCTACCCAAGCATGAGGTGCTTATCGGCTTGCTAACTAAAGTGCTTAAAGTGTTTATGGGAACCTTGTCAAAGCTTGAGGTGATTCTCATGCTTAAATGACTAAGGTTCTTGAAGTGTTCAATTCAAAGATAAACTCTCAAGAGGCATAAACGGTTTCCATGCTTAATTGACTAAGTGCTTGAAGTGTTCAATTCAAACCAAATGACTTAAGAAGAATAAAAGACACATGTCAAAATCCTCCACATGTGTCCCTCATGATGTGTTTGAATCCTATTGGATAGGCTTTAAAGGGGTCCAATGAGAATTTAGATGCATAAAAATAAATAATTAAGTTCTTTCTCTCAATGAGGAAAAAGAGAACACATGTCCAAATGATATAATAAAATAATAAGAGAGAGAGAGAGAGAGAGAGGGGCAGACCAAGCTTGAGCGGGGGTATACTCTCCCACACACACACACATTGTCTCATTGTGTGGAGTGCAAAGTGTAAGAGCTCCATCTCCTTCTCCAAGCTTGTTGAGAAGTTGAGATCCTACACCAACAATCTTGGCTATGTAATGCAAATCCAACCAAGAGCCATGCTTCAATGCTTAAGCTTGCCATCTTATTCATCTTCATTACTATGCTATTACGCTATGCTAAGCAAGAAGAGTGATGATAAGTGAGGAACTATTTCTTTCTCCTATGCACGATTCTTCTTCCTCTTCCCTACCCTCATTCCCCGCTAGCTCTCTCCACCTTCGAAGGTGTTTGAGGCCTTGGGACTGAGGCTTGGGATAGTTAATGCTTTTTGCAAAGTTTATGTTATACTCGTGATGTATAAACCTTTCCATCTTCATAGCATCACTAAGGTCACAAGGAACACAAAAATTGTATTGTACCAAGTCTCTCTTGATGGGAGAATCTATAATACAAACGCCTTTTGGAGGGGGAACCGGCTCCAAGTAAATCCGGTCCTCAACTATTGTCATATTCTCTAATACTTTCTCTCTTGCAAAAGTATTGTTCATGCCAAGTTAATTAACTACTATGTTTATGTTGCTACCACCAATTAAACTCACCCCCCTTGTTCTCAAAGTAATCTCACAAAAATGCTCACTCTAATTCTCTTCATTCCGCTATTCTCAAAGTTCATAGGCCATTTCCATGACATCGTGTATGCCTGAGCTATAGACAGGCCTTTATTTTTGTGCTAGGTGTGCTCCCCCATTCCCCCTCTCCAACGTCGGATTCCCCTAGTGTTAATGCAATGAGTTGTTGAAACATTTGAAGAGATATAGTGTGTTGATTTCACCTGTTAGATAACTGATTTTATCCAATCTGGTTCTTAGCCGATCAAATTGTTGCGTCCTTGATGTGAACACATGCTGAGTTGTGGAATTAATTGTCTAATGCAACCACTTGCAGATGCAAGACTAGATGTCTGAGTATTTGCAAACTTGATAGTCTACTTGTACCTGTTGGCTGGTCTACAATCAACACCTGAGAAGAACCGATCGCATCACTTTTGGGATTATAACCATGCCCAACTTCCTTGTTTGCATCAAGAAGAACAAATCTAGGACAATCAAATGATGTCAACTAGATCACAATCGCCAAATTTCATCTGGCTTGCATTCTAGATGTCTGACTACTAGCAGTCTAGAGATCACCGATCCTTCCCAGCGGCTTGTAATGAACACATTTTTTATGATAGCCCAATTAGGATCCATTGCTAACTAGATATTAATTCCAAACCAATGTATATTGTGGACTATATTTCAATGTGAATCAATGCAGTGGTAGAGACAGAATCAAGATGAAACGATGGTTCTTGTGTAGAGCATATGCTGGCGCTCATTTATGAAACAAACTAGATGCCTGATCGATGTTGATGTGGATAGATTTTGATTTGATTCTCAAGATGGAATTGATATGATGCCCACCGTATCTTTGTGACCAATTGTTGATCAAACCTCCAATCAAATTACTGGCATGCTAACCCAACTTGATCACTACCCGATCATCATCATCCTCATTGTTATTATGGAATGTACTAAATTTGTTTTATCGAGGACATAAGCATATTGCCTTCACAACATTTAGCTTGCGTCTATCAACTTGAGCACCGTGTAGAGAGGCTTTGCTTTCAAGAGCAATTGGATCAGGATAGCTCCTTTGTATTCTAATGGTTGCCCTTATCATTGCCGAAACTCCTACTAATCTTATTGTGCACAAGCATTCGCCACCAATAATCTTAGCCTTCTGTATGGAGATGGTGATAAGATGAGTTTGAATGACATACACTAGTGATGCTAGTTTTTTCCTGAATCCCTTAGTGCACTCATTCTGAGTATGATTGTAATGTATGTAGATATGGCTAATTGCAAAGTACTAGTATGTTGAGTCGGACATGTGAGGATTCTTTGGATAGAACCCCATTGTACATGCATCTAAATTAGTTAAGCAAAGCCAGCTAGTCAAAGACTGTCACCATTGTCAAGCTCTTTCTCCGCAAGATTGATACATGTATACCTAAAAAAAGCTTGAGCCTTCTCCTCATCCCTGAGAGTTCTGTATTTCACAATTATAGCCAAGAGATCACTCCTTCCTCCAAATGGCCAAAGTCGATTGTAACGACCAACAACTAGCTAGTCACCTTCAGCAAAAGACAACCATGAAATGCTTTGATCCCACTAGATGCATCTGGACTACTTTGACAGCCAAGTTGGGAGCACAATTGGCTCCCAATTTGGCTCAACGCCAAACCTATTTTGGGCTACCCCCTTGCTGATGATCTCAATTGTTGTGGAAATTCCCAAAGTCTCATTTAGGCGGCTAGTGCCTTGACCACCTCTTTGCCAGACCTGTATAGAATGTCACATTCTATAATTACTGGTGTACCAATTTGTCTCCTTAGCCAAAGGATTATCCTCAAAATCTAATTATAGAGGTGTTGCTTCCATAATGCTGCAAATGCCAAAGGTAACCAGGTTGCCTTGAACTCTTGGCCATGGTATCCCTTCTTTGGTGCTGAATGGTTTTGAGAATGCTTGTGCTTCTTTGACCAAACTATGTCATGGAGCATCATGATGTTGTGAAGGAAGACATTCCAACATAACACCTTATACAGATCTACCATCCATTCTATGAGTAACAAACTCATACCGTCTTTTGTGTATAACGAAATTGTGTATACACACTTGAAATTGTACTTGCAGCTCTCCAAGCACATAAAGGCTAATGATAACTCCATTCTCAAAGTAGTCCATGGTGCTTTGCCAAAGACCATGCCCTGATCATGACTAGGAGAAATTAGCAGTCCCTAGCTACTTGTAACCTCCTCATTCTTCTCGCCAAGCACAATACACTGACTCTTTTGCTTCTTTACCATGACCTCCAGAGACATGAAACACACCAGTAAACTATGGTTCTAGACAGTCAAACCTCCAAAAAAATTCAATACAATGATTTTTTGTGTTGGTTGCAAAAAAAGTAATGATTATTGTTTTGTCAATATAGGAATTACTTGTAGATGATCAATTATATATGTGCCTTTTGATGCCTCCTCCATTCCTGCAAGGAGAATCACGGCCATGCTTCACAGAATGGCCTCACTAATGACAATAAGCACAAGAAATTGTGGGACAATGAAGATGAACTTTTGATCTTGCCACCAGGCTTGTAGCATATGCAATATCTCAAGCAAATCTTCATAGGAGCATGCATGCTAATGCTGAAAATATTGCCATTGCAAGAATGATTCTGGACAATCAAACAAAGAATGTTGCTTGGATGAACACTCAAAATAGCACTGAATTGGATTTTGCAAGAAAAACCTCCATCTATAGGGAAACTAATAATCAAGCTCCATCAAATACACCACTTCATTGCCTTCATGAGGTTGTCAATTCTCTATCCGTCCAAGGCAAATTTGAATGCCTCACCTAAGCACCGTGATCGTCCAAATGTACAAGGTAGGAATGGTGTCTTCTTGATAACTCAAAGCAACACAACAATCTCCAAAGATACAAAAAATCTCATATGCATTCAGACAGGCATGAAGGTAAAGTAAGAGTACAACTTTCTAAATAATAGTCTCGCTCTCTCTATTGCTATGAACAGCTAACATGAAGGTCACCATAGCCGGCCACCTTACAATACCTTCTGGTCCCACCTTCTAACCATAAAGGACCTTTTCTAAATGACACACCAAGTCTCCTTTGCCCTTCTCAACAAAACCTTCTGGTTGTTGCATATAAACTTCTTCTTGAGGATCACCATGCAAGAATGCTATCTTACATCCATCTCGTCAAGTTCCATGTCCTCTTTAGCAACCAATGCAACTACACACTACAGAGTAGACAAACGGAGAAAAGATCTCATCAAAGTCAAACCTTGTTGCTGCTTAAATTCTTTAGCAACAACAAGTCGTGCCTTGTACTTGGGCTTATTATCATTAGGTGTGATCTTTAGTTTATTTTTGAGTAACTACCTTTCTCCCAGTTGACCTTGTCTTCCATCAACATGGCTTCCTTATGGCAAGAGGGCTCTCCGCAATCTAACATAATGTAGTCCAATGAGGGATTATATCTATGAGGAGTCCTTGAAACTCTTGCAGGCCTTCTAATAATTGGTTAATCCTATTGTCCCTTAGCAAGATCGTGTACTACAAGAGGGTTTTGGCCTTTTTGTGCAACATTAGGCACTTTGGCCCTATTGTAAACAACTCCATCTTCTTGGAAGATAACTCTCCTGACCTCCACTATATGCACAGGCTTTTTATGCATCTTCCCTTCATTGAAGTATACATCATTGCTACGAACAGTCTTTTTAGCTTCAGGATTCCATAATCAATACACCATCTCAACAGGATTGCCATAGCCAAGAAATATGCATTTCTTTGATTTAGGAGCCAACTTGTTTATGAACTCCTTTGGAACATGGCAATACACTTCACACCCAAAGACTCTAAGATGCTTGTAAGAAGGTGGCTTCTCAGACCAAAGCTCTTCACATACCTTCTCATGTAAAACCTTGTTGGGAGATCTATCAATAAAATGTAAAGTTGTAGCTAACGCTTATGCCCAAATCCATTCGACAACTCTGCATCAGATAGAATGCTATGTAGCTTCTCTTGTGTGGTACGACTCATCCTCTTAGCAACATCATTTTGAGGAGGGTTTTATGGAGCTGTCAACTCTCTTTTGATACCTTTGGAATCTCAAAAACTTTGAAAGGATTTACTGACATACTCACCACCATTGTCTAAACTTAAGCACTTGACTTTCTTGCAAGACTGATTCTCCACTAATGCCACAAAATTTTGAGGACTTCATCCTTCTTCCCAAGAGGATATACCCACAATTTCCTTGAGAAGTCATCTATGCATGTAACAAAGTACAATAGACTTCCCATGAATATGTTAGGCATAGTCTCACACACGTCACTATGCACTTATTTTAACGACTCACTTTTTTGAGTGCTGCCTCTTTTGTGTGGTGCATGTGTTTGTTTATCATAAAGACAATGACCACAAACTAAGAAGTCTATGAAGTTAAAGCTAGGAACATAATAAAAATGAGACAAGATTTTCATTCCCTTTTGAGACACGTGTCCTAATCAACGATGCCACAAAGAAACACTTGGCTTCTCATTTGGATACATGTAGCATATACAAAGTCCCAGACTTTGAACCATGTGCTACCACTAAAGGACCTTTGGTGATCTTCCATGAACTATCACCACATGTGTGATATCATACATCATCCAATTGCAATGTACTAATCAAGCTTTTGGTAAGCTTTGACACGTCTCACATTCTTTATCATGAATGAAGAGCCATTCTGAAACTTCAGCTGCACATCACTGACTATGTCACAAGGAAAATCATTGCCAAGACAAACATGCCTTTATGAGCTACATCATATGTAGTGAACCACTCCCTATGAGGAGTCACATGAAAAAATACACCTGAGTCAAGAACCCAATCTTGTACAGTATAGTCATCAGTGGCAACCAAAAATGTTGAATACATGGTGGATGTGAGATAAATATCTCCATCATAATCTACAATAGAAACACTATTGATCTCTTCAATTCTCACAGTTATCTCTTCAATCTTGCCTTCTTCCTGCTTCTTGTCTTTACCTTTCTCTTGTTTCCATTTTCGACAATCTTTCTTCATGTGGCCCATTTTGTGACAATGATAGCAGTCAATTTCTTTTTGGCCACATGATTTGCTACTAGATTTTCCTCTTTAATTTTGCTTACACTTTTCCTATGATCGACTACAAACAAAGAGAGCATTGCTACTACCACCGAAAGTATCAAGATTCTTCATGTTATCCTCTTCAGTAAGCAAACTACCCTCAACATCAACACATGTTAAACCATCAGGAGGTGATGAGTTACTAATGGCTGTGTGAAAAGAATCCCAACTTTCTGGTAACATAACTACCAAAAACATTGCTTTGATGGAATCGTCAAAATTGACTCCCTGTGCAGAAAGCTAGCTAAAAATTGTTTTGAACTCATTAAGATGATTGCACATGGGTGTGCTCTCATCCATCTTCAAATCAACTAAATTTTTAATCCAATAAACTTGTAACACTACACTTTGCTTCTCATACAAGTCACATAACTTTTTCCACAGCTCATAGCTAGTCTTTTCCTTCTTTACAATGAGTACACATTTTTTGACAAAGCCAGCATGATGGTGGACCTACCAAGCTCATCCAATTCTTTCCAATTATACTCATTCATATCCTTACTCATCCATTGTAAATTTGTTCCTTCCACAATCTTCCTTCTCAATGATGAACAAAGAGTTCTTTGATGATGAAGCCATCAACAAGGAACAAAAGTGGTAGATCCCCTGAGCTAAACAAGATTATAGAAGCCTGAAAATTCTTGACAAAGTTTCCCCTGTAAAATTGACTTTTGAACCCAAAAACAAATGTATACAATGACTAAAATGTTGATCAAACTGGCTAGGCTAAAAAGATAGAGTCTCAAAAACTATCACTATCACTATCCCATTGTCTCTAACTCCAAAAGAAGATCTTTGACACACTAAACACGATCAAATGCATATGCACAAAGATGAAAGCAATGCCAACATTGGCAGGTCAGCAGATGCACACCAATATTGCATAAACATACATCCTATGTTGATGCCAAAACTATGGGGATGTCGGGGCCACTCTCCAAGACCTATGTCATTGAAAGGATCTCCACATCCCCCAGCTTAATAAAACCTTACCAAGACCCTCAACAATAGGCTTTGCATATTTTTGTCAATACTTAAACCGCATAAGATCTTACATCAACCACAATAACCCTTTTCTATAACTGCTGTGGCGGTTTGTCTGATTTAACACACCCTCAAGATCTTACATCAAATATGCATGTATGATAGAGATTTTAGAAAGAGTCTACAATGAAAATCTCTATGCAAAAGAACCTACAAGAGTAGACCACCCTATTTGAATTAGATAACTCCCAAATCGTGCAAAATTTGCAAAAATTTTCTTATGCAAAGTTGTAGAGAACACAAAAACAATCGGAGATGGAGAGAATTGACCTGAAATGCTGATTCCAACCAAGAGAAATCAGATCTCCAAGAAAGTGCAGCTTGTCCTACACAACCTGCAAGCACTCTGAGCGACATAACTCAAAATTGGTGAGGATTCTATGAGAACTCTCTATTGCAGAGTCGAAGAGCACAAAAAATTGGTCGGGAGTCGAGGGAATTGGCCTGAATTGACACCTTTAATAAACAAAAACATATCCACAAAAACATGCTGAATTTTTTTGTGCTTTGTCTGCTTCCCGCTTGCTTCTCTACCAAGCTTTGATGGTTCTTTCTCATCCTCAAGCTCTGACACTAGTTGAAGTGCATGAGCGAGAGCGAGTGTGTGTGTGTGTGTGTGTGCATGCGCGCGCACGCATGCACGTGCGCACGCCTGCAGTAATGGAGAAGAGAGAAGAAGAGGAGACACAACTTGTGAACTCTTATATCAATAGTGCAATTAGTGTTAGGTTTAATGGCCATGTGGCTGACCACCCATCACTAACTGCTACTAACCCCAAGTGTACAACTATACACTTGTGTGAGCCACTAACACTAAGTACAATGTGTATTGTGACTTAGTGCATAAGATAGAGAAGAAAGAAAGGGGGCACACAGTGTGTCTCAACTCTCCCCCTCTAACCTGTGTGTGTGGCTATGGTGGTGTGTGTGTGAGTATTCTTCTTCCGCTTCTGTTGTGCTCCCAGCTCTGATACTAGATGAAGGAGAGGAGAAAAAAGGATACGGCTAGCAATAAGGTTTTCCTTATGCGAAAACTTTTCAACCTTCGTATGAAGGAGTCAGCTAGTGTTGCCTGCCATATCAATGATTTTGATTCTCTTTTTGCCCAAATTCGTGCACAGTGCATGACCATTGATGATGAGATAAAAGCAATCTTTTTGCTTTGTTTGTTGCCACCCTCTTGGGATATCTTTTGCACAGTTGTTAGTAACTCTTCTCCTACTGGTACGCTAAAATACGATGATGGTACTAGTGCACTTTTGCCAGAGGAGATGCGTTGGAAGACCATGACTAGCTCGCATTATGGTGAAGCTCATTATGTGCAAAGGGATGATAAGCAACATAAGGGTGTTCTTTGCAATGTGAGTTCAAGAAAGAGGGCAATAGAGATGCATCAAAGGGTAGATCAAAGTCTCGTGGTCACCGCAATGTTCAATGCTATTATTGTGATAAGTTTGGTCACATAAAGAAGGATTGTCATGCTTGGAAGTGTCACAAAGAGAAGGGCAAAGGTAAAGGCAAAGATCATGATAATAAAGAGGAGAAACCAAAGAGTTCGGTTAAGATTGAAAATTTGATCATAGTTCAGGATGAGAGTGATGCACAAGACATTAATATGTTGATGATGTCTTTTATGATGCACAAGAAACTCTATCCTTGCAAAGTTCTATGCCATCTGAACTCCTTGTTAGTGGTGAAGTATCCCATGCATGGATTCTCAATTCGGGTGCTTCGTTGCATGTCACACCTCATAGGCATTGGTTTACTACATACGAGGAAACCATTGGCTCTGTTACACTTGGTGACAGTTACTCTGGTGACATTGTTGGCATAGGTGATATTGCCATGGTTATGGCAAATGGGGTGAAGTTTATCATCCATAATGTGCATCATGTTCCAGCCTTGACACGCAATCTAATTTCGGTTGGACATCTTGATGACTTGGGTTACAAAGTCACTTCTCATCAGCAGTCTTGGCGTGTTGCGAAGGGTCATCTTATTATAGCCCATGGTTCTAAAGTTGGTTCACTTTATCCTCTTTATGCATCTGATAAAAACAGTGTCCTTTCTGTAATCGAGCTGCCAAGCGTTGCTTTGTGGCATAGCCGGTTAGGACATATGTCAAAGAAGGGAATGGAGACACTCTCTCGTTTGGCCTACTTACCGTCTTTGTCATTTTCTGATTTTCCCTTTTGTAAGCACTGTCAATATGGAAAGCAAACACGACACGTCGTACACATTCTTTTAACAAAGAAAGAAAACCCTTAGAGCTTGTGCATAGTGATTTATGTGGGCCTATGCCTTCTAAATCCCATGGTTGTGCGTCCTATTATATTACATTCATTGACGATGCAACACGGCATGTTTGGTTCTACGCCATGAAGTCTAAAGATGAGACCTTTTCTAAAGTTGGTTAACTTTATCCTCTTTATGCATCTGATAAAAACAGTGTTCTTTCTGTAATCGAGCTACCAACCGTTGCTTTGTGGCATAGCCGGTTAGGACATATGTCAAAGAAGGGAATGGAGACACTCTCTCGTTTGGCCTACTTATCGTCTTTGTCATTTTTTGATTTTCCCTTTTGTAAGCACTGTCAATATGGAAAGCAAACACCACACGTCATACACATTCTTTCGACAAAGAAAGAAAACCCTTAGAGCTTGTACACAGTGATTTATGTGGGCCTATGCCTTGTAAATCCCATGGTTGTGCGTCCTATTATATTACATTCATGGACGATGCAACACGGCATGTTTGGTTCTACGCCATGAAGTCTAAAGATAAGACCTTTTCTTGCTTCAAGAAGTTCTTATCTAGTGTTGAAACTTGGTCTAAACATAAGTTAAAAGCTTTGCGCTCAGATAGTGGTGGAGAATATGTCTCCAAAGAGTTTATAGACTTTTGTTCAAATAGGAGAATTAAGCGTGAGTTTATAGCTCCTTATACCCCTGCATAAAATGGTGTTGAGGAATGAATGAATAGGACCATCCAAGAGTGATTATGTTTATGCTATCACAGGCTAATTTACCGCAAGTGTTTTGGGCTGAAGCATTATACACTACCGTGTACTTGATCAATAGATCACCACATGCTTCATTACAGTTTTGTGTACCTTTGGAGTTATGGTCGGGACATTAATTGTCTTATGAAAACTTTCGCACATTTGGCTGTGAAGCTTATGCACATGTACCCAAGGAGTTGCGTGCTGAGGTAGATCCTAAGTCCAAGAAATGCATCTTCATTGACTATGGTGTAGATGGTCAATTTGGCTATCGTTTATGGGATCCGAAAAGTCGATCAGTGATCCGTAGCAGTGATGTTGTCTTTAATGAGACTAAGATGCATAGACAGCCAATGGAAGAGGTTGAATTCCAGACTGTGACAACTTTCGATGTATCACCTTGTGTCCAAACAGCTCCCGAGCCACTTACTACACAAGCTAGTATGAGTTCAGATCAGCCGACGGAGATCTCAAAGAGTCTCACATCCACCATAATGTTTTGTTCCAGGCATGAATTTTGTTTTGTTGATAAATAGTGGTTAGCCTTCTTGTTACAAAGAGGCTATGCTAGCCAATGATAAGGTTCAGTGGGAACATGCTATGAAGAGGGAGTTGTCCAGTATTGCAAAGAACAAAACATGGGAACTTGTTGTTGGTGTATAGGCGCCTGTGCCTTGCCCGGCCGCCCAGAGTCTGGGCGCCCACTGACTTGTATACCTTATACATAGCATAAGTGTATAGGGGGCTGCTCACTCCTTGAGTCTCCCCACCCATATCTGTGTGTCATGTGTCTCCTTCTCTCTCTCACTCTCCGTCTATGGTGCTCTCCGATCCCCTTCAATTGGTATCAAAGCGACAGGTGTGAGAGCGTAGATGGACGGCTTCGCGATGAACTCGTCGGCTATGGCGGAGAGGTCACAGATCTGAGCAAAGAAATAGAGGAGGCTTGTGGACAACCATACAGAGGCTTGTAGGAGAGCTCTCAGGAGCTTCCTAGTGCTCACAGATCAGTCCGCAGTTCCTCTACAGATCATACCACTATGTACAGCATCTTCCCTCTTCTCGGCAGGCTTTGCAACGACTACATCGGCGAGACAGGTTGGAGCTTGGAGCTTCCATAGACATGGAAGCATTGTGAGATTGATGCATTCAGCTCACGCATCGAGGTGGGAAGTGATTTTGAGCCTTTCTATGAGCTCAAAGAAGCACAGAAGAAAGTCGTTCAGTTTTTGGCAGTTTGACAGCAGTCTACTATTTTGCTCATAACTTGAGCTAAAAAGCTCCAATTCCAAAACTTTTTGGTTCAAAACAGAGTTGGCTTCAAGTTCTACGACTTTGTAGAAGGAATTGTTTTCTGATTCGGAGTGCAGATTGGTCTGAAATTAAAAACACAGAGATTGTTTTTCAGAACAGTTTTGGGCTCTGTTGTTTTCTTTGCTGCAGACAGCTTACCCATGCACACTGCAGGTAGCAGGCACATATGAGGTGTTACAAGATCGGGTTTGACTCCCAAGTACAGGTTGAGTCTAATACTTCCACAGGTGTTGCCAGTTGCATTTGAGTGGTTCTTCTGCAGTGTTGTGGCTTGCATACATGGTCTTTGAGCGGGTAATTCTCTATGTATGCTTATGTGGTGAGCAGTAGATCTTGTGAGCAAGTGCAGAGGTTGGTTGTGGATGATATGTATGGTCACCTGTGGTACTCTTTGTGAGCATTTGTTGGACACAGGTTTGCAGAGCTTATGCATGTATGTTGAGTGTAGTTTGATGCGCATTGATTGCTCATTGTATTGAGCTTGCAGGACAATGGTTATTTTGTGTTGATAGCCATTGTGCATCGAAACTCTGGCGAAATTTTCCCAGGAGTTTTATGCGCATCATTTATGCGATCTAGGTAGAGATTGCGGGTTGCACTCAGCATTTGCGTGTGGTGTTCTCTGCAGGTGGGAGATTTGTGCGTGTGTATGCATCGATACCGCACAGTGTGGGCTTGGTGATTAGCTCATGATTTGACAGGCGTACAGTTATCTTGGCACACTCACAGGAGTGAATATTGTGATGTATGCTTGTGTGGCTACGCGCTACGTAGTCGGATTCGAGCACTAATGGCTTGAGGTTTTTCAGCAGGTTTCAGCTACTACAGGTTTACAAGTTACAGGCAGGTTTGAGGGTTTATTTGGGTGCTGAATTTTCAGCCATTGTTTCCTCTTTGCAGGTGTCCATGTATGGCTCAGTTGTAGGTTGATCTGGGACACATTTGTGACTTGTTTATGCAGCTGTTTAAGAGCTGAATTTTGGGGCTGATTTGTAGCCATATTTTACAGCCATACAGGAGCTTGGTTTACTCTACAGGAGCCTCGTACACTTGGCATATGGGATTTTCATCATTGCCATTTGTGGAGCACAGTGTGGTTACACTACTGCGAGAGATTTTATGCGTGGATTCGCATGAGCATTGTAGGTGCTGGTGAGCTCTTTTTCGGAGAGCATTTTCTTGCAGGTTGCTTCTTTTGGATTAGTTGAGAGCATTTCATTGCTACCATACCTAGAGTAGAGTTACAGCTCTTGGTTATTTTTGACATTCACTTATAGTAGTCAATATGTGTGAGATTTTCGAGTCTAGGACAATGACTCATGAGAGACGGCCTTCTCGTTCGTGTCGACACTTGAGATGTTGGCATTGTGGTCACACAGGGCACATTAGACGGCGATGCTTTCGTCGTATGAGACAACACAAGAGACAGGCTAGTCTCAAGGATGCAGTAGATGCTATAGGCTCCGTTGCCTTGACAGTTGTGTAGGATAAAATACAGTGTCTAAGTACCCCAGTGACAGTGAGGTCACATTTGCTTCCTGTATTACTCCTAATTTTTTGACGTCTGAGGATAGTGCACTTCTTTTGCAGTGGGTGCTAGATAGGGACGCTACTTTTCATGTCACTCCGTATCGTGAGTGGTTCAGTAGCTATTCTAGCAGAGTGCATGGTAGTGTGAGATTGGCAGATGGGTCACTGCATGCGATTGCTGGTTCAGGAGATGTGAGACTGTCATTATTGAGCGGTGCATCGCACATGCTCAGAGATGCGCGTCATGTGCCAGATTTGACGATGATTTTGATCTCCGTTGGTCAGCTCAGGGATAGTGGATGTCGGGTATCGCTGCTTGAGCGATCTTTTGCGTTGCATTTGGGTTCACTAGTGATTGCGAGAGGTGCTAGAGTTGGCACATGGTACCCATTCCACGTAGTACTTGTGCGAGATGGTCGAGTCTCAATCTTGTTACAGCCATACAGAGAGCGAGAGATCCGGACAGTCTCTTTTGCTCATGGGTTGCAGGGTGCTTTGCATGGATTGCAGAGTAGTGAGCTCGTTGTGCACACAGTTGGCACGACTTGAGCAATCACACAGAGTGGTGACAAAGTCATACATGCATGCTTTGAGTGAGTGAGCAAAGTAGAGAGTCAGTTGTGTGAGATACTTCTATGCAGAATAGACATGTAGAGCGGTCTTGCTCTAGTGAGTCACGACAGGAGGAAGTTGTGCAAGAGTTTATGTATAAGGAGTTAGAGCATGAGATCTCTAGTGAGTCACAGCAGATTGAGTGGTCATGTTTGCAGTGGATGATTGTAGAGGAGGCTGAGACGTCAGCGATTATGCGATCATTCCTTTCTATGCTCGACAGTGAGCATGGGGATATAGTTGCGCAGGATATGACTTCCAGCAGACACCTAGAGCAGCTGGTTTGCTCTGAGGTTGCACGACAGGTTGATGCGTCTTTTGCGGACAGTCAAGAGATGCATGTGGCTGACACGCCTTGTCAGTCAGAGATGCCTATTGCCAGGGATATTTATGTTGATGCATGCTCCGTAGAGCTAGCAGGGCCCGCTAGCATTGCATCGGCATTCGGTGGTCTCATGTATGAGATGCTGATCTTGAGACCGGATATCGCAGCTGCAGTGGGAGCATTTGCAGTTGGGGTTGTCAGTCGTTTGTTGACTGATGATGGCATAGTACACGAGGGAGATATGCAGTTATTGCGTACATACTTGCAGTACGTGTACGGTACGTCCGGTGGTGTATGGACTTACACAGGAGCAGGACAGCTGGATGCACACGATCACAGCCAACCAGTGGGCATCGGTTGAGAGTGATTTTCTCTCACCTTTTATAGTCTTTAGACTAGGTTCCTTTGCTTAAAGGCACAATCGCCTTTAAGTGGGAGATTGTTGGGGTATAGGCGCCTGAGCCTTGCCCAGCCGCCCAGAGTCTGGGCGCCCACTGACTTGTATACCTTATACATAGCATAAGTGTATAGGGGGTTGCTCACTCTTTGAGTCTCCCCACCCATATCTGTGTGTCGTGTGGAGCAGGACAGCTGGATGTACACGATCACAGCCAACCAGTGGGCATCGGTTGAGAGTGATTTTCTCTCACCTTTTATAGTCTTTAGACTAGGTTCCTTTGCTTAAAGGCACAATCGCCTTTAAGTGGGAGGTTGTTGGGGTATAGGCGCCTGAGCCTTGCCCAGCCGCCCAGAGTCTGGGCGCCCACTGACTTGTATACCTTATACATAGCATAAGTGTATAGGGGGCTGCTCACTCTTTGAGTCTCCCCGCCCATATCTGTGTGTCGTGTGTCTCCTTCTCTCTCTCACTCTCCATCTATGGTCCTCTCCGATCCCCTTCACTTGTTCCATTGCCAAAAGTAGGAAAGCATTGCCTTGTAAATGGGTTTACAAGAAGAAGATTGACACTTACAAAGCTCATCTAGTGGCCAAAGGTTTCAAGCAAGAATATGGTGTCAATTTCCAGGAAATCTTTTCTCCAGTGGTCAAGATGACCACATTGAGAATGTTGCTTGCTTTGGTTGCCACTGAAGATATGGAGCTTGATCAAATGGATGTCATTACAGATTTCTTACATGGTGATCTCAAGGAAGAGATTTATATGCAGCAACTTGAAGGGTTGGTGCTAAAGGGCAAGGAACATTTGGTCTATAAGCTTCTGAAAAGTCTCTATGGCTTGAAGCAATCATCCAGACAATGGCATCAAAAGTTTGATGCATTTATGCATTACCTAGGCTATAAGTGTAATAATGAGGATCCATGTCTTTACGTGAAAAGACAACCCAATGGACAGTTTATTATGCTTATCCTTTATGTAGATGGCATGCTTATTGCTGGTCATTCCAAGAAGGACATTGCTGAATTGACAATCAAGCTGAAAAGTCAATCTGACATGAAAGATTTGGGTGAAGCCAATCACATTTTGGGTATGCACATTACTTGTGACCGTAAGAAAAGGCCGTTGTACCTTTCTCAAAAAGAGTATGTGCATAAGGTTCTTGATTGTTTCAACATGCAAAAGGGGAAGGATCTGAGTACTACATTGCCTGCATATTTGAAACTTAGCAAGAACAACTGTCCCAAATCTGTCGAGGAAAAAGCTGCAATGTCTAAGGTTCCTTATGCTTTAGCTTCTGGTAGTCTCATGTATCCCATGGTGGCTACAAGACCTGACATTGCACATGCAGTAGGAGTTGTCATAAGATTTATATCTAACCCTGGTAAAAAGCATTGGGATGCTGTCAAGTCGATTCTCATATACTTAAGTGGCATTGCAGATATATAGTTATGCTATGGTCGGGGAGATTCATCCATTCAAGGATTTGTAGACAGTGATTATGCAGGTTGTGTTGACAGTCATAAATCAACAACAGGTTGAATTTACACATTTGCTGGTTATGATATTTCTTGGAGATCTGTTCTCAAGACTATTCGTCCATTTATACCACAGAGGCAGAGTATGTTGCATTGAGGGAGGCATGCAAAGAAGCTATTTGGCATGCTTGCCTAGTGAAAGATCTTGGATTGGAGTAGTGTACACCAGTTCTTCATTGTGACAGTCAGAGTGCTATTGCCTTGGCTAACAATCTAGTGTTTCATTCCAGAACAAAACACATTGATGTGTGTTATCACTTTAGTCATGAATGCCTAGCAAACAAGAGCCTTGATTTAGTGAAGATTCCTACGTCAGAGAACAGAGTGGATGTACTCACTAAAAGTCTTTCCAGTCATCAGTTTCAGCACTGTCATGAGTTGATGGGCATTGGGTGAAGAGTGGTTCTCTTCCATTCTTATGGTCTCCCACATTGGCCATCAAGTGGGAGAATGTTAGGTTTAATGGCCATGTGACTGACCTCCCATCACTAATTGCTACTAACCCTAAGTGTAGAGCTATACACTTGTGTGAGCCACTAACATTAAGTACAATGTGTACTGTGCCTTAGTGCATAAGATAAAGAAGAAAGAAAGGGGGCACCTAGTGTGTGTCGGCTCCCCCTCCAACCTGTGTCTGTGGCTATGGTGGTGTGTGTGTGAATGTGTGTGCGTATTCTTCTTCCGCTTCCATTGTGCTCCCGGTTCCTCTCCTTCAATTAGGATTATGAGTCCTTATTGTTTTATGTAGAATGAATGGTTAGTGTTATTTCTTGGTTAGTGCTTGGCCACCCAACACTTAGGCACAACACATTGGGCTTTACCACCCCAACACTTATTTCAAGTGATACTATTGTGGCATCAGATACCTTGTCTCGTCGGATGTACAAGCTCAATTCTTACGACAAGTGTGTGGAAAACTTTTCAAATGAAGTTCTAAATTCTAAATCTATTTCAGATGCTAAACTATGACATGCAAATTTTGGGCATCAAAGTTTTCCTAGTTTGATGTGCTTGTAAAAATCTAATATAGTTGCCTCATTGCGCCCTTGGAGGCACCATCTAAGCATGTTTGTGAAGGTTGTATTTAGGGGAAATGCAGTGTTCTATGTTTTGGAAAGATGGTTCAGTGCGGGCTACTTGCAAGCTGCAACTTATTCATAATGATGTTTGCGGCCCGATGCACACTCCTTCCTTCAGTAATAATTTATACTTTGTGACTTTCATTGATGATTACTCATGGCATACATGGGTATATCCGCTTAAGGCTAAGCTCAAAGTGTTCATGTGATTCATAATGATTTTGATATTGATTGAAAATGTATCTAGTTGTATTGTTGGTACCCTCCATTCTAATCGAGGGGGCAGTATATGTCAAGACAATTTGATGCTTTTTTGGCTAGTCATCGAATAAAACACCAATGTACAGTGCCTGAAAAATGGTGTTGTTGTGCATCACTTATGGAGATGGTTGGATGTATGGTCAAAAGCCAAGCTTTGCCACATGCTTTTTGGTTAGAGGTTGTCATGTTCAAGGGGTCCACCTTTCAAAAATACCTATAGCACATACATCAAGAGGTATTAATAAAATCTTTACATACACACTTCAACATGAATCCAAAGACCCCTTTTTTCATAAATCAATAACTTTAAAAAAAAACTTTTGTTTTTAACCCCTCTTGTACATGTAATTTTATAAATTCTTTGAAATATAAAACACCCCCGTGGGTGAACTCATATGCTACACCTATATATTTTGAGGTGGAACCCCTAGGTGTCACGTGTGCTACCGACATAATAGGTGTTTGACCAAAGATTTATATTTTACTACTCTATATGAGGCATAGCTGATAAGAAGCCCTCTATTGGTCACTGGAGTGTTTTTGGTTGCTTAGCTTACACTCTAGTGTTGCAACAACAATGCAAGAAATTGGATGATATGGCTAACAAATGCATCTTTGGTTACATTGTTGAGAGCAAGGGTTACAAGTTGTATGCTCCACAATAGAAATGTATCTTAAATTCCTAGGATGTCATTTTTGTGGAAATGCACTTCAGCCCTTATTCTCATGTACTAAAGAGATAGGTGTAGTCTCATAAGATACTTTTGATACCGTGTTGCCACTTTTCAATGGTGGGAATACCAATATAAGCACAAATGAGGCAAATATAAAGCCTAAGTAGGTCTTAAGTGATTTCACATATCAACCTATCTTTGATGAAATGTAAATGACACACTTGATGAGGACGAGGGTTCTGGAGGGATGCCAAAATTGCTAGCATGTACTTTGTGTGACAATAAATTGGACACAACTTTTTCTAGTCATACTTGCTTGAGTGTGTTTTTTTAGCAAGCTTATGATTTTGAGCTTTTGCAATGAAAACCATTTTTTGCGAGTTTTTTGGCATTTAATTTAGAGACATTTTTAACGGCACAAAATAGTTAATAAAAAAGCATACATTACACACATGCCATAGACACCAAAAATCATACGTAAGTTCACAAAGTCTCAACTTCAAGCTTAAACATCTAGCTATGTATGAACCTCCCCCAATTGAATGACCATAGTATTGATGAGTATATCATCATTTATGGTTGAAGGATAGAAACATAGAGGACATAACTAACACATATTTGTGTAGGACAGTTGTATGTAAATATGACCATTTGTTTAGGGAACCAATTAGACATATCTACAACACTATGGATGAGTGCACCAATCCATTGTTGTTGGTCGGATCATGGTAAGGATGTGTTCCACAGTTCATTATCTTGGAGTATTATTTTTCGGACGTGATGTGCTCACACTTCACGAATTGGGATTCTTATATGTAATGTGGCCTGTCTTCTCTAGATGCGAAGAGAGAGCCTTTATCCAAATGCAATCACATATGCTTGCACAACATGGAGGTTTGGGCCATTATGAACAAATGCAAACTCAAAGTTTTTGCTCAATGCGGCCACCTAGGTCTGCACACTAAAGCATGATGGATTCCGCAAACTTGTTGACATGGGCAAGAGAATCCACAATGAGATTTCTAGTCTAGCGATGTTGCAGAAACTTATCGTGCTTGATGGGCCTTGGTTGACATGTATGCCAAATTCCACATCCTCATGAAAGCACAAAAGATCCTGGATACTTTTCCATCCAATATATCATCATCTTGAGCAAGTTAACTGCAAAACACCTTGAAATGGTTTTTGAAAGGATGCTTCGGCCTGTTTTCATCAAATAAAAAGTGAGAGCTTCTTGCCAAGAAAATCCTCTTGGAATGCACATATAAGATGTTATTCTAAATATGTGTTGATTGATAAAACTTGCTTTTTTTTAATACAATATGAGAAAATCTCTCCACTTACAATTGCTTTTGCCAGAGTGCTCAAAGTTTATTGTGAGCACTTTGGCAGAAGGGATTTATGTAATGGATGAGGGATGTAAGCTTTTGGATAACATCAAGGAAAAAATCATTGATCTATTTCCTGTTTCGAATGTTGTTACTTAGAGCAAGGTGATTGCAAAATATGGCCAACATTGCTCTATAAGCTTTGGGCTATTTTCAGTTAATTCTTTGTCAATTTTCAGTAGATGTTATGTTGTGCTTTGGTTGATATTTATGCCACCACATATGGCATCCTCCCAAAAGGACAAATATTTTGTAGAGATTCTTGTCAAAATGTTGTCTCTTGGAATGCGGCGATTGCAGGAAATGAAGAAACTTTGGTCTAGATTTCACATGTGGACAATGAAGGCATTTTCCAAGTACTTTTACCAATGATTATGCCCTGAAGACCTACTCCAAGATGTTGACATGGGTCTATTTTGGAAAGATTTCATGCTTGGTGATTCTTTGATCAATATGTTTTCCAAATGCGTTGCACTAATATAAGCACAAGAACTTTATGGACATCCACTCCAAGATGTCATCTCTCTTGGAGCATGTTTAACGCTAAATCTTTGTGTTGTCTTTTTCGAATGAAAAGAGGGCCTTTCTCCAAATGCAATCACATATGCTTGCACCATGAAGGTAACACACTGATTGCAAGATATGCCGAATATGGATGGGGTGTGCCATTGTTCACTAGATGTGAAGGGAAGGCTTCTCGCTAGAAAATATCACTTATTCTTCAACCATAAATTCATGTGCCCTTACACAAGATGTTGAAATAGATGAGAACATCCATGATATTGTTCAGGGATATTCTAGAAAGATGTCATTCTTAGCAACATTTTGTTTGATATGTATGCCAAATGTTGTGTCCTTATAAGGCACAAAAAGTCCCTAATGGGCATTATCTCTTGCAACCAATGTGTTGTTTACAAGAGATGACATAATGGAGAGAATACAAGGTGTTGGATTGTAGGATATGATGGACATGGCTATGCCAAGAAATCTTTATGCTATTTTAGCCAAACGTCAACTGAAGGACTTTGTCCAAATGCAAGTACCTATGCTTGCACCTTGAAATCATGTGGATGTATGTAAGATCTTCCCATGGGTAAAGAATTCACAATGAGATTGCTAGTCAAAGGCTATTTGTAAAACATGTTGTGCTTTGGAAATGCTTTGATTGATATGTATGCCAATGGTGGTGCCCCTATGAAATCACAAATTAAGTTCTTGATAAGCTTTGCATGCGAGATGTCATCTCTTGAAACATGTTGAGTGCATGCTATGCCCAACATAGATGTAGCAAGGAAGCTCAGGTTGAATGCAAATTGAGGGTGTCTCACTAGAAAAAGTCTCTCAGAGTCCTCTTATAGGAGGATATTCCCAATAAAGGATTGCCAATGAAGCCTTGCATTGTTTTTATTGGATGTAGCAGTAGGACACTCCCCAAACTTCGATCGTTTTACTAAGAGTGCTCAAAGCATTGTAGATTCTAAGGTCGATTGGAAGGTAGCCAAATTCTTTTTGATATCATGAGGAGAAATTTTGGCATTGTATCATACAAAGAGCACTACACTTGCATGGTTGACCTTTTTGGGTGGGCAAGGCATTTTGAGAAAGCTATGAGAGTAATCATGATGATGACATCATCTGAATATCCTCTAGTCCTGTGTGAAGTTGGAATTTTATTTTGACCCTTATTTTAAGGAAAGGGAAATTGGTAGAGTGAAAAAAGTTGCAACAACGCTTTGCAAAGTTGCTATGTTGAATTGGTTGCTTCATGTATTTGGTTGGAAGATTCTACACGATAGTTGCATATTGGTTGGGCTCTACAATCTTGTTGTTACATACACAATTCCAATGATAAAGAAAACATCTCTATGACCTAATAATTCGCCCATTGCAAAGGGGATAAATTTCACACAAGAGAATTTCACTGCTCTTTTACAAGTTTGCTTCCAATTTAGATATGATACTACACTAGAATTCACAACCTTTATATCATTACGTGGCGGTTGGCTACATTTACCGAGCATTACGACCATGTTTTGGATGTGTTTGTGGTGTGTGGTTGTTTGGGATGAGATAATGCAAAGAATATGAGGCATTGCATGTGTCTAAAGCTAGACAACATACTCTACAAGAGTTGTTTGTCCACCATGGCGTGGGGACTAGTGACATGTTGATGCAAGCAAGCCTGCATGGTTTAGGAGAATCTCTCTAGACATTTCATTTTGATGTTTTTATTTGAGTGTTTTATGTATTTTATGGCCACATGACTTGGACATGGCATCGTGGTAGTATGTGATTGGAGGTTTGGTATGTGGTATGGTATGCATATCATATTGCTACTTGGAATCTAGTTTATTTTTGAGGTTTGTTGACTTGATTTGCTAGGTTACTTTGAAAGTATGGTAGGTGTGTTATTTGGTATTCTTCAAAATATGATGTTCAATCAAAATTGATTAGAATTGGTGCTTTTTTTAAACCTAAATTTAAGAGTAATAAGAGATGTGCATGAGAGTACATTTCCACAAGCAAAGATATGCATGCATGTTATATTTGATTATTTGGTTATTGAAGGAATGAACAATTTATTGTAGATTTTCTCATGCCACACTTTTATTTGAAGATATTTTTAAGGTAATACGAGCATTAGAAAGCTCAAAAATAATGTTTCAATTGCAAAAGTTTGAAAATGGAAGCTCCCAAATATAAAATCTCCTACTTGCTTGAGTTCTCATCATGCTTCTTGTGCATCAAATTGTTATGATTTGGTTGTCTCAAGTATGTGTGATGAGGATGGACCTCTTACATTTCATTTGTGCACAAGCAGCTTGTTTTGGATAGGATGTACATCCATCAGACAATAAACCGCTTTCTTGAATGGCGACTTGTCTAAGGAAGTGTATGTAATGTAGGCTCGTGGTTTTGTCAATAAAGAACATGAAATGAAATTTTTCAAATGTAATAAAGAATTGTATGGTTTGAAGTAATAAATAATTGCAGATGTAATAAAGCATTGTATGATTTGAAGTAATCTTCTCCTTCTTGGTATGAGAAAATGGATGATCATTTGACTGCATGTGACTTTCACAATAGTCAACTGAGAGAGCAATTTGTATGTAAGACATGCGAATGGTGTATATCGTATCATTGTTGTCTACGTGGATGATTTACTTCTCACTAGTTTAAATGAAACACATACTGCTGAATTTAAAGCGGATTTGAAAGCCACGTATGAGACATCAAATTTGGGGCTTTTGCACAAACTTTGCTAAGTGGATTTAGCCTTGATGATTACAAAACAATTGTCAATCCTATGGAAACATATTTGAAGTTAAGTCTATACATTGTTAAAGATCCTATAGATGTTACTCTCTACCAAAAAGTTGTTGGTGGATTCATTGTGCATTACAAGGCCATATATTTATTTTGGTTGAACATGAATGTTCAACATGGGGGTGGGCAATGATGGTGCAACCAAAGTTGGTCTATGAAGGGAAGGGCTCTATGGCAAGCTATGGATGCTAGCACGCGCATGGCAAAGGGCTAAAGTAGGAATGAAGGCCTCACGAGAGCATGTCATGGCAGAAGTGTATGTCTAACGCGGTTTTTTAGGCCAAAAAAGGCCCCAGAATGGTCCAAGTGGAATAGCAGGTAAAGGTGCCCGGAATGCTGAGTCAGTGTTCTAGAATGTGGTCTTTGGGATGCTCTATGAGCCCGTCCAAACGGCTCGTCAAACGCAGCCCGTATGTGAGAGATGTGGCACCTAGAAGTGGGATGCATTACAGATTCTCGCCGGATCGAGCGGGTGCAAGTGGTCGGCGAGAGATGATGCGAGTTGATATGCTTGAAGTGCTCGATTTGTGGAGCATGCGGGTCTTCTCGGATTGAGAAGCAGGCTCACAAATGGAAAGTTATGGCCAGTTGAAAGTTTTTCGAAGGCTGGGTGTGTGCAAGGTTGTCCGCATTAAAAGACGTGCCGCCAGGTGTTTTTTTGGTCTCAACTAGGTTTGGTAAGGTAGCATACACTGCAGAGAGTCAGTTGAAATCGACGGCTTGGAAATCAAAATCATGGGCGACTGGACACACCAAGGAGAATGTAAGGCGGTCACAAGCATTTTTTCGGCTTTTGAGCGGTTTTGATGGACGGGCTCGAGAAGGTTGGTGTGTGGCAAATTGCTCATGGTTTTGAATCAACAAAACGAAATTTCGATGCATTCACGAGGTGGGCGTTTGGCAAACTCGGTACGGGGAAGCACCGACGGTATGGAGCTTGTGGCCAAAAAATCCCTTTGTTGGTGGGTGTTAAAGTGAAAAAGGAAGTGGTACTAATACTTAAAGAGAGTGCAAATGAAAAAAAGAGACTAAGCTTGAGCAAGTCGTCTAGGCGCTTGGTTAATAAAAGCTATCTTTTTTCTTAGGAAAGGAGGAGTCTCAAAGGAGAAATAAAATGAGCATTATTGAGGGAAAAAAGGAAGAAAAAGAAAGGGAGCAAGACGGCGCCGTGGTTGCCCCTTGGAAGCAAAAGAAGGGAAAAAACTTTTTTTTAAAGAGAGGGGAGAAGGAGGTTTATTGGAGAGGGAACGAGAAAAGGTGGAGGGAAGTTCTTTTTTGGACGCACGCTCAAGGGATTTCGGCTCGGACAAGGAGAAGAGAGAGAGAGAGAGAGAGAGAGAGCTTGGTGTGGAGAAAGGGGCCATGGGAAGCTTGATGTGGGGAGCTGGAGAGAGCTCGCCCTCGCACTTGTTCTTTGTGTGAGTCGATCTACGGCCATGGTTGTATTGGTTTTCTGTTGTTGAATGAAGCAAGTCCCCCCATTTTGAAACGTGTGATCGCGTCGTGCCGGGTTTCCCTTCCCTCTTCTTCTCTGCTCTGTTACAAGTGCATTCGGGTGTGTGTCGGCATTGTTGCCCCCCCTGACAATGTGTGTGCAAAGACGAAGAGATTGTTTGTGGTGTTGTGTGCGAAGGGCGGCGATCGTTGGTACATTTTCTATGGGTGTGGGTTGTGTTATGCTCTCAGTGGTCTCAGGTGAGTCTATGTGAACGTGTGTGCGTGTGCGGTTTGGTGAGAAGTGTGAGTCGAAGGTGCTCGCCAAGTGGATTGGGGTGTTGTGTGTGTCATGGGCTATAGGAGACAGTCGTGTTAGTGCGTTGGGTGCGTCCCCCATTCCCCCTCTCCACCGTCTTCCATTCATAGGAGTATATCTATTTTTAAAATTTTTAAGGAGTATTTAATAGTCAAAACTTAGATCCCCATGTCAAGCCATAAAAGAAGACCACGTAATTAGAACTGGCTGAAAAGTTGTCAAAGCTATGCGGGGTACCATCATAGTGAAGTAATACAAGCTTCCATAGACTGGATAGGGAGATTCCCTGAGACTCAATATCTTTGTTATAGATGGCCCCAAGCAAGGCATCAATAGGACAAAATATGTAGGTGTTATCATACAAAACTTAATGCAAAGAGAGCTAAAGCCAATAGAGAGGGTTTAAAGAACATTGAATAGAGAAACCTCTAGATCAAAAGGAAAAAAATTATCAAGTTGAGTTTCACAATCTTTAAGGAGAGTGTTAAAAAAATATGGCTTGTGATTAGAGTGTGTTAAGTACAAAAGCAAGGAGATTATCAAACCTTTTCACAAATTTTAGTACGTCAAGAAAGCAGATATAAGTTCCTGCATTATGATTAGAATTGTTTCAAGGAAAAAGTTCAAGATTAGTAGTAATCAAAGACTAGTAAGATTTCTCTTGAGCAAGCTAAGTCACAAGCTCCCCTAGCAAAAACCATATAGTCCCTATGGGATTTCAGTATGTAGAAAGGGAATCCAATCATCAAAGTAAGAAAGAGGGACTAGTACTACCCCATAAAATCAAGTCATGGATTATAACTTATCGCTCAATTAAACCAAGAGAAGAAGAAGATTAGAAGTATTTAAAATATCAGTAAATTTATTTTTTTTAAGGAAAGTAGAGGTTTTCAAAACATCAAAATTACTAAAAAAAAACTCAAAAGTATTGCTCCATTTAGCCCACAAATGTAAGATGAATATGATAAGAACTTTAGAAATTTACTATGGGTCATAGAATCAAAAGCATTAGTGTACCAAATTGCTTTATTACAATCAGGTCATCCATAAAAAATCAAACCTAGGTTCACCTTTTTGACCATGCAAAATATGTATAATATCCTATAGCAAGAGTGTTTAAAAATGGTAACAATCATTCGCATCCAAGTAAACATAAGACGGAAAGGGAGAAATTGTTTAAGCACGTGATCAAAAATTTAGAGAAGCAACCATGGTGAGAAGGCATCAAAACTCTATATGGATGCCAAAGTGGGATATCCCTAGCAAGATGGGCCATAATGGAAGAGACCCATAACCCAATTTTTCCTAAGTCTATAGTGCTAAATCCACTTACATTAACCCATATCAAGGATAAGTTAGAGGAAAGTCAAATTTTAACCTCCTCTAGATTACTCTCTAAAGAACTCTCTAAGCAATGCCAAAGGTAGCCTTGATACCCAGGTTAAGAGGAATCCTTCCAACTATATTGGGAAACCATGCAAGTAATACACCATATTATTCATCAACTACAAAGATGAAGCCAAAGTTTTCGTAATAATCAATATCTAATTCTCCTAAATGATTTTCTCATATTAAACTGATCATTTAATGTGGGGAAGTGCCAGGGGAGAAAAAGCTAGAATATTGGTTAAGCTAGCAGACCGGCCACAGTAGGGATCCAAAGGAGGGAAAATAGAGATCCAAAGGGGGGGGCATCTGCAAAAGAGCCATGTGCAACAATGGGCTAAAAAGACCCTAAGGTTCAGCCCATTAAGACTTCCAAAATTCTAAGGTTCCAAAATTCTAAGGTTGTGTCCAAAGGTCAACCCTAGGGAAATTGGATGCTTTGTGTGTGTCCAAAAAAGTCTTTGCACATCCCTACATAGGAGGGGGTGAGCCTAGCATGTAGGAGGGGATGAGAGAGAAAGCCACACACACATACACACACACACAAGCTCCCTTTACACAAAGGGAATGATGGACACATGTCAGCTCCCTAGCCCAGATGCCCACAAGGTGTACCCAATTCCTATTGGATGGCCTTGGAGGTGGACCAATGAGAATTAGGCTACAATAAATCTAGTTTAATTAATTTAAAAACACTTAATAAAAGAACCAATGAGAATTAAGTCCTCTAGAAGACTATTGGACAGTCTCCCAAGTGGTCCAATGCGCATTCAGCAGCCCAATGGCTTGCCTGATTCCTATTGGCCAGGAGGCAAAGGGGTTTGATGAGAGTTTAGTTGAATTATTAAATTACCTTAAGCTCTCACAAAAGGGGAAAGGGGGACACATGGCAGAAGGCTATCACTTATGCTGCTTAATTATCATTGGCTAGCTCTAGGGAGGTCCAATGGGAGGACAACAAGAGCAAATAGCAAGGGGGCTCGCCCAAGAGAGAGAGGGGGCTGATTTTTGCAAGGCATTAACACACACACACTCACACAATCGCATGTGTGAAGTAAAGAAGACTCTCTCTCCTTCTCAAGCTTTAATGGAAAGCTTACCACCTACTCCAAGCTTGTGAGAAGGGAGGCCTACACCAACAACTCTTGGCTTTGTGATGCAAATCCAACCAAGAGCCAAGCTTCAATGCATGCTCATCTCCTCTACCATGCTAATTACTAAGCTAAGCTATGCTAATATGAGTGATTATGTGAGGAGATGTACATCTTTCTCGTAAGATACTCATTCTTCCTCTCAATCTACTCTCATACCCTGCTAGCTCTCACCATCTTCGAAGGTGTGTGAGGTCTTGGGTCTGAGACCGGGGATAATTTATGTTGTGTTTGCTAAGTGTTTTGCTTAGTGCATGAAGCTTTCATCTTCATTGCAATAGCTAGTCTTGAAGGAACACAAAGAATTGTATTGTACAATGTCTCTCTTGATGGGAGAAACCATAATACAAAGCCTTTTGGAGGGGGGACCGGCTCCATGAAAATCTGGTCCTCAACTGTTGTCAATAGCTTAATTTCTCTCTCTTTTGAAAGTATTGTTCATGCTATCTAACTAGGTGTTATGCTTTTTGTTGCTCTCGCCACCCAAGCACTCTTGTAATTCTCATTAGGAATCTATTCTAATGAAATGCCCACTATGTTCATGCTAATTTTCGCTACACACAAGTTTTTAGGCCATTAATGTTACAAAAGTCATATATGTACATTATTGTTTTACCAAGAAATATTTCAAACTAAAATGCCTTCTATACCCCGGTGGTCCTAATGTGTTCACACACATCACTACCACATGTATATGGTAACAAATCCCCACCTGGAGTGATGCGGTGAACAAGAGCTGGCACATGAGTAAAGGGAAGTGCCATGCCCTGAGGACATGATCAGTCCACAAAGGGGAGTAAGCCCAGAGCTTTGCGGAAAGCTTTGAGCTTCTCACGAGACAATGCCTTTGTGAAAAGATCTGCAAGGTTGTCCTGTGTTGGCACATAAGCCAAGCTGATCTCTCCTGCTGAGAGCCTCTCCCTGACATAGTGGTAATGCACCTCAATGTGCTTTGTGCGAGCATGAAAAATTGGGTTCCTTGCAACTACCAATGCACTCTGACTGTCACTGTAGATAGTGTTGGCAGTGTCTTGTCCAACGCCCAAATCAACCATAAGGTGTTTGAGCCATACACACTCAACTGTAGCTGTGAAGACTGCCCTATACTTAGCCTCACAACTCGAAGTGGCCACAGTAGGTTGCTTCTTGCTCAACCATGATATACATGTACTGCCAAGCATGAAACATAAACTACTTGTGGACAATCGCGTGTCAAAACAACCAGCCCAATCTGATTCTGAAAAAGCATGTAAGTCTAGCGGCAATGATCCCCCCCTTGGGATAAAAGAAGCCAAGATGTAAAGTGCCACTAAGGTAGCAAAAAATCCTTTTGACGGCCTGCCAATGCTTAGACCTTGGGTTATGCATAAATCTGCTGACCTGTGAGACTGCAAACTGAATATCTGGCCTCGTGTTGCATATATAAATGAGGCATCCAACAGCAGTTTGGTAAAGAGTGACATCTGTAGGATCACCAACATCATATAGACTCAATTTCAAACCTATTTCCATGGGAGTGGCAATAGGTTTGCAATCCTCAAGTCCAAACTTACATAGCAATGTCTCTATGTAACTTTTCTGACACAAGGAAATACCACCATCACATTGCTTAAATCGTATGCCCAAGTAATGATGCAACAGCCCCAAATCTTTCATCTTGAAAGTAGCATTCAAATCAGCCTTAAATTCAGCAATATGTCTCTCATTTGGTCCAGTGATCAGCAGTTCATCTACATAAAGAACCACAATGAGAAGTACATCACCGTCACGCTTTACATACAATGTGCTTTCTGTTGGACTGTTATGAAAGCCTTGTTTGACCAAATGAGTGTCAGCTTTGCCATACCAAGCACGAGGAGATTGCTTCAATCCATACAAAGCCTTGTTACATTTGCACACTTTGTCCTCTTGTCCTTTCTTGACAAAACCACAAGACTGCGTTACATAAACTTCCTCAAATATGTCACCATTCAAGAAAGCGGTAACAATGTCTAATTGATGTAGATCCCAACCAAAATGAGCTACCAATGCACATAGAAAACGCACAGTAGTCATACGACAAGTGGGAGCAAAAGTCTCTTCATAATCTATGCCTTTTTGCTATGCATAACCCTTTGCAACAAGTTGAGCCTTATGGCGACCGATCTCACCATCCGGCTTGCATTTCAACTTGTAAACCCACTTCGTACCAATGGCCTTTTTGCCAGGAGGCAAATCACATAAAGTCCACGTGCCATTTTCTATAAGTGCATCATATTCTGATTGCATGGCAGCCATCCAATTTTTTGGATTTTGTGCTTCATCAAAAGATAGAGGTTCCTCAACATCATGTAAGCTAGACACAGCCAAAGCATAACAATCTGATGCATGAGATGCATGGCGAGAGCCTGAACGAGTACGACTAGACAAAGGTGCATCCAATTTACTGTCATGCAAAGTGTGCACCAGCCATTTTGGCATACCTCTAGCCTGCTCATTGTCAGGCCTTTCCTCATCAAGTACATCATGTACATTTGCATCAGCAATAGGCTGATCTATAACATTTTCAAAAATCCCCATAGGTTGTACATTTGCCTCATTGGAATTTACATTCAATCTTCCGCCACTAAAAAGAGGCAGCAAAGTGTCATAAATGTCCTGTGAGCTTACGTTATTGTCTTTAGTACATGACAACAAGGGCTGAACAGAATCTTCCACAAACACTACATCCCATGAAACCAAAATACGCTTTGTTTGCGGATGATACAACCTGTAACCTTTGCTTTTAGCAATATAACCAACAACAATACATTTGACAGCTTTATCATCCAATTTTTTGCACTGCACTTGTGGCACTAAACCATAAGCCAAACAACCAAAAACACGCATGTGCTCAATAGATGGCTTTCTATCATGCCATGCTTCATATGGAGTCATAGACTACAATACTTTTGTAGGACACCTGTCGAGTACATAAGTGGCACACATGACAGCCTCGAGCCAAAACGAATGTGGTAAAGCTTGACTCTTGACCATACATCTCGTCATTTTCGTAAGAGACCTGTTTTTCCTCTTAGCAACACCGTTTTGCTGAGGTGTATACGGCATTGTACATTGGCGTTTTATCCCACGAGTAGCTAGAAATGCATTTAGATCATGAGACATATATTCCCCCCCTCGATCGGAACGGAGGGTGCCCATAGTACATTTCAATACATTTTCAAACATAGCCAAAAATTGTTTGAAGCACATAAAAACTTCGGACTTTGCTTTAAGCAAAAATACCCATGCATGCCTGGAGTAATCATCAATGAAAGTCACGAAGTACAAGTAATTGCCCAATGATAGAGTTTGCATGGGCCCACAAACATCACTATGCACTGCATGTGGCCCTAACTGAACCATCCTTTGCAAACTTAGAAGCTGCATTTTACCCAAAATACAGCCTTCACAAACATGTTTGAGAGGTGCTTCAAGAGGCGGCAAAGAAGCAACCATATCAGATTTCTCCAAACGCAGCAAACTGACAAAATTTTGCATCTGAAATAGCCCTTGAATCTGCAACTACATTTGCAAAATTTTGTCCACACTTGTCATACAAAGTGAGCTTATACAGCCCACAGCACAAAAGCCCAAATGCAGCAATTTCATCACCAAAACTAAGATCATGAACTGTACATCTGTCATCCACAAATTTGACTACAAGTCCAAGTCTAGCAAGTGCAGATACAGACAAAAGATTCTTCTTGATCCCAGGTACATAAAGTGCATCAACAAGTGTGAAAGAACTGCCAACCGGATAAGAGACATTGTTGGCACAAGTGACTGAATTCCCTTGAGGGACACACTTGAGAGAGGTGAACAATGCATGATGTGAGGTAATGTGCTTTGTAGCACCACTGTCGAAATACCACACATGTGAATCTGCTGCAACAACTGACATGCATGCATCATGGACAACATGATTATAAGTGTACTCTGCACTAAAAGCCCATTCTGTATCAACATCAACATCACGGTCTCCTTTCACAGAAGACTCAACAATGGCTGCATTAATAGTGGAACCAACATTTGTAGTGGAACCACCCTCTTTCTTCTTAGCCTCTTTGGCCTTCAACTTAGGACACTACGTGATCAAGTGATCAATTAGCTGTACAATAATGGCAACGCATCTTCTTTTTGTCCTTATCACCAAAATTGCCAGATGAAGTGCTGCCAGTAGAAGCATTGGGAACATAAGTTTTGCCACTTGCAGCAGAACCATAAGAAGTGGCTGCATTGTTGTTACCACCCTTTCTTTGAGAAGCAATAAAAGCCTGTGCAACTGCATGCTGTCTAGTCCTGTTTTTTCTGGAAAGTGACTCTTGCAACAACAATGTGCATAATGCATCAAACTTGACAACTTCAGGATTTCCTTGGGTCATAAGTCTCCAAGTACTAGCAAAAGTCTGGTAAGAATCTGGTAAGGCATCAAGAACAATCTGCACAAGGGAACTGTCTGAAATGACTTCACCTGCAGAAATAAGTTGCTCATTGATATCCTTGACACCAGCAAGGAAAGTGTCCATATCATCTTCCTCATGCATAATCTTCGACTCCAACTCTTTACGCAACAAAGCAATTTTAGCCTCATTGCAACTTGCATAAAGACCAGCCAAAAAATCCCATGCCTGTTTTGCACATTTTGCTGAACGAATGTGAGGAACAATGATGCGCTTCACAGACAATGCAATCAATGCATGAGCCTAAGCATCCTTTACATCCCAACGAGATTGTTCTGTCGTAGGCAAAACAACTCTAATAGCAACAATCCTTGCAGCAAGACCTGCTACATCCTCAACATTGCCTGCATCCTCAGAACCAGGACGTACATCAATGCCTTGCACAATATTCCAGACACCCTTTGACACAAGAACATGTTGCATCATATAAGCCCACATAGGGTAATTGTCCCCATCCAACCTGTCCTCAGAAGCAGCAAACATCTTGAACACATCTGTGTTGTTGTCAGCCATGGTAAATACTGCACCTGATGTGAAAACTGCCTGAAAAGAGGAGAAACAAAGCGGGAACAACACGTGCTACATAGCACAAACCGTAGAAGACTATAAGGTACTTGTTATGGAGAAAATGACACTGACAAAAATTTTGCACAAAATGAAGAAATAGCCTGTGCAGTATTGCCTAAAGTGAAAACGGAGGCCGAAACGAGCCAGAATCATAAATCTGAGCAGACTAAGCTCTACAAGCAATCCCAAAACTTTTGTCGACCTACAAACGCTCGCCAAAGCTCACTGAAATTGGAGAAAATGAGCAGGCGTCTGCTAGAGCTGCTGGCGATTAAGCCCGGGAGGACGCAACCTGCTCTGATACCAATTGTTGGAATTAGGGTTGCAGAGAAACGCATACAACTTGGAGAAGACGAAGGAAGCTCAAGGCACACAATAGAGAGTGTGTTACTTAGTGTGCAATGGAAAGATAGATAGCCCTAGCGTGATGGGCATATATACAATGCACGGGGGAAAAAACCTCCTAAAGAGGGAAAAAATGCCTCGGCGGTCCTAATGTGTTCACACACATCACTACCACATGTATATGGTAACACCCACTACCACTCATTTTTACAAAAGTGCTTTTAAAATTAAACCTCAAAAGTATTCTATCTATTAGGGATCCGAAAAAGAAAAAATATTCCAAGAGCTTTAAAAACAAATACATCAATTCAAAGCTTTAGAAACTTCAAAACAAGCAAAAATAGAGCCAATAGACTAGTGTAGCAAGCAAAAAGTTGTGAGGAAGCTCCTTCCAAAATACTACGAGGACAAAGTAAAGAACTTAGGAAAAGTACACCCCCGTAACCCACAACATGATGTGAGATGTGACCTCTAGAAATGAGGTGACGAGAACAATGTAGAGCTTATGAAAATGTTGGATGAGGTATTAGATGATTATATGGCTACCAAGGATGATGTACATGCAGTGTTCTAAGTATCGGATGAATCGGTATGCTATGAAACTTTTTGAACCACTGATACATATTGAGGGTGTTGATACTAGTGAGGATGATGTTAATTGTCCATTGCCTTTAGCCCCAATGGGGGACTTGTTGTTGCTACTGTATGATTCTATAGGGTATGCGCAAAGTCTTGGGCAGTTGCTCTATATGTTCTGTGATTCAGGAGGGTGCTATGAAGTGTATGGTTTATGGTAAGGTGCTATGAAGTAGGAAATTTATTGGTAATTGAATTCAATTCTATCTTGTTGACAAGTTTTGAGCTTTTTTAACGATCCTACATGGGTTTTTGTTTACATGAAGCTAAAGATTGGGTGTTTATTGTTACCATGTGTTGACGGCTGGGTCAACAACACGACATAACTCAACAAAGCCTTATTCTCTAAGACTTATGGCATGCTGAGGATTATGGTTATAAACATCATTTGTAATAAGTAGGTAGTGAAGCCGGGGTGCAATGGCACTTCCAGATTGTAAATACCAAGCCATTTGACCCCTCAAACTCTATTTTAAGTTTAAGCTAAGGCGACCTTAGTATATAAGGTACCTAGGTCACTTTTGTAAGAAGAACTTTATCATAATCGTAGTTTTAAGCTGTCGTCTACTGTGTGTGAGAGAGGAAGTGAGAGAGCGTGAGCTTCATCTTGGCGCTACTCCCCACTCGTTCATCACATTGCAGATCCGACTGCACCATCGCACTAGCCTCGACAAGAGCTATGCAACAACGCCAAGCATTCCTTGCGAAACGAAGCATATGTGCTTGTGCATCTACTTGCTACTCGCGGTTGTAAGTATATCAAATGATGTCTGTTTTTTGCTTGCAAGTAGTCGTTAGAATCGTAGCCACATAAGCTACGCATAGATACTCATAGATTTTAGCATTTGACACTTTCAAAATTTGGCTCTGTCTTTATACGCGTTTTTTGCATATGGGTTTAGAGCTAGGATTTTGAGTGTAGAGGCTTTGGGACATGTGTATCCTAGTGGGGGGATGGTGTTCCTTAAGTTTCGTGAGATTCCTGTATGATTTGATGGGTTTCCTTCCGTTGTGCGTATGTGGCTTAGGTGGTGTAGTTGAGAGTAGTGAGACTTTAGGTTGTGGTTTAGTTGGCCTTCTAGAGTGTTGTATGTATAGGATGGTCTCAGCCTGACAAGCTAAAGAGATTTCCTCCGTGTGCCTATCGTGTCATCTGTGTCCTAGATGGACGTTATGTTGATCTAGGTTGTGTTGCATGTACTTTATGAATGGTGTGATTTGCTCCCACAACATTGGTGCCGCTGCCGGGGATACAAGGACTTAGGTAGGTATTCCTACTAACACTCGTGTGATGGTTGCTTGCTTTAGTTTCTGTTAAAGAAAGCATTTTTCTTAAGTGGATCCGGAAGAGGTTATTCCAAGATCAAGTGGATAGCCAGGAAGCGTGTGTCTTGCCGAGGGTCTGCGACTAGGTAGATTTAGTTAGGATTTGTAGATTAGAGTAGTTGTGGTGGTGGTCAAGTGATTTGTGAGGTGATAAAAGCGTTTGCTAGTCCATGTGTAGCAGTGAATTGTTTTTCTACTCATAGATGCAAAACCCCATATGATGAGTAGGAGTCGCTTTAGGTAAGTAATTTGATTTTGATCTAGAGCTATTCATCACTGAATTATTTTCTAAAGTGCTTGTTTGCATTAAAAATCTCTAAAAAGTCTGCTTTTGAAGAAAAAGCAATGAAAAGAGTTCTGTTGACATTTTTGCATGGTTGATTGGTGTTGACCATATAAGAGGGCATGTGTAAGGTTTCTGTGAAGAAAATCTCAAATTCTGTAAACGTGGATATTATACGTGTATAATGTCTCAAGGGGCATCTGGAGACCAAATTTGAAAAATCTGACTGCACTATTGTGTTTAGAAGGGGGGTTTTACCCTAAGTACACATTGAAACTAGAGTTTTGACCAACCCTCGACACCCAAAAGACAAAAGACAAAGTGTCTAAAACGGAAAATAGAAAAACTCATGATTCTGAGCACATTTTTGCATGAAAATTGGTAGAAGTACTTGAAAACCGGTGCTAGATACTTGGAGATGCTTGTGAATCAATTTTGTCCAAAAATTCATCAGCAGACATCATACATGTATGATGTCTGAGGGGTGATTCTCGCAACAATTTTGAACTTTTGACATTATACCCATTTTTTTGCATGTTTTGTTGAGCACATACACCAAATTTCATGTCATTTGGGCTTATAGATTGAAAACTGGGAGGATTTTATTCTTTTAGATGATTTCCTTGTCAAAAAGTAATTTTGAGCAATTTTGACATCCAAAATGTGTTGTGAGCACATATCCTTGTTCCACAGGCACCTCTGGTAGAAACAGAACTAAAATTTGAGCAAAAGACATTATATGTGTATGATATCTTAGAGGCCAAATCTGAGGTCAAAAGTTACATTTGAGTGTACCCTTGAAATCTACAGCATTTAGGAAGCATATAGGCCAAATTTCATCAAATTTGAAGCATGTTTGGGCTTGCAAACACCATAAGAGGCATCTAGGCAAGTGAATGCATGCATTGGCCATAACATGCACAAAAATTGGTCAATTTTTGTTTTGAAACTTGCTATGAATTGCCGGTATAGAGAGGAACCTCTAGAGTGAAATTCACTTCATCTAACAAGCTAGACATCATTCGCGTATGATGTCTAAAGGGCACTTTTAGAGGCCAAAAATGAGATCTAAGCATACCAAGGTGTAAAGCACAACAAGAGAAGCTCACATACCAAATTTTGTCAAAATCTGGGTACATAGACATTATACACGTATGATGTCTCAAGGCCATATCTGAAACTCAAATTTTACTTTTGACCACATAGGGGGTTGGGAAATGATGTTTTAAGCGTGTTTGCAAAATTTCATGTCATTCTAAGCCAAAAGACATTATACGCGTACGATGCCTCATAGGCCAGATCTGGGTCAAATAAGACATTTGAGTATACCTCAGTGTCCTACAGCATAAAAGAAGTCCCCAACCAAAATTTCATAGAATTTGGAGCTCATTTGGGCTTGCAAAGAGCAAAAGACAGAAAACTGTTGATTTAGGCTTGTATTGGTCTTAACTTGCTCAAAAAATGTCCAAATTGAATTCTGAAACTTGTTGAGAGTTGCTTGACTGAGGAATTATTGGAACAAAAGTCACCTCATCTGCCACAAAAGATATTATACGCGTATAATGTCTCAAGTGCAAAATAAAGGTAAATTCACAAACTGAAACTTGCAGTGGGTAGAGGACATCAAGGAGAGATCACATACCAAATTTTGTCAAATTCTGAGCACATTGACATTATACGCGTATAATGTCTCAATTGCCAAAGTAGAGGTCAAACGCTACATTGAGCTCACAAAAGTGTTTAGCACTATAAAGTAAGCCTAGTGACCAAGTTTCAACAAATTTGGGTCACATTTGGTCAAGATACAAGCAAAAATCCTCAATCCTAAAACTGTTTTGAGTGTTGTTTCAAGTGAAGTTCACTAAAACTCCTCTAACTTTTAATAGACAACTCCAAATTGAGTCAGGTATAGCCAAGAGAAAAGCTTGCAGGCAATAGGACACACCTAGACCTGAATTTTCCCAGGGTTTTAATTTTAGAGCTAAATTTTTCCAGAATTCCTAAATTCAAACTTTTAGGGTACCCAGAACCAGTATCGAGAGGTTAGAAGACCACCCAGACTTGACTTTTCGGGACCTGACAAAGGGCCAAAGATGCTTGTTAAGGACTATCTTCAGAGTATTGAGTGGGCCTGATAGTAAGAAACCTAAGATCATCAAGATGGAAAGCCAGTCTACCAATCCTTTTGTAGATATGACCAAAGGTATGACAAGCCAAGTTAGAAGTGTTGAAATGCCAATCTATCCACATTTTGAGTCGAACCCACACAATGCACTAGAAAGAGGTGGACAGTTGGTCAATGAAGGACCACAGATATCTCCACCAAGCATAAGAATTCTACGAGAATTCCAAAAAGGGAGCCACCTGGATTCCCTTCTAGAGCGATAACGAGAGATGAAATGATCACAAAGATGGCAAACATTCCTCCTCAAGTGAATATGCCTAATGGACCATGGTTGTACCCAGATGAAACCATAGAACATGACTTTTATAGAGGTGGAATTACGGTCACAACAGGACCATATGTACCATCACCACCCCCTATAACTTACTCCTATGCAAATCAGGGCAAAACCTTGAGAAGATATGATACTGAATGTGAGAGTACACATCTTCTCAGAGGAGTGATTCACCAAGAATCCAAACCACATTAAAGCCAAAGGTATCTAGTGAGAAAATGAAGCTTATAGAAGGATTATTGCTCCTCTAGTCAAATCTGACCTCCAAGAACCTCTATGGAGCGAAATTGAGAGAAAATGGACAAACCATACAAGAGAAGAGTGTTACTATGGCATGGAATATGCTAGTGAGAGGTATGTACAACCTATTCCAGTAGCACCTACTCCACCCAGGTACGTTACGAGGAATGCACCAGATCCTGTAGGAGTTGCAAGACCATAGCTTGTCTTCGGACAACAACCTCCACCGCCAAGTGCTAGAATGCCTGTAGACATGAGATATATGCAGATGATGGAACCATCCAACAAACAAGCACTAGTACCAGCTACAGTGTATTATAACAACCAAAGCGGGTACTTTCCTTCAAAGTGACAGAAGATGAGAGAAACAAATAGAGTGGTGAGGCCGGTACAACCTCCACCTCCTGTTTTTCGACTTGAAGAAAGAAGGTATGAGATGGACGAAAGGAAATTATGGTTCATTGCAAATAGAGGCTTAGCGAGGTCAAATTCTGTTTACAGCCAAGAGGAATTGAAAGAAGAAGCTCCTCAACCAGAGACAGATTGTCACAAAAGCTGTGACCACCACTTGGTCAAACAATATCCTCAAATGGCGATCACACAAGTAAATGCCTATTTTCTTGACTGTGGCATCATTGACTTGATCCCCAACTGTCCAAAAAACCCAAACCGAGTCATCAAGATCACAACGAATGTCTCAAGAATTGTTCAGCTACCTAGTAGCTCTGAAAATGAAAACGTCATACCAGTTCAGGTAGTTACGAGAGCACAAGCTCAAAAGAAAGTTGAGAAGCAAGAGACACAGAAAACAGAAATCAACGCAAGTCCAGAGATGGGTGAGCGAAAGACCAACGCACCTAGTCAAAAAACCAAGAGAAAACTGAACAGTTGGAAAGCTAGAAAGGCTAGGATGAAAGCACGTAGGGAACAAGACCAGAAATACCTAGCTGAGAAGCTTACCCAAGTTGAAGAGAATATAAGACAACATGAGGAAATGGTTGCACCTTCTCTTATGCAAATGTCTCAACCTCCAGAAGAACCATCCACAGATGAGAAACCGAGGAGTGCTAGTTTAGAAGGATCAGTATTGGTTGAGAAGGCTAATGAGTCATTAGACGCCCTCCTGAAAGCCAATGAAACACGGCTCAAAAACAACCAAACCCAAGAATAGAGATGGATGACATATCCATATGTGGAACTAGAAAAGGACATGCTTGAAATGTGTAAGAAAATGATTCAAACTGCCCAAACTTTACTAGAACCACAAGTTGAAAAACCTGAGGGAGTGATCCTTGTCCCACCTACACCAATATTCCCACCAAACTAGGAACAAAAAGAGCTAGATTCCAGTCATGAGAACAGATCAAAGCTCAAGGATCCTACATCAAAACCAAGGATAGTGTTGAATACCACGGATTTCACATAGCTATACCTAATAACTGTAAAGAAATAGATAGTCTTGATGAATTGTGGAAACGAGTTAAACAAGCCAATGAAGCGAGTGAGATAAGCAGACGAGTAAACCAAACGGGTGATGGAAGAGGAGTGTCTCTTCCACCAATAGAAGAATTTGAGGCTGGATCTCAAATAAATCTAGAAGTGGAATCGTATTGGGGGGACAAAGGATCTAAACAGTCTATGGACAGTCAACCCCATTCATTGAGAACACTACCATCCTATATGGGAGAGTACAAGACCAAGTCAGATGTTATTGCAGTCCCATCACAGAGTGTCTCTCAACAAGATCATTGATTCAAAAGGGCTGATAGACATTTGTCGACACCAATCGCATGTGCAATAACGTTGGTCGAGTTGCTCAGAATACAACCAAACATGTGGGCTACCGTGGGAAAATTCCTAGAGAAATTTGGTGTTAAAAAACCAATGACTCAAATTGAGGAAGGGATCAAAGAGTTAGAAATGCCTCAACTAAACACTTGGCCAGTGCCACTAAACAAGGTAGGTGAGTACTCTGAGGGAGAAGATGGGAACACCACTCTTCCAATGGAATTTCAAGGTGTAAGAACCATGGCAATTCTTGACAGTGGAGCCGGTGTTCCATCGCAACAAAAGAGGTCTGGAAAACATGGGGAAAACCAGCAGTGAGGGCTACAAGGATGAAACTGCAGCTTGCAAACGGACACATGGAAAGGTCCATATGACTGCTAGAAAAAGAAATTGTTACTTCTTGTTGAATTGAATATGAGCAAACCTTTGCTATTGTTGACTTTGGCAAGAAGAACAACGATGATATCATTCTAGGAAGAGCATTCATGAGACAACTGAAATGGTCCAAGACTGGGGTTATGACCATATCTACCTGAGACATATGGAAACCATGACAAAGATAAATATGAAGGACCGTAGCTATAGGGATGTGACAAGAACACCTCTGGAGGAGTTTGATTCCGCTACTGTAGTAGCAGGATCAGAACTTTGAGCATGGTTGGGTAAGCCTAAAGAACTGTGGATGTGTGGAGCTTCGCAATGCAAAAGTTTTAAAGCGAGAGGAAGGAATCCTAGCAAGGGAAATTGATGATACAGATTACATCCTGGAACCATTTCCTGAGGAAGAATTAAAGCCACTTGAATAGGAACAACACTTGGCTACTCTCGATGTGTATGCTATTCAAGACAATCCAACAACGAAGTTTTGTGATGAAAATGGCTAAGATGTTGTTCCTTATTTTGCAGTGAGTGTGATCCAGAAAAATGAAGACAAAGAAGAAGACAAGTTCTACGACTCTGTAGAACACTTAGAGCTTTAAGAAGATGCAAACAACGGAAATCCGAACAATGATTGTCCAGATAAAAAACCCCGGAAACAATGTCACCGCTACAAAAATAGAGTGCATTAGAAGTGGATTCCAAAATCCTCAGTGGAAACGCAACTACAACAAGCATTCTCATATGTGGCTCCTATACATGAAGAAAAGACTTAGTCAGGAAGAACACATCCATATCAACGAGATACCAACACTCTAATCAATCTGATAGAAAAATCATCCCAGAAACAACAACCCAAGGGCAAGCAAATAGTAACTTTCCATAACCAGCCAAACCACAAAGGGAAAGTGCTAGAATGCAGTCTTACTGAGGATAACAACGATAGCAATGATTCTTATGGCATTCCCTACCAGCAACTCAAATTATCACCATCATTAACAGCTTCCATGACAATCAAAGAAGGCCAAAATAAAAGAACAAAAAGTCAAAACCAAAAAGTTCGACAAGTCTGGATACCAAAGAGCCAGAATCGCCAAAAGCAGATATGGATCAAGAAGGCGAAGATCTCTGATGAAAACTCACAAGATCCAATGCCAACAGAAAATAGTTGAAGCCTGCACGAGCATCTAGGAAAAACACAAAGTTGCAAGCTCTCACAAATCGGATTTGGGTTCCAAAGAAGTCACACAGAGGTCAGGAGTTCATTTGGATTCCGAAACGGTTAAATTGTCAACTCCAAAAGTATCAACTCCCAAAGTTTGAATCTCATCCTCAACCAAGAGTACAAGAGCTAAACCAAATATCGCTGAAGACTCACACAAAGACAAGGTGGATCCCAAAGAAGTCTCTTCAAACACAAACGAAGTAGGGACAAGTATGGGTTCCCAAATGAGCAACATCAACAAAATAGCCAATAATCACAAAGAAGTGGGTCCCAAAGGAAATCAATACATCTACTGTCAGTGCACCGTCACTTGAATTCTTTTGATACCTCGTACAATCACAGTACAATTAGAAGAGAACCCACTATATGGAACAATGCCAAATACGACAACCAACCACAGGGCTATACTTCCAAAGAAGCATCAAATAGATAAGTAAGCCTTCAAAATAGCTCTACAACCTTCAATTAAGCAAACGACATAGGGGCTTCAAAGAACATCACATTGCTTAAAATAGGAAGCTTCGTCAGCAAATGCCAATAAGAAAATTGCTTATACCCACATCTTGCACATCATAAATCTTTTCTATGCATTGATTGTGTATGCATAATAGGGCTACATTACAAGGCTTGCATAGGCACATTTTTTGACTGCCCAAGCACAACACGTACCCTTGGTGATACCCTGTCACCAAGGAGGACTCCAAATAGGAGGGGGGGAATGCATTCTAAATGCGACCTAATATTTGAATATTAGAGGGCAATGTTTTGTGAATTGTATTGAATTTTTGCGTTTGATTGTGATGATTTCTTGACAAAATTCAACGTATATGCCCTCATAGTAGAGTTACAAGAGAAGTACGGGGGGAAAAGCCATATATGAGCCCCTAGGAACATTGTATAGTGTACATAGCATTTAGAATTCTATTAACTTGATTTTGCTTTTTTGGATGAGTTGATTTTTTGTTTTATTTCATTATTTTTGAGAATTTTTTTTTTAAAGAAGGAAAAATCCATAATCCATACGAAGAAAAGACTGAAAAGGTGTCAATCTGTACAAAGCAAAGAAGGTCCAAAAAATTGACGAAACTTCACGATGTATGCCTCAGAAGCCATATCCACAAGGCTATACTGTTAAAGAATATGATGTTAAAGAATATGTCCATTGTGCTATGGGCGGCCGGACACAGACTATACTATGTTGTAAATATACTTTGGATAATAGTTCAAAGAGAAGAAGAAGAGAAGAGCAACACGTTGAATGGCTGTTGCAGGGTAACGATTGTGTGTGTGTGTGTGTCTCAATGTGTGTTGGTGTGTGTGCGTAGTCTTATTTCCTACCTTCTCCATCACATGCGCACTCTACAAAGTGGTATCAGAGCTCAGTTTGAGGAGCTACAGTCAATACACAGGTTTCTGCAGCTCTGGAAAACAGCAAAAAAGAGAGGTTTTTTGGTCATAACTTCCTCACCCGAACTCGGAATACAGTGATCCGGGAGTCTATCTTTATGTTTTTGGGCATTCCAGACGCATTGACATACTTAGATTTACCAAAATCTGTAATTTTTTGCAGCAAACAGCCAGCTCACACAAGCATAGGAGATGTCCAGTTTTGCACTCGGCAGTAGATTTACAGGTTACAGGTGAAGAATTAAGCATTTACACAGGTTTTGGAGAGCGACATAGAGCTTTTGTATCATGATATTGTGTTATCAAAGATTATGTTTGGTTGTTGTGGGTCCGTTATGGACAGCCGCCTATGTAAGAAAGGTTGTGGGAAGAAGTTGAGGCGGTTATATTGTCAGATTGAGTACTCTGTGGTTATGTATGGATATGCGGTCAATGTATTTTGGAAAACTGCAGCCTTTGTGAGGGTCAAGTGAGGTTTTTTGAAGCCTTGCCTTGGGAGCTTTGGTACCTTGGCAAGGTGGATTAGGTAGTAGAGCGAACCCCCGAATGGCCCCGCGAAAGACCTCATATGTCGTTTACGACTATGAGAAGAAGGTGGATGTATGGATATGTGGTACATGACAGCGTATGGATTGCATTTGCATACAAGTCCATGTGGACATTGTTTTAGAGTATTTATGCATAGTATCGAGTCAGTTTGTGGCAAAGTGAGTCAGTGGATTTTCCCTTGGCAGTGAGAGATTTTCTGTCAGTGTTTATGAGCACTTTGTTTGAGATTGTCACTTGAGATATTGTCCAAATACAAACGAAACCCTGCCGAAATTTTGTCAAAATCCTGTGAAAGCAATTGAGAGAGTGAAGATGGCAGAAAGTTCAACTCAAGTCACACAGATTGTTGGAGAGAAGCTGACCAGAGAGAACTACAGCATATGGTCTTACAGAATGGAGAACTTTATCATGGGCAAAGGTTTATGGGATTATATTACAGGTGAACAAGAGTGTCCCGAGGTTGGTTTGGAACCAGATAGAGAGAATGTTGAAGCACATAAAACATGGCAAGCAGGAGTAGAAGCTTACAAGAAGTGGATCGAGAATTCAAGGAAAGTGATGCATTGGATTTCACTATGCATTAGTGACTTCTTTATACCACATGTGAAGAAGGCTCAATTTCCAAAGGAAGCATGGGAGATACTAGCAAGAATGAACAACTCCAATACAGAACCACGAAAAGTTCACTTGAAGCAAAGGTTACATTGTGTATGGCGAGGAAATAGATCCATATCAGATTATGTGACAGAGATAAAGCAAATACATGAAGATCTTGTGAGCATTAATGTTGAAGTTCCAGATGATGACTTAGTTTTAGTGACATTGAATGGTTTGGGACCGGAATACAAGTCATTGGATACATCTATATCTATTCGAGGACACATGCCTGATTTTGAAGAGTTAGTAAACCTTTGTTTGCAAGAAGAGGTGAAGTTAGGCAAGTCAGGTCCTTCTACATCAAATAACAATTCCCGAGATCGGGTTTTTTACTCTAGAGGTCGTGGAAACAATAGAGGTGGAAGAGGAAACTATGGTCGTGGAAACAATGCTGGCAGAGGTCAATGGCAAAACCAACAAAGTCAAAGTTACAATGATTATAGCCAAAGAGGCAGGGGGAGAGCCCGAACTCATGGACATGGAGGTGGACGATTTGTACATCCTCAAAGAGATGGATATTGTAACAGATGTGGCATTTATGGTCACTTTGAAAGAGAATGTTACACAAGGCTAAATCAAAATCGTGATCGTGGTGGTGGAAGAGGCCGAGGTTATGGCAGACATGGAGGAAAATTTGCTGGATACAATCCTCATGATCAAAATATATATGACAATAGATCGAGTGGACATTTATTTCCTATGGAGCATGTTGTTGGAAGCATGGTTGAGCCACATCATACAGATGATTGGTATTTAAATAGTGGTGCCACAAATCATATGACATATCATGGTGAATGGTTTGACAGAAAAGAGAAGTTAGAAGAGGATGAGTTTGTCGCTATAGGTGATGATACTATGCATCGGATTACGCATGTTGGTTCGCTTCCATTGCTAGAAAAAGACGGGACATACAACACATTGGGAGATGTTCTATATGTGCCTTCAATCACAAAGAATTTAGCATCAGTTGGACAAATGACAGATCAAGGGTTGCAAGACCGTTTTAATCGTTATGGCTGCTTCATAGAGGAGTTTCACAAAGGCAGACCAGGCAAGATATTGGCACGTGGAAGAAAGAAAGGTCGCTTGTTCTCATTGGAAGCTGGAGATCCATGTTTACACAGTGGTATGTATGCAAACAAATCAGTCACTCAAGATGATTGGGCAGAGTTATGGCATAAGAGGATTGGTCATGTCAATTTTAGAAGACTAAAGCATATGCAATCAAATCAAATTGTACGTGGATTACCAAAGTTTGGCAGATTGAATTTTGATCATGTTTGTGAAGTTTGTCAATTTGGAAAGCAATCTCGTTTACCATTTCCAAAGAGGGGGAGAATTAGCCAAAGTCCTTTGGAAATTGTTCATTCAGATATTTGGGGACCTTGTGATCATGCTACACCAAATGGTTGTCGATATTTTATCACATTTACGGATGATTACAGCAGAATGACATGGGTTTACTTTCTAATGGCAAAGTCAGAGGCATTTGAGGTATTCTTGGAGTTCAAAGTTATGGTTGAGAAAGAGAATGGTTGTCAAAATGCCTATGTACAGATGGAGGGGGAGAGTACATGTCACACAGTTTTGATGATTACTTACGTGAACAAGGCATAAGAAGACAGATTACTTGCACATACACACCACAACAAAATGGAGTTGCTGAGAGAAAGAATAGAGTCATAGCAGAGATTGCAAGATCCATGATGAATTAGATTAATATGCCATTAACATATTTAGCTGAAGCAGTTCATACAGCAGTACACATTATGAATCGAACACCAACAGCTGCCATTCATGAAATGTCACCTTATGAGAGACTTTATGGGATCAAGCCAACAGTTTCCTACATGAAAGTTTTTGGATGTGTTTGCTATGTTCATGTGCCAAATGAAGCAAGAAAGAAGATGGAGCCAAAGGCAGTGAAGTGTATATTCTTGGGCTACCCAGTTGAAAAGAAAGGTTACAAGTGCTATGATCTTATGACAAGACAAGTTTATGTCAGTAGAGATGTTAGATTTTGTGAGCATGAACCATGGTATAAACCAAAGCCAGTGATGATAGAAGATGAGTATGAAGAGCAAGAGAATGTGCGTCATGTTGTTGATAAGCCAGGACCATCAACAAGAACTATTTCAGGACCACATATGGAAGAGGAGAGTACAGGAAGTGTCAACCCATGGAGCGGTCGTTTGCGAGATAAGAAGCAAGACGAGAAAGGCAAGAAGAAAGTGGTTGAAGAGAGTTCTGGAGATGAAAGCCTCGATGAAGAGCATGGTTTACCACATTTGAGGACACCTGGCAGTAAGCATATTGAGAAATATGTACCCCCATATGCAAGAGTTGAAGAGAAGAGTGCACCGCAATTGAGAAGATCTGAGAGGGTGCGTTATCCAGTTGATAGATTGACATACAACGGTTACATGCGTACACATTATGCATACATGGTTTCACGTGTGCAACATAAAGAGCCTACATGTTTTCAAGAGGCAATTGGAAAATCAGAATGGGAGTCAGCTATGGATGATGAGATGGATGCTCTTGTGAAGAATGACACTTGGGATTTGGTTCGCTTGCCAAGTGGAAAGAAAGCAATTGGTTCAAAATGGGTATACAAAGTCAAGTGCAAGTCAGATGGTAGTGTGGAAAGATACAAAGCGAGGCTTGTTGCTAAAGGTTATGCACAAACAAAAGGTCTTGATTATGATGAGACATTTAGTCCAGTTGTAAAGATGACAACAGTCATATTGGTGATAGCAATGGCAAGTATGTTTGGTTGGAAGTTACGGCAAATGGATGTGGATAATGCATTCTTGAATGGTGACTTGGAAGAAGAAGTTTATATGATACATCCAGAGGGTTATCAACATCCAAAGTTTCCATATTATGTGTGTAAGTTGAAGAAAGCATTGTATGGTTTGAAGCAAGCATCTAGAGCTTGGTGTGAAAAGATAACCAGATTCTTGAAGAAGATTGGATTTAAACAGTCTACTGATGATCACTCATTGTTTTTGAAGCATGTTGATGGAGAGATCGTCGTTATTGTTATCTATGTTGATGACTTGATTCTCACTGGAAGTCATGACGAGCAAATTTTGCATGTCAAGAAGAGTTTGTTGAGAGAATTCAACATGAAGGACCTTGGTGAGTTGAGATATTTCTTAGGAATTGAAATTGTCAACACTTTATCAGGAATTTGGATGATACAAAGACAATACGCGTTGGATATGCTTGAGAAGTATGGAATGACAGCGTGCAAACAGGTTGATACACCTCTTGATCAAAATGTGAAGTTGTTTGATGATGGACATTACATTGAGGATGTCACTATGTACCGCAAGATGGTTGGAAGCCTTGTTTACTTGACAATAACAAGGCCAGATTTGAGTTATGCAGTGGGTGTTGTGAGTCAATTCATGCAAAAGCCATGTAAAAGTCATCTTGATGCAGTGAGACGGATTATGAGATATGTGAAAGCCACTGTCAGTTATGGAATGTTTTATGAAAAGAATGGGAAGCTTTGTCTTTATGGTTACACAAATGCAGATTGGGCATTTTTTTATGGATAGAAGATCTACAAGTGGTTATGCATTTTCCATTGGCAATGGTATGATAAGTTGGAGTAGCAAGAAGCAATCAACTGTAGCATTATCAAGTACAGAAGCTGAATATCGTGGAGCAGCTTTGGCAGCATGTGAAGAGTCATGGTTGAGAGTACTTATGGTAGACTTTGGTTTTGACTATCTTGACAGTGTCATTATATATTGTGACAATATTAGCAGCATCATGTTGGCAAAGAATCCAGTTTATCATGCTCGCACTTAACACATTGAAGTACATTATCACTTCATTAGAGAAAAAGTTTTGGCAACTGAGATTGATTTGGTGTATGTGAAGACAAATGATCAAGTTGCGGATATATTCACAAAAGCTCTTGGAAAGGAGAAGTTTTGCTACTTTCGTGAAGCATTGGGAATCCATCATATGCAAGCTCACTCTGAGCTTGAGGGGGAGTGTTAAAGAATATGATGTTAAAGAATATGTCCATTGTGCTATGGGCGGCTGGACACAGACTATACTATGTTGTAAATATACTTTGGATAATAGTTCAAAGAGAAGAAGAAGAGAAGAGCAGCACGTTGAATGGCTGCTGCAGGGTAACGATTGTGTGTGTGTGTGTCTCAATGTGTGTTGGTGTGTGTGCGTAGTCTTATTTCCTACCTTCTCCATCACCTGCGCACTCTACATATACTATCAGAGGTAAGAAATGAATGATGACCAGCCTTCAACAACAACATGAGTCCAAACATGACTGAGAATGGTCATAAAAATTTGGGATGGACTACAAGGATAAGGAAGTTGGTGATGCGACTAAACAAAATCACCCATCAAGTGTAAAGTTGCCATCAGACACTTCATGCGACTACAAGGCCGTATACAGGAAGTAGATCTTTATGTTGTAAACCTTCTATCTTGTATGTGACTTAATGAAGCTTAACAAACAAAAGGGACTAACAGTACTAACAAGAACAAAAGGTGCCAGAGATGCCCATCATCCTTTCTCGAGACTGAAATCCAAAAAATTAGATTGGAAAGCCAAATCAAGCCAAACTTTGTCAAGAGGCTATGAATAGAGAATACACGCTAAGGGTTTTTAAAAAAAACCCTAGCTAGCCACATATGCAATTTTTTCAAACCTAAAGCCATCATAGCCATCTACATACCCTGTACATCAAGTATATGAATTTGGGGACAAATTGACAATGATAGCTCATCAATGGTCATCTATCACAAATCATGTCAGATAAAGCCCTTTTGAAGCAAGTTACTAACTTGGGGAATCAACTAGGGTTTGTCGGGCTTTAATTAAGTCATGTATCAAGTAGAAGCAATATATTGATTTACAAATCACACAAAAGATAACAGTTGTAAATGCAACTTTGGTCACCTTGATGCAACAACGCCAAGCATTCCTTGAGGAACGAAGCATATGTGCTTGTGCATCTACGAGCTACTCGCGATCGTAAGTATATCAAATGATGTCTGTTTTTTGCTTGCAAGTAGTCGTTAGAATCGTAGCGACATAAGCTATGCATAGATACTCATAGATTTCAGTATTTGACAAAATTTGGCTCTGTCATTATATGCGTTTTTTGCATATGGGTTTAGAGCTAGGATTTTGAGTGTAGAGGCTTTGGGACATGTGTATCCTAGTGGGGGGATGGTGTTCCTTAAGTTTTGTGAGATTCCGGTATGATTTGATGGGTTTCCTTCCGTTGTGCGTATGTGGCTTAGGTGGTGTAGTTGAGAGTAGTGAGACTCTAGGTTGTGGTTTAGTTGGCCTTCTAGAGTGTTGTATGTGTAGGATGGTCTCATCCTGACAAGCTAAAGAGATTTCCTCCATGTGCCTATCGTGTCATCTGTGTCCTCGATTGACATTATGTTGATCTAGGTTGTGTTGCATGCACTTTATGGGTGGTGTGATTCACTCCCGCAACACCATGTCACAATGTAGAGATGATCAAGATTTACAAATTCTATGTGTGTAGGTTACAGTGCTATCGTTTGATGTTGAATGATGTGCACGTTCAAAGGGGGTGAATGTTATGCTATTTTGCGAGCATGGTGGACAAATCAAGAATCAATTGGTATTTGTGCAAGTTTTCCAAATTGGTGCAGATTGGTGCCTAATATGTGTTCTAGACGCAACAACAAACAATGGGTTGAAAGATTTTTATGCTAAGGACAATGCTAAATTGTTGGGATTTGAGTCCAAGATTGTGTCGAATTTTTTTGCGCTCCTGTTAGGTCTAGAACAATCTTGACATGGTCTAAGTAGCTCAAGTTATGGATGTTTTATGGCTTTGAGAAATCTGAGATGCATGCCAATTTGATGCAATGGTTGATGATTTTTTTTATGGACCAATTTCAATGCTCAAATTATGGTCAATATGTTCATGCACTTGGAAGGCTTTTTAGGCTGTCATTTACACCAATTTCAATGCTCAAAGTATGGCGAATAGGTTCACAAACTCGGTAGGCTTTTTAGGCTATCAAATGGACCATTTTCAATGCTCGAATTTTGTGTTTGTGGAAATTATATTCAGCCCTTGTTATCATGTACTAGGGACATTAATGTAAGCTCACATGACATTTGATTGAGGCAAATGAACAGCTTATGGGGATTTTTGAAAATGTTACACATCAGCCTCTTATTGATGCAAATGTACATTATGTAACTTGATGTGGAAAGGGCTAAGAATGTGCAAGCTAGAGCTATGTCGTGCATACTTTGCGTGACAGTAAATTGAATGCACCTTTGCCTAGTCGTAGTCGTTCAGGTTCTTGCCATGCATCTTATGCATCACATTGTTATGCTTTGGCTATTTCTAGCTTATGTGATGTAGGGGAACCTCTATCTTTTGATGAAGCATAGAATTCAAAAAATTGGATGGTTGCCATGCAATTAGAATATGATGTACTTATAGAAAAAAACACATGAACTTTATGTGATTTGCCTCCTGGCAAAAAGGCCATTGTTATGAAGCGGGTTTACAAGTTGAAATGCAAGTTGGATGGTGAGATTGATGGCTATAAGGTTTGACTTGTTGTAAAAGGCTATGCATAGCAAAAAGGCGTAGATTATGAGCATACTTTTTCTCCCAATTATTGTATGACTATTGTGCGTTTTCTATGTGCATTGGCAGCTCATTTTGGTTGGGAATCGGGATGTACATCAATCAAATATCGTAATTACTTTCTTGAATGGTGACATATTTGAGGGATTTCATGTAATGCAACATTGTGGTTTTGTCATTAAAGGGCAGGAAGATAAAGTGTGCAAATGTAAGAAAGCTTTGTATGGGTTGAAGCAGTATCTTGTGCTTGGTATGTGAAAGGTAACACTCATTTGGTCAAACGGGGCTTCAATAACAGTCCAACAGAAAGCACTTTGTATGTAAAGCGTGAGGGTGATGTACTTCTCATCGTAGTTTTGTATGTGGATGATTTGTTGATCACTCGTCCAAATGAGGCACATATTGATGAATTTAAGGCTGATTTGAATGCTTTTTCCAAAATAAAAAATTTGGGGTTGTTGCATCATTACTTTGGCATACAATTTAGGTAGTGTGATGGTGGTATTGCCTTGTGTGAAACAAGTTACACAGGGACATTGCTATGTAAGTTTGGACTTGAGGAAAGCAAGCCTTTTGCCACTCCCATGGAAATAGGTTTGAAGTTGAGTCTTCATGATGCTGGTGATCCTGCCGATCTCACTCTTTACCAAATCGCTTTTGGATGCCTTTTTTATGTATGCAACATGAGGTTGGATATTCAATTTGCAGTCTCTTAGGTCAAAAGACTATTTTCTATGCAGTCTAAGTATTGTCAGGTTGTTAAGTAAATCTTTCACTACTTGAGTGGCACTTACATTTTGGGTTGTTTTATCTCAAGGGGGGATCATTGCTGCCAGATTTACATGCTTTTTTGGACTCAGATTGGGCTGGTTGTTTTGACACGCTTGTCCAACAAAAGTTGGTCAATGCTAGAAGTGGTGATGTGATGTGCTAGAGATGCGGACATGCGCAGGCTAAAGGGCTAAAGCAGGTATATGAGGCCTAGGCATGTAAATGGCAGAGAAAATGTATGGCTAATGTGGGCTTTTTTAGGCTAGATGAGCTCCAAAGTGGGCTAGATGGGATGACAAGTGAAGGATATCCAAGGTGTAGGGTTTTTACTTGGGGATGTAGTGTTCAACTTGCTGAATGAGCTGGTCCAGACAACTCATCAAACAGAGCCACGGTGTGAGAGTTGTGATCAGTTGAAGGTTTGACAAGGCTCGATTTTGAGCCACATTGTTTGCTTCGGGAAATGCACCATCAAGGAGTTTTGGAGCTTGATGAGGTTTGCAAGGGTAGTATGCATCATATAAAGCTAGCATGAAGCAACAACTTGCCCATCAAAGTCCGGATCAGGAAGTTAGAGCCTATTGAAGCTAGCAGTTAGGGATGACCGTAATGGATCTCATGGGTTTTTGCCAAGTTGGGACACTCGGTTCGAGGTCATTGGGGAGTCGAAGTGCGGCGGGATCTGTGTGAGTTGTAGCCGAGGACTGGTCTTTTGGTATGGCTTTACAGGATGTGCATTGGGTTATTGAGCCACAAATGGCAAGCATTGGAATTTGGGTGGAAAAAACCTTTTTTTTATAAAATTTATGTGGTTGCCATGGGGTAGTTTTGAGGGCCTTGAAGGAAGGCGATTATGGTGCTACCTTGTGTCATGTGGAATAACCCACATGCAAGGAGGGCAAACCCGATTGCGGTCTATATATTTAAGAGTAGGCGCTCTTATTGGGTATCGAGTGGGCATGGAGTTCTTTGGCTATGGCGACCAGCCCCTCGAGGGCTGCAAGCGGGAGCTAGTGGTGCTTTTGGGTGTGAGCTGGCGGGCGGCAGTTCTGGCCGATGGTTGGTGGCGCCTTGCAAGTGCTAACGTGGCATGTCCCACTAGGGGCCATGCCTGTGTGCATTCAAAAGGGCACAAAACCTTTTACTAAAGTCAAATGGAGAGTCTTTGGGTTGTCACGATGTCGTGACAAAAGGGACCCTTGAGGTGCTTCACATGCAATTGAGCTTGGAATTGGTTGACCAAGCTGGCAGAGCCAAGTGGATAATAAAAGTGGGATGTTCATGTGTGTACAATGCAAAAAAATGCTAAAGGAGGCTCAAGTTGATTGCACGATCCAAAAAAACCCTTCTTTTTGTTTTTTTGGAAATGTAGCTCCCTATAAGAGAGATTTTTATGAAGTTGAAATGGATTTTTAAAGTCTGGGCTTTTTGAAGCCTTGGCTTGAGAGCCAAGGCTTGGGAGCCTTTTGGAGTGTGAAGAAGGCAAAGTTCAGGAGGAGTGTGCCCTGCCATAGCACAATGGTGCTCTTGTATAGGTTTTTTTGTTACCATATACATGTGGTAGTGATGTGTGTGAACACACTAGGACCGTCGGGACATTTTTTCCCTCTTTAGGAGGTTTTTTCCCCCGTGCATTGTATATACGCCCATCACTCTAGGGCTATCTATCTTTCCATTGCACACTAAGTAATACACTCTCTGTTGTGTGCCTTGAGCTTCCTTCGTCTTCTCCAAGCTATGTGTGTTTTCCCACAACCCTAATTTCAACAATTGGTATTAGAGCAGGTTACGTCCTCCCGCGCTTAGTCACCCTAGCAGCTCCAGCACACGCCCGCTCACTTTCTTCGATTTTTGTGAGATTTGGTGAGCATTTGCAGGTCGACATATTTCTATGAGATTCGACTCATATTTTGCTCAAATTTCTGTGAGATTCTATTCAGATTTTTGATTCGGGCTCATTCGAACCTCCCGTTTCCACTACAGCCAGGTCTGCACATGCGCATAATTTTTGTTAGTGCCAATTAATGCATAACAGGTCCCATACAGCCTACTGCGCGTTGTGCTATATAGCATGTGCTGCTCTCACTCATTTCCTCCTCATTTCGAGCAGTTTTCACATCAGGTCCATGCATTTTCCATGGCTGACAACAACACAGATGTGTTCAAGATGTTTGCTACCGAGGACAGATTGGATGGGGACAATTGCCCTATGTGGGCTTACATGATGCAACATGTAATTGTGTCAAAGGGAGTTTGGAACATTGTGCAGGGCATTGATGTACGTCCTGGTACTGTGGACGCAGGCAATGTTGAGGATGCTCCAGGTTTTGCTCCCAGGGTTGCTACTATAAGAGCTGTTTTGCCTACGGCTGAGCAGGTTCGTTGGGATTTGAGAGATGCACAAAATCATGCATTGATTGCATTGTCTATGAAGCACACTATCACTCTTCACATCCGTTTAGCAAAATCTGCAAAACAAGCTTGGGATATTCTAGCAGGTCTTTATGCAAGCCGCAGTGAGGCTAAAATTGCTTTGTTGCGTAAAGAGCTGAAATCGAAGATTATGCATGAGGAAGATGAAATGAACACTTTCCTTGTTGGTGTCAAGGATGTTAATGAGCAACTAATTTTTGCAGGAGAAGTCATTTCTGACAGTTCACTTGTGCAGACTTCTTGATGCTTTGCTAGATTCTTACCAGACTTTTGCTAGTGCTTGGAGACTTATGACCCAAGGAAATCTTGAAGTTGTCAAGTTTGACGCATTATGCACATTGCTGTTGCAAGAGTCACTCTACATAAAAAACAGGACTGGCAGCATGCAGTTGAACATGCTTTTATTGCAGCTCAAAGAAAAGGTGGGAACAACAATGTAACCACTTCTTATGGTTCTGCTGCGAGTGGCAAAAATTCTGTTCCTAATGCTTCTGTTGGTAGAACTTTGTCTGGCAATTCTGGTGATAAGGGAAAAAAGAAGATGCGTTGCCATTATTGTAAAGCTAATGATCACTTGATCAAGCAGTGTTCGAAATTGAAGGCAAAAGAGGCTGCATCCACTACAGGGTCCAATACAAGTGCAGCGATTGTAGAGTCTTTTGTCAATGGAGATTGTGTGTTGATGTTGATGCAGAATGGGCATTTAGTGCAGAGTGCACTTATGATCCTATTGTCCATGATGCATGTATGTCAGTTGCTGCAGATTCACATGTGTGGTATTTTGACAGTGGTGCTACAAAGCGCATTACCTCACATCGTGATTTGTTTACCTCTATTAAATCTATCCCTCATGGGAATACGGTGACTTGTGCCAACAATGCCTCTTATCATGTTCAAGGAGTTGGAAAGATTGTGCTTACTGTTGCAAATGGCAGTTCTTTCACACTTGTTGATGCATTGTATGTACTGGGATCAAAAATAACCTTTTGTTTGTATCTGCACTTGCTAGACGCACTTGCTAGACTTGGTCTTGTAGTCAAATTTGTGGATTACAGATGTACAGTTCATGATCTCAATTTTGGTGATGAAATTGTTGCATCTGGCCTTTTGTGTCGTGGGATGTATAAGCTCACTTTGTATGATAAGTGTGGACAAAATTTTGCAAATGCAGTAGGGCTGTTTCAAATGCAAAAGCATGCACATTTTGGGCATCTGAATTTTTCCAGTTTGCTGCATTTGCAGAAATCTGATATGGTTGCTTCTTTGCCCCCTCCTGAAGCACCTACCAAACATGTTTGTGAAGGCTATATTTTGGGTAAAATGCAGCGTGCTAAGTTTCCAAAGGATGGGCCAGTTCGTGCTACATGGAGAGTGGAACTTGTGCAGTGATGTTTATGGGCCTATGCAAACTCCAAGAAGTGCATTGTATAATTTACATGCTTTTGGAAAGCATCATTATCATTGTTTGCATGCAAACCCAAAAGGATTTGTTTGAGAATCTCAACATTCTTTATCAAACCAAGTTTTCATTGGGCTACGTTTGTTGACACCTTCATGCGAGATATGTTTTGTGGCAAAGCCTTCTTCTGCACAACACCAAATGACACTCTCAAAAGCTTCCCATTGCCACAACCAAAGAAGCATGCATAGATGATTTTCTAAAATTATGCGAAGAGTTGACTTTTGTACATCATGGTTGCACTGTATATGCTCGATTATCTCTCCTCAATTAAGATATAACTCCACGACAATAAGATTCCAAGCTTTGTTGCCTAAATTTTAAATTTGAATGCTATGCAAAATGTTTTTAAAAGTAGCATATAGGCCTTCACAATCTCCCATTATTTGCCTTTTTAGAATGATACATCATTTTGGATATGCATGTTAGCACTATTATATGTGCAAAAGGGATTTTCCAAAAGACTTAGGCTCATTTTCATTCCATGGAGGCTCACTCAGACACAATTGCATCTTCTTACAAAATACAACATGTCTTTGTGTCATGTGTCAAGTTGTTAAGTTTTTGTACTTGCATTCATGTCACCTTAGATGATAACCTTGCTTTGCTTCCAAAATGCAAAATGTCTTCGTGCAAATCCACCAAGGTTGACATTGATCTAGACAACCATAAAAGTTACAATTTTGTAAGCAGTGTACCAATTGGTTACAAAAAGTAGAGATTTCATTTAGTGTGATTCTTTCAACCACATGTGTTGTTTATGCTTGTTCTCTTTGCCTATAATTACATAATCTTTCTATTATGTGTCAATTAAACATGCCTTCTTGTCCTCTTCATAGCTTGTCATCTTTGCCAATGGATACTTAATCTTTCTACTGGTTCTTAATTGAACATGCCACTCCTTTTTGTCCTTTGCGTTGTGCATCCTCATCACGAATACACATTATATTTTTCAAACCCCTTGTTCCTAGCGTGAACTCCCAAGTTCCAACAAGATTTTAGAATGTGTGCTTTGTTTGTTAGTAAGTCAATTTCAATTGTCACATTCCACGGATACTGTTTACAATTTTAAAAACACACTTATAACATGACTTGGCCTCGTAGGTCATGTGTCCCTATTTGTTGGACGTGATTGATTTCTTGGGAGGTCTTTTCTTGTTAAGGAGTGACTCCTTGATTAGCATGTTTTCATCCTCATATGCTTTGCGATAAGCATTATGCTGCATAAGAGTGCAATCTTCACATACACAATTACGTGTATATTTGAGATCAATCCAACTTATCAAGGATGATCTTACATGTTGTTTCATTTGCTATGGTGCATACAATGGACCTTTCTCCAAACCTTAGAGCTATCACCTTACCCACTCTATGTGCCCCATAATCAATAATCCTAGACATTCCAAAGTGTATTTTGAAGAGGTCCTCAATGGAGAAGGTAAGAGACAAAAGTGTTTTGGACTTCCTTCGGCTATTCCACAAATTTCATTGTTCTTGGTGACTCTTTCAAGCTCCTTAAAAAATTCCTTATCAACATTTCTAACATCTTTTGCTTTAGCTATAACATGAGTGATGGGCGAGTTTGACCACAATTCCATTACTTTGCTGTACATACACTTCTCATTTCACTTACATCACGCCTCATTGTGTCAAATGCTTTCCCCTCTTGTACTCCATCATAATGCTTGATTTTGCTCATTCATTCTTTCGAAGTATTCATGTATATAAGAGCACGTCTATGTTCTTAGACTTCCTGGTCATCCAAGTGTAGTAGATTGGTCATTCCATTACCCTTTAGAAAAGTATTTCCCCCTCCCCACAAAACCCAAGCTCTTCTTGAGCTCGAGTCTCCCGATAGGGCCACATATTAATCCAGCATATGTGTTCCCTCACTCCTCTCACTGTATCTCTGTGTTGTAGCTCACATCGGCTGAGGCTGCCGTAGCTACAGCGCCAGCGAAGGATAATACATCATTCTTTGAGAGAAGCAGCTCACCAATATAGAGCGCCCAGCGTTCTGAGGCAAGGCTATGGCAGCCTTCGTTGCCTCAGTTGGTTCCCTTGGGCGCTCAGTAGCTGCAGGTCTATCTTCATGTTCTATTTCTCCTGACTCAAGCATGCAGACAGGTGTGAGAGCGCCTGCTTATTCGATACTCGCCTCACACATTGCTACAACGAATTCAGCTGCTTCACCTTACAGACACTTCTCGAGCTGTGCGTCAAGAAGTTTGCTTGTTTCCAGGGCTTCTTTTGGCTCTATATTGATTTCTGACGTGGCAAAAGATGGCAGAATTGGAGCTCTGAAGATTGTAGCCAGAGCTGGTGGCTCGCGTCCTCCTCCTGGCGCACGACGGCCCCGACCCAAAACTGCGAGGCAACAATCTTCAGATAATGAAGACCGAGATCGCCTTCCTGTAAATGAGGAGATAAGGTAATCTTTTGCTTCCCTTCTATTTAATCTGAGGTCTGTCTTTACCTGCTACTATATCTGATACATGCAAGGTTTCAAAGTGTTCAGCCACATGCACTTGCTTTATCAGTCACACCCCCATGCATACATGTCAAATTTAGGACTCAGGATACTTGCCATTGAGCTGAATTTTGTAATGATTTACCACATTTTGGGGCAAGATCTGGGTGGTGTATTGTCTATGTTTTGATGTCTTGTTTTCAGCTGATGATACGGTTGGAATCCAAAGAAATTCTGTCAAGTTGCAGTCTATGAAAATAACAGATAGAATCACATATTCCAAACCCAAGAGGGCTTTAGTGCTTGAGTCTGAACGCCTTTGTTGGTGTTGTCATTGATATATTACTCCCTGGGCGTTACTATCTTGCATAGCCAAAATGGAAATAGAGATTGTGGAGTGATAATTATATTGAGGTACTCTACTAGTCTACGTCTGTGTTTCTAAGTCCAATATCCTAAAAATATATATAATGAAGTAACTTGTTCATATGTTTAACTGTTTTCCTCATATGATGCATGTTTAATAGTGGATATTGTAGGTCTTCAGGTCGCTGGAATAGGCTATTGTATTAAAAAGCTAGATAATACTACCCAATTTATACTCTCCCAAAGGCAAGGTAACCTCTTGTTCCTTAACATAGGAATGGCTGCCTGTCTCTACGGTGGAGTGTTGCTAAAGGGCTTATACTCTTCTCATTAAGGGGTAACATTCGCTTTTCTCTTGTAAGTAAGCTATGTATTGGTGCCATGGAAAAGCTGCTTGGCCCCTAGCTCTGAGTCCTATGTTTTCTAGGAACGAACTAAGCCTTGGCTTCAATACATTCTCATGTATCTTGGCCAGTAGGACCTAGGTGTCCAACCATGATCACTTTGTAATTACTTTGGTCCAAGAGATCACGTGATATGTGGATTGGGGTGATGGTATGCATTACCCAAGTGTTTGGAAATCCCTCCATTGTTTCTTGATAAACAATTGAGCAAGGAAAGGCACAAGTGTGCTAAGGGAGTCGGGATGGGAGGGACAGAGCTTGTGACGCTCAAAGATGTAAAGATCGAGATTTGCACGTTATTTATGGAACCCATTTTGATGAATGCATCAGGTATTTTGTACCAAGTCGTGAGAGCTTACTTCAGACCATAGTGGGCCTTTGCCAACATGTTGCGTTTTCATAATGTGTTAATTCTTTCTATCTTCAGGGGTGCACATGCCCTATCCACTAACTTATTTTTGTGCAAATTTTTTCTATTTAATGCTTTTTTAGTGCTTTCATTATGGCTGAGTTTGCCTGCATCTTTAGAGTTATGATGGAAACTTAGTATGCAGATCTTTGTATTGATCTATGCTCGTGTGTGTGTGTGGGTGTGGTGTGGGTGTGTGGCACTGACGATGTTAGTGGGGATGTCGTATATAGTCAATGCTATGCTTGATGGAGCTGATGGTTGTATTGACTTGTGGATGACTACTATTAGTCTATACCTTGCGCTTTCCTTAGAAGGTGAAATCTGGGCATATCATCTATTCATCTAGGTATAGTTTTTAGTCGTATAGCAGACATGTAGACTTCACATTGTGAAGTTTTTGTCTGAGTTACGACTAGTTGATATAAAGAGAGAGAGAAAATGCTGAGCTGCTGCCCACACTCCCCGGTAACAACCCATGACCCAATAAATATGAATAATTGGGAATATGAAGGGTCACTGACTCAGAATTGGGTGCCCCCCTAACATTGTACTAAATGTGATCGTGATTGCGTGAAAAACAATGGAGAGCATAGCGTGCTAGCAGTACATGGTGGGGAGATTCAAGAAACATGGCTCATGTGTCCCAATGGAGAGAAACTACATCACATAGGCTGGGCATAGCCACAAAACAACCCTCACTCCCTAAAACCTAGCCTGAGGAGATACTGGGCGCTAGCAGCTCCTTGACAAGACGACTAGAGAGGTGTCACACTCTTTAACACCCCCTCTAAGCTCCTTGACAAAACTCATAATTGTGGAATTTGCTAGGTGATAGCTTAAGAAAAATCTTGTCTATCCCATGCGTTGGAGTAGACCGCAAGATATAAACCGCCTCAAACTACTCCTTAGAAGGAATCACAGTGTGGAACATGCGTCTGCAAGTGTCGTTCAAAACTTGCCTATTAGAAAGCAACTCAAACATGCCCATATGTTGGGAGTAACCCATTGTCACTCGCATATTTCCACTATCCGCGTTGTACCAACCGGAGAAGTTTGCAACTCCTTGCGGATGTAATCACTTTTGTAAGGCACTATATTTGTAAAGCATGTATGAGGTATTGTGCCTGAGGGCAACATCACTCGTGGTTAACCAATGAAAATGCCAAAGCTGTCAGGTGTAGCGGAAGGGTTAAGGATTTAGCTCGGATCTAGTACTCCACAAAAACACAAGGTTACTTTACTTCATTTGAAAAGAGAAACTGAACTGAACACAATGAACGAGAGAGACACTGAGAGAGAGAAAAGAGAGACGACACCGCATGTCGGGTCCCAACCACCCTCAAGGGCCCCCTTGCTCTATTGCCAGAGCAAGTACTTGCCTTATTTACTTGCACAAATGCTGATACAATGACTAAATGCTGAGATGCTAATGGGTACTTGATGCTACTGATGCTTGGTACTGCTGAGGTGCTGAAGGATACTGCGGTAGGTGCTGAGAGGTACTGCTAAGGATACTTGGTACTTAAGAGGCTAAGTGTTGGGTACTGCGGGTACTTGGTGCTTGGTATCTGGGATACTTTGGGGACACGGAGGTCCTGATGATCTCTACGCTAAGCTAGTGTCACTTGTGCAATTCACTTGCGCTACGTGGACATGCTTCTAGTACAGTCTAGCATGAGTTTTAGCTTAGGACCTAGCCTGGCACCTAGCCTGGCACCTTTGTGAGCCTCTAGTAGATTGTGCATTTCCAGGCCGGTCGTAGTTGCATACCCTCTTTTGCACAGGACAACATTTCAGCACTTAGGCAATTTGCACGCGAACCACCTCTTAGCACTTTATTAATTAATAAGTGACACTTTTGGGGCAAATTAATGAAATCGTGGGCTGCCCTCCTTTTGCTTGCTCAACCCAACATAACTCTCCTATAAGAGCAGCCCATGGACAACGCTAGATGGCAGAAGAGGCAGTGCCGGTAGAGCACATGCAGACCCAGCATTTTCAGGCCAGAGCACCAACGTTTCAGTCCTCCTCCTCAGCAGCATTCAGCTTTAAAGACCAGCATTTTTCAGTCAGAACAGCCAGCATTTTCAGCTTTGGAGCGCTTGCAGATTTCAGCCCCTAGCCTCGTCGTGGTTGCAGACCCAAGCCATCGATGGTGCTAACAGATCCGGCATTCAGCCATAGATCCATCATCGTCGTCGTCGTCGTCGTCGTGGTCATCGTCGTCGACACAGTACCCCAGCATATGGCACCCCTTGTGCCTTGGCTCGGCATAAGGACCCACAGAACCTCGTCGTCGACACAAAACTCATCAGCACCTCGTCGTCGACATCATCGTCGTCAGCATAGACTCCATCAGTACCTCGTCGTCGTCGTCGTCATCATCATCGTCGTCAACACAGAACCCATCAGTATCCCGTCGTTGACATCGTCGTCGTCGGCATAGACTCCATCAGTACCTCGTCGTCGTCATCGTCGTTTGGCATAGACTCCATCAGTACCTCGTCATTGACATGATCGTCATCGACATAGACTCCATCAGTACCTCGTTGTCGACATCATTGACGTCGACATAGACCCATCAGTACCTCGTCGTCAACATCATCGTTGTCGACATAGACCCATTAGTACCTCGTCGTCGTCGTCGTCGTCATCTCGTCGACATAGAACCCATTAGTACCTCATTGTCGTCTTCATCATCGTCGACATAGAACCCATCAGTACCTCGTTGTCGTCGTCATTGTTGTCGACATAGCACCCCTCAGTACCTCGTCATCGTCGACATAGAACCCCTCAATACCTTGTCGTCGTCGTCGACATAGAACCCCTCGGTACCGCGTCGTCGTCATCATTGTTGTCGACATAGAACCCATCAGTACCTTGTCGTCGTCGTCGTCGTCGTCATCATCGTCGACATAGAACCCCTCATCATATCAGTACCTCAGTACCCTTGAGTACCCGCAATATCCGAGTACCTTCAGTTTCCTTCAGTACCCTTCAGCATCTCAGTAGTACCCAACATCAGTAGCATTAGTACCCATTAGCATCAGCATCTCAGCATTTAGTCATTGCATCAGCATTGTGTCATTGTATCAGCATCTCAGTACCGCATCGTCATCGTCGTGGACATAGAACCCCTCAGTACCTCGTTGTCGTCATCGACATAGAACCCCTCAGTACCTCGTCGTCGTCGTCGTCATCGTCGTTGACATAGTACCCCTCGGTACCTCGTCGTCGTCATCATTGTTGTCGACATGGAACCCATCAGTAGCTCATCGTCGTCGTCGTCGTCATCGTCATCGTCATCGTCGTCGACATAGAACCCCTCAGTACCCATCAATACCTTAGTATCCGTAATACCCCAGTACCTTCAGTACCCTTCAGTACCCTTCAGTATCTCAGTAGTACCCAACATCAGTAGCATCAGTACCCATTAGCATCAACATATCAGCATTTAGTCATTGTATCAGCATCTCAGTACCTCGTCGTCGTCGTCATCGTCGTGGACATAGAACCCCTCAGTACCTCGTCATCGTCGTTGACATAGAAACCCTCGGTACCTCGTCCTCATCATCATTGTCGTTGACATAGAACCCATCAGTAGCTTGTCGTCGTCGTCGTCGACATAGAACCCCTCAGTACCCATACTACCCCAGTCCCTTCAGTACCCTTCAGTATCTTAGTAGTACCCAACATCAGTAGCATCAGTACCCATTAGCATCAACATCTCAACATTTAGTCATTGTATCAGCATTGGGCAAGAATAAAGAAAGTACTTGCTCTGGCAACAGAGCAAGGGGGCCCTTGAGGGTTTGGGACCCGACATTCGGTGTCGTCTCTCTCTCTCTCTCTCACACACACACACACACACACACACACACACACACACACACACACACATTTAGTTCAGTTCAGTTCTTCCAAGTGAAGTAAAGTGTCCCTTGTGTTTGTGCAGAGTACTAGATCCGAGCTAAATCCATAAACACTTCCGCTGCACTTGACAATGGTATCAAAGCTCTGTGTATGCTTTGGCTTTGTGAACTCAAGGGAAGAACCATCAAGAACCCAAGAACCCAAGCCAAACCAAGAACCCAAAGAACCTCTCTTGGTTTTTTTTTTCCCCCTGAAAGAATCTTCGAGTCTTGGTCATGGACTTATTAGCTTCCATCTTCATTCCCATGTCTGTGAAGGAAGACCAGCATCGGATACACGACAATGTAGATCTTGAGTACCAAGGTCTACTTGCCTCATATGCAGATATGGAAGCAATTGGAGCAAGGATCCTCTTCTGCATTCGCATTTGCATGTAGCGTGCTTCCACTTCCGTCGACAAGAAACCCTTGGAAATACCTCCGAGCACCCTTACCTTTCCGCTTCACCTGTAATGTTTTCACAACAGGACTATTCGAGTGGAAGTACTTGCTCACAAGGCAGAATCAACATGAAGGCTGGTATTCTGCTACAGTAGTTAAGGCTACCTAGTAACTTGTAAACACCGACCAAACCTACATCCACAGTACCCACGAGTTTGCAGAAGTTTTCATCGGCTTATGCATCCACATGCATCACAAGCAGTCAACATTAGAAGGACAGAAAGCATCTAGGGATAGAAGTTCGGCATTTGTGCCTCACCTTTAACAGGGGGGGATGTCACGTGCGCACTTCACTTGCGCTACGTGGACATGCTTCTGCTACAGTCTAGCAATGAGTCTTAGCTTAGGACCTAGCCTGGCACCTTTGTGAGCCTCTAGCAGGACGTGCATGTCCAGGCCGGTCATAGTTGCATACCCTCTCGCACAGGACAACATTTCAGCACTTATGCAATTTGCGCGTGAACCACCTCTTAGCACTTTATTAATTAATAAGTAACACTTGGGGCAAATTAATGAAATCGTGGGCTGCCCTTTTGCTTACTCGACCCAGCATAACTCTCCAACAAGAGCAGCCCATGGGCAGCGCTAGATGGCAGAAGAGGCAGCGCCAGCAGAGCACTTGCAGACCCAGCGTTTTCAGGCAAGAGTACCAGCGTTTCAGTCCTCCTCCTCAGCAGCGTTTTCAGCGTTCGAGACCGGCGATTTTCAGCCAGAACAGCCAGCGTTTTCAGCTTTGGAGCGCTTGCACATTTCAGCCCCTAGCCTCGTCGTGGTTGCAGACCCAAGCCATCGACAGTGCCCGCAGATCCGACATTCAGCCATAGGCCCATCGTCGCCGTCATCGACATCATCGTCGTCGTCGTCGTGGTCATCGTCGTCGTCATCACCGTCGTCAACACAGTACCCCAACACCTAGTACCCCTTGTGCCTTGGCTCGGCATAAGGATCCACAGAACCTCGTCGTCGTCGCCATCATCGTCGACAGAGAACCCATCAGTACCCCGTCGTCTACATCATTGTCGTTGGCATAGACTCCATCAGTACCTCATTGTCGTCGACACAGAACCCATCAGTACCCCGTCGTCCACATCATCGTCGTCGGCATAGACTCCATCAATACCTCGTCGTCGTCGTCATCATTGTCGGCATAGACTCCATCAGTACCTTGTCGTTGACATCATTGTCATCGACATAGACTCCGTCAGTACCTCGTCGTCGACATCATCGTTGTCGACATAGACCCATCAGTACCTCGTCGTCGACATAGACCCATCAGTACCTCATCGTCGTCGTCATTGTCATCGTTGTTGACATAGAACTCATCATTACCTCGTCGTCGTCGTCGTCGCCGACATAGAACCCATCAGTACCTCGTCGTCGACATAGAACCCATCAGTACCTCGTTGTCGTCGTCATCATCGTCAACATAGCACCCCTCGGTACCTTAGTGTCGTCATCATCGTCGTCGACACAAAACCCCTCAATACCTCCTCGTCGTCGTCATCGGCGTCGACATAGAACCCCTCGGTACCTCGTCCTCGTCATCATTGTCGTTGACATAGAACCCATCAGTACCTCATCGTCGACATAGAACCCATCAGTACCTCCTCATCGGCGTCATCATCGTCGTCGACATAGAAGTTAGAACCCCTCAGTACCCATTAGTACCCCAGTACCCCTCAGTACCCGCAGTACCCCAACACCTTCAGTTCTCTTAAGTATCTCAGTAGTACCCAACATCAATAGCATCAATACTCGTTAGCATCAGCATCTCAGCATTTAGTCATTGTATCAGCATTGTGCAAGAATAAAGAAAGTACTTGCTCTGGCAATAGAGGAAGGGGGCCCTTGAGGGTTTGGGACCCGACATCCGGTGTTCTCTCTCTCTCTCTCTCTCTCTCTCTCAGGTGTCTCTCTCTTTCATTCAGTTTAGTTCAATTCTTTCAAGTGGAGTAAAGTGTCCCTTGTGTTTGTGCGGAATACTAGATCCGAGCTAAATCCTAAACACTTCCGTTGCACCTGACAGCTAGGCAGGAGTCAAGCCAAAACCAAGGGGTGCTAGATGCTGGGGTACTTCGACGACAAAGACTTCGACGAGGAGGTTGTGAGCAGATCTTGTTACACTTACACCACTCTGCTACTTCACAGGTCTAGGGCATGCATGTACGGCTAGTGTGCCTCCGGGGCTGGCCTCCCTTTGCATATGCATTTAGACTGCACTGTTCGGCCGCCCACTTCTGGGTTGGCCCCCCACCTTGTTCGGGTGCCCTCATATATTTCCATATATCATTTTCTGTTGGGTCATCGGGATTTTTATTAGGCCTTGCCCTACCTCCCCTTGGGCACCTATTTATAGGGCCAGGGGGGTACCCACTTCCACATCTCAGAGAGATCATACTGATTGTACTGAGGGTCTTCAGTTCTGGTAGTCATGGGAGGCTGATCGCCCCCTCTTCACCATCTCTGGCGTTTGTGTCCACTGTCTCTCTCTCTCCTCTCTCCTCTCTCACGCTTCTGCACGCGCACTCACATGGTATCAGTCGTTAGCATTGAGGGCGCATCTGTAACAGACTTGGACACTCCAAGTCAAGAATCAACCGTGACAGCACGAAATAACCACTTCAAAACAATTCACAGATCACAATAGATTTGCACTGGCCCGACGGAGTTCCGTGCCTAGAGATATTGGCCCCAAAGACTGGCGCCCCTTTCGGTATTTCTTTTTGTATTAATCAATCATCAAAGTACAAGAGAGCGGTTAGGGTTTCACTCTCAGACTCTGCGTCCAGATGCCCCTGAGAAGTGAGGCCCTCACCACTAATTTAAAGGTTATAAGGGATGCCCAAAAGCAAAGCCCCAAAAGCTTTTAAAATCAAAAGCATCAGTTCTCTCTCTCTCTTAGAGAGTCTTTTCTCTTTTTTTTTATAAAAGCAAAAGCAAAATTCGCGTCGCTTATCATTTTCCAAAAAAAAAAAGATTTTTTTTAAAAAATTTAATAATCCGCCTCCGCGATTTCCAAAATTTAGGGTTTTTGGCAAAAATTAGGGTTTGCAGGAATTTTAGGGTTTTTGGCAGAAATTAGGGTTTCTGCTGTCCGCCACGTCATCACTTTGTGACATACCCCCCTCTTGAAAGCATTGTAATCGACCGCGATTACGCTTGCAAAACCAACAAAAGCCATAAACCGTCGTAGCAGACACTGACTGTTAGTACCTACGTACTAGGAACACACATCTAGCACATGTACAAAATCGACAGTCACATCACACGACATCACAGGACATCACCAGACATCACAGGACATCACATGACATTCAACATTCATTCGGATCTTAGACCATGATTTATCGGCAATGTAGCTAGCAATCACATCTAGGTCCAATCGGGACCTCATCGATGTCCGATTGACTAACCCCTATTGCAACCATGTCTATTCGAGATCAAGTAGACCAAAATGCTGCAGTCATTTCGTCTATCAGTTCTTGCACTCACAAGAAGTCAAGAACAAATCAGTATCATAATCAGGAATTCCATTTCATAAAGTCATCCAGCAGAATACTGTCAGCTCTCAGTATCCCTGAAGCTCAAAGAGACATCAGTGACTTTAGTATCAAAATCGAGGCATCTGTTGACAAAGGAGCGGAGTAACTCCCCTCTTGTGCATCCCACTGCACCAGATCTTCGGCCAAGCTGAGTTCTGGGTTCCGTTTGGAGTAGACTATGCTAAACCAAAACATCGAGGTAAAGTTTCAGAATCCGAGGAGTATCTTCTAGGTCCTCCTCCTCCATCCACTTCGCATCAAATGCAGGAAAGTTCTTGAACTTAACCAAGAACGGCCTTCGGACTTTACCTTTCTGCGTATCATTTTGTGCCAAAATCTGTTCAGGAACAAGGATCTCCTCGTTTTCTTCCACTTTGGGTTGTTCATCAAGCTCCCCATCATCAGGCACATCACCCTTAACAGGTTTCAAGAGACTCACATGCAATGCATTGTGAATCCTCCAAGTATCTGGCAGTTTCAATCGGAAGGAGACATCATTTATCTTGTCAGTAATCTGGAAAGGTCCGTAGTATCACATACTAAGCTTTGGAAAAAGCCTCTTCTTTCCCTGTTTCTTTCTTAGGCGTGCCTTCTCAAAAGTAAGAGCACCCAATCATCCTCCTTCAGTTTCCAGTCGCGACGATGGCGATCCGCTGCCTTTTTCTGTCGTTCTTGAGACTCCTGCAAAGTCTCGCGAACCTTGGCAAAAGCCGTATCCAAATCTCGCGAATATTCATCCGCTTCAAATTTCTAATCTTTCGTGCTCAGGAAGGATGGAACCTTCGCAGCACTTTCAACCATCTCACATGGCGTCTTCCCCGTCGAAGAGTGTATCGTGTTACTATAGGCAAATTCCACCAAAGGTAAGTTCTTTTCCCATTGAGTCTTCTGATGCGAGATAGAAGACTTCAATAAATCTAAAATCACTGAATTGGCAATCTCAGATTGCCCGTCAGTCTGCAAGTGGAACGATGACGAGAACTGCAACCGCGTGCCAATGTTCTTCCAAATTGCCTTCCAAAACAAACTCATAAATCTGGGGTCTCTGTCGGAGACAATCGTCTCAGGCGTGCCATGTAATCGGAAAATCATCGTGATCATTCTGTATTCTCGGGAGATAAAAAAAAATGAAATCCATTTCAATATTTTCCTAGGGGCGGGTGGGTATGGGTAAAGGCTGTAACAATCCCTGTGCCTTGTGCCTATCAAACTTGACCTTCTGGCATACCAAGCAACTGCGCACAAACTCTTCCACATCCTTCTTCAGTCTCCGCCAAAAGAAATCTCTCTCTACCCCTTTCATGGTGGTAGCAATGCCGCGGTGACCCGTAAAAGGTGGACAGTGGCAATCAGTCATAACCTTTTCCCTCAACGGTTGTGTAACTCACAACATAGTCTTTTTCATCAAGTAGCCTTCCCGAAGGGAGTATCCAGCTACTGTCTCCCCATCCCGTATCTGTGTGAAAATATCTGCAAAATCTGTATCTGTGGCACACTGATCGACCATATCCTCGAAGCTCCTATGATGTATCGCAGAAATAGCCAGAACCAACGGTTTCCGAGACAAAGCATCTGCCACCACATTCTTCTGTCCCCGCACATGGACAATTTCACAGTGGAACTGTGACAAGATGTTCACCCACCGCATTTGCTTTTCCGAAAGCTGCTTCTTTGACAAGAAGTAGCGCAAACTCTGATGGTTTGTAAAGACAGTAAAATCCGCTCCGAGTAGGTAATGCCGCCACTGAGTAAGAGCATGGATAACCGCCAAAAGCTCTTTCTCATAAATCTGTGCTGTCATCTCCGGCCTAGAGAACAAACGACTCTCGTAAGCTATGACATGGCCTTCTTGCATCAAGACCGCACCCAGACTACGACCACAAGCATCACAAAATACTTCAAATGACTTCTGCAAGTCCGGCAAAGTCAAATCTGGTCCTGTAGTGAATTTCTCTTTCAATGTCTGAAAGGCAGCTACCTCTGTGGGTCCCCACGAAAAAGGTACTCCTTTCTGTGTCAAGGTATGCAAAGGGGAAGCAACCTCTGCAAACTTTCGTATGAACCGCCTGTAGTACGAACACAGTCCCAAGAAGCTTCTAACTTCATGGACATTCCTCAAATTGGGCCAATCACGGATAGTCTCTATCTTGGCCGGGTTCATTTGCACTCCTGCTGTTGACACAATGTGTCCCAAAAAATGTATCTCTGGTAGGGAAAATTCACTTTTCTTAGCATTAATCACTAATGTGTGATCTCGTAATGCCTGAAAGACTTGGAAGCAGATGATCTCTGTGTTCTGCCTCATTCTTGGAGAAAACAATGATGTCGAAGAAAGTGCCAACAAATAGCCTGTACTCTCGAAAAATCCTGTTCATCATCCGGTTAAATGTCGCAGGAGCATTGGTTAAGCCAAAAGGCATCACCAAAAACTCAAATAAGCCAAAAGTCGTCCGAAAAGCTGTCTTGTAGACATCTCCCGGTGCTATCCTGATCTGATGATATCCACTCTTCAAGTCAATCCTGCTAAAGCACGAGGATCCTTGTAACCTGTCGAGTATATCATCGATCCTAGGAATCGGAAATTTGTTCTTGATGGTGATTTCGTTGAGAGTGCTATAATCGATGCATATTCTCCAAGATCCGTCTTTCTTCAAAACCAACAACACTGGAGAGCAATACGGTGAAGTACTAGGCTGGACAAGACCCTTTTCCAAGAGGTCTTTCACTGAGTTCATAATCTTTTCATTCTGTACTCGGCTCACACGATAAGGTGGCCGATTCGGTGGCGTGCTTCTAGATTTCAGATCAATGGTATGATCTTCAGGCCCTCTCAAAAGCAATCGGCATGAGCGTGGAGAAAAAAAAAATCTTGGCGTTCTTTTCTTCAGGTCAAAACATATTCAACCTTTATCCATCATTCAGTTCTCCCAAAAGAATGAGTAAGAAAACTGAAGTTCATCAAGTACAATCTCTAAGCCCTTCATTTATCAAAGTCGCTTTCTCGGCCCGGTAGTCAACCACGGCGTAGTTCTTGTGGTACCAAGGGATCCCGAGTAGAACGTCACTCACGTGCCCTGAACATCCCTGTCATTGCAAACGAAGTTTGCCAATGCTCGGTGTAATGGCAACATCCCATCCGGGTGCCAGTCGAACTACCTCCGCCTGTGGCGTCAGTCTGTCGGGCGTAGTTCCAAATCGAGCCGCCAATTCCAAGTGAAAAGAAGTTGGCCTTGGCTCCTTCAAAAGAGCTTCCTGATCCTTCACTTTGCCCCGAAAGCGGCAAAGTTTGTACTTTCATTCATTAGATTCGGTGCAGGTCCCACGCCATGTGGTACCAGTTCTTCTTTTCTATCTGCCTTTTCTGCCACATTCCTCAGCTGCTCTCGAACTCTCAGACCTGTCGTCGTTTTTATCATGCTGTTCTTTCTGTGCCGTATCAGGGCACTTCGCGGAAATATGTCCATGTTCCCCGCATCCAAAGCACTTCCCCTCTCTGATGAAGCGAGCTCTCTCCTCAAGAGTAAGCTTGGGTCGTGCATCCTTTTTTTTTTCCTTTGGGTTGCTCTTTTTCATTCTACTTTCATTCCCAGAAGTCTGTTCGGCTCGTTGTGTCATGGCCTCATCTGTGGGGTAGGTCAGACTGCCAGAGTGAATTGCAAAGCCCCGCTTCGCATGACTCATCAACTCCTGAATAGAAGCTGACTTCTGTTCCAAGCAGTGGTCTCGGATCTCTGTAGGTAGACCCAAGGTAAACCGCTCAATCTGTTCTCTGAACGAGATCTTCTTGAATGAAGAGGCGGGTAGAAAAGAGCTCCAGAATCTTTCACAATAAGAATTCACTGTATCGCTCTTGGTCATCCGGAGATGGTTCCAAGCAGCTCGTATATCTCGCTCAAACTCTTGAGTCAACCAAGAAGAAATAAAAAGCCTCTTGAATTTCAGCCATGTAACTGGCACAGTCTTGCTTAATAGAAGCGTGGACCACCAAGTACGGGCATTCCCCTTAAAGTAAGAGGCAGCTCTCCGAATCTTGGAGTGCTCTGAATAGCGTCCTCCCGCGAAAGCGATGTCAAACTGCTGTATAAAAGACAAAGCCTTCGAAGCATCTGAGTATCCTGAAAAGTATCAAACTTGATCGAGTGGCCACCTTCCTTAAACTCTTGGACTTTCTTGCTTTTATCTTCGAGAAAGTCATACTGGTTGGCTTTGTAAAAATTCTTCTTGTTCGCATAAAACTTTCCGTCATCGGAACCTGAGCTGTCTGTAGACGAGTCCTCAGTAGAACTGTGAGTCTCTGGGCGAGATTTAGCCTTCTTTGCCTTTCTCTTGCCCTTTCCAAAGCGTTGCTTCTTGCTTCGCTTTTTACCTTTTCTGTCTTCTTCGCTCGAATCCGAGGAGCTAGAAGAACTGTCAGAAGAAGAAGAAGAAGAACTGGGTAGGTCTTCAAACTTGACGCGCTTCTTCAATTTCTTTGCCTTGTCAAATGTCGACCGACGACCCAAATATCCCGGGAAGTCAGTGCCTTTCTTCTGCTTTTTGCCGTGCTTTTTGGCTTTCTTTTGCGTGTCAAAAAGCTGAGCAATCCGTGCATCAACCACGTTCTCCAGTTCCTTCTCCGTATATTTCTTGGAGGCAGAAGGTTTCTTGAGAGCGGGTTTCGGGAGTGGTGTTGTGGTTCTCTGCCACTCCCCTTGTACCTCTTCCAAAGAGGTCTGGTTCATATATTTTGCCATCTTCGGGTCCTTGGCAAAATTGAGCATCATCTTTGTTGCATCGCCAATCAATTGACGACGCTCCATCTCTCTTTGCTCCGCCTGAGTAGGCCGAGGCGGGCCATATTCTCTGTCTGAATCTTCGTTGTGATCCCAGCCCGCATCTCCAGATGCAGAGGGAGTCGAGTCTCGACTGATCATTGCCTGAAGCCATAGGTGCCGCGGAAAAAAATTCGGGGATCGGATTTCCCGTAGAAGAGAAATCGACCGTGCTCTGATACCACTGTAACAGACTTGGACACTCCAAGTCAAGAATCAACCGCGACAGCACCAAATAACCACTTCAAAACAATTCACAGATCACAATAGATTTGCACTGGCCCGACGGAGTTCCGTGCCTAGAGATATTGGCCCCAAAGACTGGCGCCCCTTTCGGTATTTCTTTTTGTATTAATCAATCATCAAAGTACAAGAGAGCGGTCAGGGTTTCACTCTCAGACTCTGCGTCCAGATGCCCCTGAGAAGTGAGGCCCTCACCACTAATTTAAAGGTTACAAGGGATGCCCAAAAGCAGAGCCCCAAAAGCTTTTAAAATCAAAAGCATCAGTTCTCTCTCTCTCTCTTAGAGAGTCTTTTCTCTTTTTTTTTTATAAAAAAAAAAGCAAAAGCAAAATTCGGGTCGCTCATCATTTTCCAAAATTTTTTTTATTTTTTTTATTTTAATAATCCGTCTCCGCGATTTCCAGAATTTAGGGTTTTTGGCAAAAATTAGGGTTTGTAGGAATTTTAGGGTTTCTGGCAGAAATTAGGGTTTCTGCTGTCCGCCACGTCATCACTTTGTGACAGCATCTCCGCATCAAGTTCTCCTCCCAAGGGATCACAACAGCCAACGTTTTTGGAGAATCATCATCGATTTCACTGTGGAGGCCTAGAGCTAGCACTTCTGCAGATTTTGATCACGAGAATTGCACAATTCAGGCTAGCGTTTTTAGGACCATCAGTGTTTTTGCAGTTCAGCCAGCGTTTTTGGCCTTCCTGCGATTTGCTGCTCTTCTTGGCGCCCCCTTCTTGCAGAGAAATGCACCCAACAAGGACCAGATCAGCCCTGCGTTTTTCAAGGCAAAACCTGCATTTTTTGGGACAACTTGCGTTTTTAGACCTCGTTGCGTTTTTCACTGGTTGCTGCGTTTTCAGCAAACCCTAAGCCATCTTGCATACACGGCAGCGGCCAAGGCACTCACGGGAGTCTCCTACACCGCCTTGCATCTGCAGATCTACACCCTGGTCAGTTATCTACACGAGATCGGCATTTTTTGGCATTGATTACTTGCTGTTTTTTCTCTGTTTTTAGCCCCTCGACGGTTGAGAAGTGCGAGAACCCCCTCATCTGAACCTCTACGACACTTCCGTACTGATGGGTGGTGTACAAGCACACTGAAATCTCTGTTACAGCAGTGTTTTCACCACCCTTTGCAGCGTTTTTTGGGCGAACAGCAGGCTGAATTTTTGCCTATTGCGTGGTCGATCACTCCATTGCTCGTCAGGACACCATCCGGTGGTTGTCTGAGCAGTTATTGTGGACTGCTACAGCATTGGAGACGGTACCTTCTACGGCAACTTGAGCTCTTATCCATTGATCCTTGGGAGGTTCGTTCATTCCAGCCATCATTCGGCGGTTGCGCACTCCAGAGGGGGTGGTGGCTTGTGGTTTGCTATGGACACACCTATGCACTCATCAGAGGAGTTCACACGAGATATGGCCATGCTCATGGCATATGGGATTCCAACATTCTTAGAGAAGACACCACCATCTTTGGTGGACAGACACTTACCACTTGACCTCTACATGTCAGATCACTTGCTCACGCAGGAGCATCTACATGGACTCGGGGAGAGGATCTTGGATCTCTTCTTGGAAAGGTTCATTGCTTGGATCTATAGATTGGAGTGGGACTTGAGTGCTTTGGACTCTCTTGGAGAGTTTACTTGCGAGATGCGGGAGATCAGGCATCATTACGCGACTACATCCGGAGTCACCCGGAGCTTGGCTTGGATGGTAGCGGAGTTGCTCTTCTACACTCATAGCAGCTAAGATACGGGACGGGACGTTTTATACGGGGCGTTTAATACGCGTACTAAACGTATTTTTCAAGGATCAAAATAAAATACGTCGGTTTTTTTCAAATATATAATTTTTACAAGTATTATTTTATATGGGTCCACACAAAGGTATATAATTTATTGAAGTCCAATGTTGCACATAATTAAATGGAAAGTTGACATGTGTAGACCCTAAACACATTGCTCAATCAATGAGAATTTCAAATTTTTACAGTGTATACAAATGCCCACGTTTTTTACCAAAGCAACGTACTGAACGTTTTAAAACGTCCCGTTCTGTACTCTATTTAAAAAACGCGTTTTTTAGCTGCTATGTCTACACTCCTGATCATTGGATTGCTACCATCAGAGTTGCTTACACTCACCCTCGGTAACCTTACAACAGACTTATCCCCCGACTTGGGCAGTTGGAGTCTGGACACTCCCAGCTCATTTACATTGAGAGCCACACTGAGTCGTGGTTTGGTGGCGTTGTTGGCACGAATTCTGTTTTGGTTGACACCGGAGGATTGGAGGCAAGAGATACAGGCAAGACAGCGTAGACTTCTTTGTCTGGCTTCCCTACTTCTACAAGATGATTACGGTGCAGACAGCTTGGTCTGACCACACCTCTTCTCACAGGCCCTTCACAGCACAGACTGTTGAGTCTAGCTTTCGTCTCATCTTGGATAACTCTACCTACTGACAGGACACCATCCGGTGGTGGTCCGTGCGGTCTTTCGGTGACTGCTGCAGCTTACGATAGCTTCTACAGTGCCACCTTCGCCATCGTCATTGCAGTCCCTATCTTGACGACGACACCTTCTTCGGCATCGTAGCAGATCCCAGACTTGACGACGACACCATCGTCGTCATCGTCATAGTCTCCATCGTCGTCGACATTGTCATCATCAAGTACCACAAGATCTAGACCATTGTACCAGATTTGTGCAATCTATAGCATAGACCTCTCTCGCCATAGAGAGAGGGGCCCTTGGAGGGGGGTTTGAGAACTGTTTGGTGTCGTCTCTCTCTCTCTCTCTCTCTCTCTCTCTCTCTCTCTCTCATTCTCAGCACTCTCATTTTGTAACGGACTTGGACACTCCAAGTCAAGATTCTACCGCGACACGACAGGAATTCACTTTAAAACAGTTTACAGTTCACAATAGATTCGACACGGCCCGGCGGAGTTCCGTGCCTAGAGATATTGGCCCCAAAGACTGGCGCCTCTTTCGGTATTTCTTTTTATATTAATCTGTTGCACAAAGTACACGGGAGTGGTTGGGTCTCACTCTTAGACTCTGCGTCCAAATGCTCTGAGAAGTGGGAGCCCAACTACACTTGTAAAGAGTTACAAGGGATGCCAAAAGTAGAGCCCCAAAAGCTGTAAATCAAAAGCAATTCAAAATAAAGCAACTTGTTCCCAAAAGCTGCCCCATAATTTGCGTAAATTTTCAGCCCTGCATTGTGTAGCCAAAAAGCAGCTGTACAACTCCGTAAAAGGTGGAATTCCGTACAGCCCATGCCACGTCAGCATTCCGGATTTTGCGGAGGCCCGTATTGAGGCCACGTCAGCCTGCCACGTGTCACACCGAGGGTCTGCTGCCATGTCAGCATTGCAGCCAGCCCTAGCAAGTGTGTGTACCATGGACAGCCATTTCACCAGTTTGTGACATATCCCCCTCTTGAAAGCATTGTAATTGCCCTCGATTACGCTTGCAAAACAGACAAAAGCCATAAACTGTCTTAGTAGACACTGACTGTTAGTACCGACGCACTAGGAACACACGTCTAGCACATGTACCAATCGATAGTCACATTACAGGACATCACATGACAAATCACATTCACAAATTCATTCGGATCTCAGACCATGATTTATCGGCAACGTATTTAGCAATCGCATCTAGATCTAGTCGGGACCTTACATATGCCATATTGACTAATCCTTATTGCAACCATGTCTATCGAGATCATTCATACCAAAATGTTGCAGTCATTTCGTCTATCAGTTTCTGCACTTAAACAAGTCAAGAACAAATCAGTATCATATCATCGGGAATTCCAGTTCATAAAGTCATACAGCAGAATACTATCAGCTCACAATATCCCTGAAACTCAAAGAGACATCAGTGACGTTAATATAAAAAAACCGAGGCAATTTGTTGACAAAGGAGCGGAGCAACTCCCCTCTTGTGCATACCGTTGCACCAGATTCCGCCCAAGGTGAGTTCGGGTTTCCGTTTAGGATAGAATATGCTGATCCAAATGCTTCAAGGTAAAGATTCACAATCTGAGGAGTATCTGCTAGGTCCTCCTCCTCCATCCAATTCGCATCCAATGCAGGATAGTTCTTGAATTTAACCAAGAACTGCCTTATCACTTTACCCTTAATCTTTCTGTCTTTATGTGCCAATATCTGTTCTGGAACAAGGATCTCCTTGCTTTCTTCCACTTCGGGTTGCTCATCAGGCTCCCCATCTTCGGGCACATCGCCTTTAAAAGGTTTCAGGAGACTCACATGAAACGCATTGTGAATCCTCCAAGTATCGGGCAGCTTCAGTGGAAAGGAGACATCATTTATCGTTTCGGTGATCTGGAAAGGTCCGTAGTATCACATACTAAGCTTTGGAAAAAGCCTCTTCTTTTCCTTTTTGTTTCTCAAGCGTGCCTTCTCAAAATGTAAGAGCACCCAATTGTTCTCCTTCAATTTCCAATCGCAACGATGGCGATCTGCTGCCCTTTTTCTGTCTTTCTTGAGATTTCTGCAAAGCCTCGCGGACCTTGGCAAAAGCCGTATCCAAGTCAAGCGTGTACTCATCGGCTTCAAAAATCTTATCTTTCGTGCTTAGGAAGGGGGAAACCTTCGTAGCACCTTTAATAATGTCAAATGGCGCCTTCCTCGTCGAAGAGTGTATTGTGTTATTGTAGGCAAGTTCCACCAAAGGTAAATACTTTTCCCATTGAGTCTTCTGATCCGAGATGTAAGACTTCAATAAATCTAGTACCACTGAATTGGGAATCTCTGATTGCCAGTCAGTCTGCGGGTGGAAAGATAACGAGAATTGCAACCGCGTGCCAATGTTCTCCCAAATAGCCTTCCAAAACAAACTCGTGGATCTGGGGTCCATGTCAGAGACAATCGTCTCAGGCATGCCATGTAATTTGAAGATTTGGGCCACAAACAGTCTCTCTAAGTGATCCGGCTTGACTGTTTTCTTCACTGGAATGAAATGAGCTTGCTTGCTAAATCTGTCAATAACAGTCCAGATGGCATCGTGACCACTCTGTGTTCTCGTGAGGTCAAAAATGAAATCCATTGAAATTTTTTCCCAGGGGCGGGTGGGTATGGGTAAAGGCTGGAACAATCCCTGTGCTTTATGCCTGTCAAACTTGACCTTCTGGCATACCAAGCAACTACGTACAAAATCATCCACATCCTTCTTGAGTCTCGGCCTAAAGAAGTATCTCTCTACACCTTTCAAGGTGGTAGCAATGCCGCGGTGACCCATAAAAGGTGGACAGTGGCATTCGGTCATAACCTTTTCCCTCAACGATTGGGTAACGCACAACATGGTTTTCCTCATCAAGTAGCCATTCCGAATGGAATATCCCGCTACTATCTCCCCATTCTGTATCCGAGTGAAAATATCTGCAAAATCTGTATCTGTGGCATACTGATCGACCATATCCTCGAAGCTCCTATGATGTATCGCGGAAATAGCCAGAACTAACGGCTTTCGGGACAAAGCATTTGCCACCAAATTCTTCTGTCCCTGCACATGGACAATCTGGAAGTGAAACTGTGACAAGATGTTTGCCCATTGCATCTGCTTTTCCGATAGTTGCTTCTGTGACAAGAAGTAGCGTAAACTCTGATGGTTTGTGAAGATAGTAAAATCTTCTCCGAGTAGGTAATGTCGTCACTGAGTAAGAGCATGGATAACCGCCAAAAGCTCTTTCTCATAAATTTGTGCTGTCAAATCTGGCCTTGAGAACAATCGGCTCTTGTAGGCAATGACATGGCCTTCTTGCATTAAGACCGTACCCAGACTACGACCACAAGCATCACAATATACTTCAAATGACTTCTGCAAGTCCGGCAAATTCAAAACTGGTCCTGTAGTCAATATCTCTTTCAATTTCTGAAAGGTAGTCACCTCTGTGGGTCCCCACGAGAAAGGGACTCCTTTCTGTGTCAAGATATGCAAATGGGAAGCAACCTCTGCAAACTTTCTGATGAACCGCCTGTAGTACGAACACAAGCCCAAGAAGTGTCTAACTTCATGGACATTCTTCAAATTGAACCAATCACGTATAGTCTCTATCTTGGCCGGGTCCATCTGCACTCCTGTTGTGCTGACACAATGTGTCCCAAAAAGTGTATCTCTGGTAGGAAAAATTCACTTTTCTTTGCATTAATCACCAACTTGTGATCTCGTAATGCTTGACAGACCTGTAGTAGATGTTCTCTATGTTTTGTCTCATCCTTGGAGAAAACAATGATGTCGTCATAGAAAGTGCCAATAAATAGTCTGTACTCTCGAAGAATTCTGTCCATCATCTGGTTAAATGTCGTTGGAGCATTGGTTAGGCCAAAAGGCATCACCAAAAACTCAAATAACCCAAAAGTCGTCTGAAAAGCTCTCTTGTCGACATCTCCTGGCGCGATTCGGATCTGATGATATCCGCTCTTGAAATCGATCTTGCTAAAACACGAGGATCGCTGTAGTTGGTCAAGAATATCATCAATCCTAGGAATCGGAAATTTGTTCTTGATGGTGATTTTGTGGAGAGCTCTATAATCGATGCACATTCTCCAAGATCCGTCTTTCTTCAAAACCAACAACACTGGAGAGTAGTACGGTGAAGTACTAGGCTGGACAAGACCCTTTTCCAAGAGGTCTTTCACTTGGTTCATAATTTCTTCGTTCTGGGCTCGGTGCACATGGTAAGGTGGCCGGTTTGGTGGTGTGCTTCCAGGTATCGAATCAATCCTTACTCAGAGCTGGTGGTAATTCGTCTAGCAGGCCCTCGGAAAAGCAATCGGCATGAGTGTGGAGAAAATCTTGGCATTCTTTATCAAGTTCAGACATATTTGTCCTATTCTCATCATTCAACTCTCTCAAAAAGATGGAGTAAACAAACATACTTGATTTCATTAATTTTGAAACGGCCGAAGCCGATACAATAGGGACAGACTCGCCCTTAAGTTTTACATCAAGTACAATGGTTCTGTCCTTCTCTGTAGTGAAAGTCGCTTTTCTCGTCCGATAGTCGACCGCAGTATTGTTCTTATGGTACCTTGGAATTCCCAGGAGGACATCACAACCTTCCAAGGGCATTATGTAGAAGTCCTCGTGCCCTAAATACCCCTGACAATGCAACCGAGGTTTGCCAATGATAGGTGTGATGGCTACGTCCTTGCCGGGTGCCGCTAGAACTGCCTCTGCTAGTGGTCCCATCCGATCGTGTGTGATCTCGAGCCACGCTGCCAATTCAGGTGAAATGAAGTTGGCCTTGGCTCCTCCATCAAAGGAAATCAGGGCTTCTTGGTCTTTCACTTTGCCGCAAGCTCGGCAAAGTTCTTTACTCTCGTCAATCGTGCTTGGGTCAGTACCCATGCAATCTGGAACTAGTCTTGTTTTCATCTTGCCTTTTCGTCCATGTTCCTCAGCTACTTTTGAACCCTCAAGCCTGTCTTCATCTTTGTCGTTCTGTTCTTTCGATGCCTTTATAGGGCACAAGGTCTTGCGTACAGGCTCACAAGGGTGCCATAACACTTCCTAGACTGTCCTAAACCCTAGAAATAGGAGTTAGCTTCGAGAGAGAAGAGAAGAGAAGATATGATAAGGTTTTTTATCTTGTATGAACAATCCCAAGAGACTTGTAAGATCTATCCTATGGGGCTTGAACTTAAGACCTACTTAATAGGGAACTCAGATAACCAATCTACCACACTTGGGCGATAGAAAGGTTATTCTAATTTCCTCTTCTTATTGATACACGCTCACTCACATACACACACACACACATCCCCCCCCCTCTTGCTTTTCCCCCAATGAGAGAGAGAGTCAATGATGTGCACATAGGTATCTTAATGATGTCTGAATCAAGCTATATTTATTTCAAATTTGCTCTTTGGTGTATGCTCAAGTTAAAAAAGAGTCCTATAACCATGTCGCTTTTTTTTAATTAGGTTTGATTTCGTCATGCTTATTGGAGAGGATGGAAAGATGGTATGATTTCTTTTCTCAAGTTACGAAGGTCTTAAGTGTTTTTTTTTGGTAAACGAATGATTTCTGTACTTCAAAATAGAACGAGTGTGTAATTGTGCAGCATTAAAATCGAAAGGGTTTTTGGAATATACCACCCTATATGAAGAAATTAGGTTATGTTATAAGATATTCATACTTGTCCAAAGCTTTTTTAGATCTTTTTAACCTATTCTTTTCTCAAGTCAATTCGACACACCATATGATCTCTTCCTTTCCGTTTTTGTGATGATTGTTCGGTTAACAAACTAGTTTTCCTCATCTGAGTCAATATTGTTTACAGCCAGGTGGTTAAATATGAATTGGCATATGTAAGGTCTGTCTTTTTGCCGGCCCAAACTTTGTGAGATGTAAATAAATATGTTACACACAATGAATATTTTTCATGACCAGGATCTTTGTGGTAGAACTTAAAAGCATGTTGTCATGCGCTTTTTCCATGATAAAAATAGATAAGTTTTTTTGGAAAGCTCGGCAGATTGCATTTTGAAGCCATCTGAGGATGGTATGATGTATATAGTGTGCATAAGTGGTGCTTTTTTTAATGCTTTTCGCCATGTACATGTGAATTGGGGTCTTCAATGTGGTGTCATTTTCCTTTAGTTGCTTTAGATGTCTAAAAAATCTTTTTAAAATGCAGAATAAGGAAATGTAATGTGGCGTCTGGCTAGGAGGTTTGACATGTGGTCACTGACTCTATGTGGAAACTTGTGTTGTGAGGCTGTGACAAATGCGTCTAGCCATGATGGGTAAGGGGGTTTACATACATTTGGAGCTGAAATAATGTTTTTGGCTTGGTTTTGGAATTTTCCCAAGCCGTTGGAGGGTTCAAAATCACCCAAACAATAGTAACGGGATCATTCCGTAAGGATTTTTATGGAGAAAGATGCATGGGGTGATGATGATGGAACTACTAGATGTCCGTCCTGAGATGGTACTCTCTGGAGAGCTCTCTCGTCTTCTTGGAGAGGATTGCCCACATCTTGCATGGCTGATAACTAGATGATCGGTGGCCTTGAACCGCCACTATCAACGACCCATTTGGGTATTTCTTTATTGATTGATCATCTTTTGGTGCGAAAAGTCCGAGGGCTGAAATTCGATATCAAGTGCTCAAGCAATAACGCAGAAGCCAACTCCGAAACCCCATGGGTGTATTGTTGCACAAAGGGTTGCTTTAATAGGCCCAGAGGGCCTCCAACAATATCAAACCCCACAAAAAGCAAGGAGCCTCAGGAATTAGTCCCCCGCCCCCCCCTCTCTCTCTCTCTCTCTCTCTCTCTCTCTCTCTCTCTCTCTCTCTCTGGGGCTAGCAAAACAGCCCCCTCAAAGCTGGCCATGATTATTTTATAAAAAGAGGAAGAGAGAAAGTTTTGTAGATTTTTGAAAAAAATCTGAAATTCAGGTCTGGAGATAGGAGAGAGAATCTAGAGATAGAAAGTTAGTGCGCGACGTAAAAGAATTTGGGCTTTGACCAAGAGAATCAGAGATAGTCAAGGACCACCTTTCCGGATAAAGAGTCTGTTACTAGCCAAACAGTGATCCAAAGTTATGCAGGTTGTAGAGTCTGCGTGTTTCTGTCAGATCACTTGCCGGAAGTGATTAAAGTGGTATCATAGCTCCAATTGCTTCTTTGCCCTCTATAAACCAAAGCATGGTCCCATTAATATGGAGGCGGTACTCGGAGATCATCAAAGCGGACATGGAGAATATCAATAGAGTCCTTCCAATCTGAAACGTGCAAAGGAGACTCATGCTCAGTATGTGGTACAACAATTGGTTTATCTGGCTGAGCAATAAAGGCAGACCTAGACACTCGGATTGATTTGGACGCTTTGCACAATTATTTGGCTTCTCTTTATCCTCTTGTACCTCTTCCAGTCCTCAACAAAATACTCAGATTCACTCTCCTCTTCCACCCGTTCCTCCTCAAAATCCCTTGCTCTTGATGAGCGCGCGGCGGTGTGTGCAAGTGATAGAGCACGCGAAGATGTGCAGTGTGTGTGCAGAGAGGGGTGGCGAAAGCCAGCAGGAGAGGAAGCGCTCGCAGAACGAAGAGGGAGAGAGAGAGAGCTCACGTTTTTGGGGAAAACTCAATAAGTGAGTTTTGGGTTTTCCCACTTTTATTATAAGTGACCTTTAAAAAATGTGTCCAGGTTCAATATGAACCTGGACAAAGTATAAAAATGTACAAAAAGGGGTTATTTAGGCCTTTAACCCAACAACCTCCCACTTAAAGGCATAAACGACGCCTTTAAGTTAACCAACTCCCACCAGCTGTATGCAATGTTCATGTTGAGCCTTAGCAAGACTCTTGGTGAGAACATCTACAGGGTTATCCTGTGTGTGAATCTTAGTCAAGGTGACTAGACCATCCTCCAATACCTGTCGTATGAAGTGGTATCGCACATCAATGTGCTTTGTCCGTGCATGAAACATGGCATTCTTGGCCAAATAGACAGCACTTTGGCTATCACATCCCAAGACAGGAGTACTAGCAGGCATACCAAGCTCTTTGACAAGTCCGCCCAACCATATGGCCTCTTTAGAAGCCTCAGTGGCTGAAATATATCCAGCCTCAGTAGTACTCAATGCCACAATTTTCTGCAGTCGTGAACACCAAGAGACAGCACCACCAGCAATAGCAAACACATAGCCACTAGTGGACTTCCTGGTATCCAAGTCACCTGCCATATCTGCATCACAATAGCCCTGCAACTTCAAGTCACTTTTGCCATAGCATATACACCTAGATTGTGTACCTGACAAGTATCTCAGAATGCATTTCACAGCTTCCCAATGTGCTTTGCCGGGATTGGACATGTATCTACTAACAACTCCCACCGCATGGGCAATGTCAGGACGAGTGGCAACCATAGCATACATAAGAGAACCACAAGATGATGCATAAGGGATTCCCTTCATAGCATTCACTGCCACGTCATCCTTTGGGCAATCGGCTTTGCTAAGTTTTGTGTGTGGAGGTAAAGGTACTCCAAGTGACTTAGCTTCAGCCATGTTAAACCTGTCAAGTACTTTAGCAATGTACTTTTCTTGAGATAAGAAGAGCAATTTCAGCTTTCTATCTCTCTTGATTCTCATGCCCAATATGTGCTCAGCATCACCTAAATCCTTCATTGCAAAAGCTGAATTCAGCTGACGTTTAAGAGCATCAATGGTAGACTTATACTTCCCAGCAATCAACATATCATCTACATATAGCACAAGGATTATAGGACTTCCATCATTATCCTTCTTTGTATACAAACAATGGTTTGAATGGCTGCGTTTAAAGCCTTGAGACAGTATAAAAGTATCAAACTTTTTGTACCACTGACGTGATGACTGCCTCAAACCATACAGTGCCCTTCTTAGTTTGCATACAAGTTCCTTTCTATCAGGAACTACAAAACCCTCAGGTTGCTTCATGTAGATATCTTCATCAATGTCACCATGAAGAAAAGCTGTTTTTACATCCATTTGATTCAATTCTAAGTCAAGCACTGCAGCGAGAGCAAAAAGGACACGCAATGTCGTAAGCTTTACAACAGGAGAAAAGATCTCTTGAAAGTCAATCCCCTCTTTCTGTGCATACCCTTTGGCAACTAACCTTGCTTTATACTTGGGCTTTCCATCAACACATTTGACCTTGTAAACCCATTTGTTAGGAAGAGCCTTTCTTCCTTTAGGCAATGGCACAAGATCCCAAGTATTGTTTGCATGCAAAGATTTGATTTCCTCTTGCATCGCAAGCTCCCACTTACTGCTTAACTCACATGATTTTACCTCTTTATATGTAAGAGGCTCTCCCTCATCTGTCAACATAACATGATGCAAAGAGGGGTCAAAGCGGTGTATCAACCTTCTGACACGAGTAGACCTGTGTACCCAATGATCTACATTCTCAGGCACAGGTTCTACATCAGGAGGCAACTCATTTTCAGCATGCTCATGCTGCTGAAAATTATTTTCAGCCATGACAGGTGGCTGTCCATCCTCATTTGGAGCATCTAAATCATGTCCTACCTCTTTTGGCTCAAGGTTAACCGCCTGATTATCAATTTCAGCTTGCGGTAATGCATCCTGAGGTTCTTTTTCAACATCAATAGGTGGCAAGAGAGGTTGAAATTTGACCGATTTCTTGTCAATTTCATAAGATATAGCATTTTTCAGCAATTTAGCCTCATTGAACACTACATCTCGGCTGTGTACTACCCTCTTAAACTGAGGCAACCATATCCTGTAGCCCTTTTCACCCTCTTCCCCATAACCTAGGAAGAGTCCTTGGATGGACTTGGCATCTAGCTTTGTCCTCAAGTCATTACGAACATGGACAAAAGCCTCGCAGCCAAACACTCTCAAATGATCATAAGAGGCAGGTTTGCCAGACCAAACCTCCTCTGGAATGTCATTTTTTAGCGTACTGTTAGGAGAGCGATTGCATACAGGAACTGCAGTTTTCAAAGCCTCTCCCCAAAACCCATGAGGGAGATTAGCCGTGGACAACATGCAACGCACTCTCTCACATAAAGTACGGTTATACCTCTCAGCCACACCATTAGAAGATGGATTATAAGGGGCTGTCAACTCCCTTTTAATCCCATATTCTTCCCAATAACGCTGAAATTCAGCAGACGTGTACTCCCCCTCATTGTCAGATCTCAGACATTTAAGCTTACTACCCTTTTGCGTGGTCACAAAAGCATGAAACCTCTTCAATGCATTAAATGTCTCACTCTTATTCTTTAACAAATATGCCCAGCCTTTCCTAGTGCAATCATCAATGAATGTAACAAAGTATGATGCACCACCAAAAGACTTAACAGGCATTGAACATACATCGGAGTGAATTAAATCAAGAGCATTAGCTTTGCGCGAGACACCAGAATAATAAGAAGACTTCTTTTGTTTACCATACAAACAGTCATTACAAAAATCTAACTTGGTGCTCTTTACATCAACCCTCTTTAAAGGGGAGAGCACATCAAGTCCCCTCTGGCTTATATGGCCAAGTCTTTTGTGCCACAACTCCAAATGAGAAGCAACTTCGGCCACTGCAAGAAACTTGCTAGGCAAAGCTTTGCCATGTAAATAGTACAATGTACCGCTCTTGCATCCCTTGACAATGAGCATTGATTCCTTAAGCAACTTCCATGAACCCCCAACAAAAATGGTCGTATAACCCTGTGCATCCATCTGGCCAACAGATAATAGACTCTTCTTGATGCCTGGTACATACCTTACATCTTTAAGCATAAACTCTTGGCCATTGTTTAATGCCAAGCGCACAGTGCCCATTCCTTCAATGTCACAAGCATGCTTATCCCCAAGGTAAACCTTGCCATACTTGCCTGCATGATAAGAAGCAAAACACTCCACAGATGGAGTCACATGAAATGAGGCACCCGAGTCTACTATCCAAGACTGTGTAAGGCCATCATTTGCACTTAGCAATGCATCAATGACATCTCTACGTGAGATAAGCATGTCTTCTGCATTTGCTACAACAAAATCTGAGGGGCATGAAGCTGCAACCAAGATCTACTCACTGTTGGATAACTCTGTGATAACCACACTGGAGGATACATTGATAGTGTCCGAATCCTTGGAGGAGGTACCTGTTGATTTTTCCCCTTTCTTATCCTCTGTCTTCTTCTTCTCTTGTGATTCCTTCTTTCTTTCCTGCTCTTTCTTGAAATACCTGCAATCTGGCTTCTTATGGCCTTTTCTGCCACACTGGTAACAAGTCACATCCTTATCCCTAGAATTGCTTTTGCTCCTGTTTTGAGTCTTGGACCTGTATTTTGCTTCTGACTTCTGCCTCTCGCATTGTAAGCAGAACTGCCACCTTCCCCACCACTAGACTTGTGTCTAATTTCTTCATTTAAGATGGAGCCTCGCACTCCATCATATGTGAGGTTGGGGCTATTACTCAAAGAAACCACAAGCGTTTCCCAAGAGTCTGGCAAAGTCATCAACAAAAATATGGCTTTCAACTTGTCATCAAAAGGTTGAAGCTCAGTATCCTGTAGCTGACTCATAACACTGGTGAAAGCACTTAAGTGCTCAGAAGCCGACTTGGCTTCGTCAAGCATCATGTTCACCAGTTTGCGCATCAAATGCACCTGATTCACGGGGGTGGCATTCTCATAAGTGGCCTTCAACTTATGCCAAATTGCATGTGCAGTGTCCAAGCTCTTTATGTCCACTAGAATGTCATCGGTCACAGCCATTTTGATATAGGCCTTTGCCCTCTTGTTGAGCTTGGCCCAATCCTCATCCGGCATATCCTCAGGCTTTACAGCCAAAAGGGCGTCCTCACAATCCTTGAGGAACAAAATCCCCTGTATCCTGTCCTGCCATAGGTCGAAACCTGTACCGTCAAATTGCTTGATTTCCATCAAGCTCTTGGCATCAGACGACGAGGAAGTAGAGACCATTTGCACGGATAAAAATGCAGCAGAAAGTGTCTACACAAAATCTGAAAATTTTCAGTGATCACAATGTACCGCACGTTGCATACAATGTGCTGAAAATTTCAGCAATTAACAAGTATCCCCAATGCGTACTTGCATAAACCCACAAAAGACGTACATAAACATCAATTTGTGTACGAAAAAACAGTCAAATTCTGAATTTTCTGCAAATTTACTGTTTTGGCGCATCAATTTGCATCAAATGAACCTGTTTTGAGTGGGAAAAACAAGGGGCATTCACGGGAATCGATTTAGAACACCTGCGTTTTTCTGTTTTTACCTGTAATTTTCAGGTTTTTACTTGTTTTGACCTAATTTCAGCCTGTTTTAGGCTGTTTTGGGAACCCTAATCACCCTAGGTGACACCGGAAGCAAGGGGCTTCGCGATGAAAGCGGAAATCTGACGCGAGAGAAGCCTTTTGCCTGCTGTCCAGCCACTTGCGCAAAGCTTCTGAAACCCTAATCTGGCTCTGATACCAGTTGATGAGCGCGCGGCGGTGTGTGCAAGTGATAGAGCACGCGAAGATGTGCAGTGTGTGTGCAGAGAGGGGTGGCGAAAGCCAGCAGGAGAGGAAGCACTAGCAGAACGAAGAGGGAGAGAGAGAGAGCTCACGTTTTTGGGGAAAACTCAATAAGTGAGTTTTGGGTTTTCCCACTTTTATTATAAGTGACCATTAAAAAATGTGTCCAGGTTCAATATGAACTTGGACAAAGTATAAAAATGTACAAAAAGGGGTTATTTAGGCCTTTAACCCAACAGCTCTCCCTTCATGATATGAAATCCAGTCCTCTCAACATGGAGGTGGGACATGGTGATTATTAACACTAGTTTTGTTAGGTGCAGCGCAATTGATTATGGTGAAGATCTAGTTTTACACTTCCACAAAATCGTTTCTTTCTTTCATTGCGTTAGTGATAGCTTTGTGCTTGAATGATGGTTCCTTTTACTTTCCCCTGAAGAGAGGGGCTGAGAGAATGCAATAGAGATGTGTAGAGGGAGAGAGAAAGAGAGAGAAGAGGAGAGCGACACCCGATGGGGTCCCAACCAACCCTCTCAAGGGCCCCCACACTGTTACCGAGGTAGGGTAACTGTCCACCAGGTCACCCAACAAATAAATCATAAAAATGATTTATTAAAAATTGAGCCAGGGGGTGTCCGTTTGGGTGAAACTGTCGCACATCCGTCCACCTGGGAATGCGATCGACGCAAGGAATGGCTCGTTGGATTCCTCTAACCTAGAACTACATGCACGTCATGCCAGATGCCCACCGTAGTGTAATAACATCTATCAAAACGCGTGTACAAACCATTTATGCAAGACTGTTCCAAAACTGGAAAACCTAATCTAATGGACTTGTCCGGACATGCAAGTCCTGCGAACAGGCTCACAAAATTGCGGGTTCTAATCCTCCTAGGATTCTAGACATCCCTATCTAAGAAGAAGGGGAGAATTGGCTCTGGAAGTCGATGAAGCATGTCCACGTGGCAAATAGAGCCATGTGCGCGTGACAAGTTTGGTATCAAAACAGGACACTTTACAAATTTCGTGCACCACACGGTGTATTTAAGAAAATCATCTTGATATGCTTAAATATGTTAGCTAGAGGGTCTTTCAAAAATATAACCTTGCATTTTAGAAGCTATCATGATCAAGAACTATACTCATCAAGTGGACCCCCGTAAGATTGCGAATGATGATTTGAAAAAATCGACTTTATAAGCTCAAGAAAAAACGAAGAGACCTTGTAGAAAATTGTATATGACTTTTCTACAATTGTGCTATAGATAATTACAAGCTTCATGTGCAAAAAGATTTACTTGAGAGTATATAAAATAATGGAAAGTTGTACATGTTTGAGATGAACATTTCAAGCATATCGTTGTATACAAAGAAAAATATGTTTTTGATGTATTTGTGAGTTTTAGAAAGTGATACATTGCTTACCCTCACCATTGAGGACTCAAGGTGGCAAGTAGAAGTGCTTTGGTAAGCAACAATTATTGGATCATTGCAAAGGTTCAAAACTGCGCATGAGAAAACATTGATATTTTAATTCTTGAGACATTGATATTGATACTCCACCGTCTCCTGGCCATGTGTAAAAGTGGGTGCTCACCTCCTCACCTAGTGTGGTGTGGTGTTAAACACCATAACCTTGGTTTTCCCCAGGTTAATAGACAATCCACTATCGTGGGCAAATGTGCACAAATCATGTAAATGTCGGTGCATCCCCTCCAGGGAGTCGAAAATCAACACAATATCATCGGCATATAATAATAGTGGAATCCATGTCCCTGCCAACTGTGCTCCTCTATCATTGTCCCTCTCAATGTAGTCACCAACCTCATCCACATACATGCCAAAAAGTGTAGGAGATAGCGGGCAGCCCTATTGCACCCCACTATTGACTTATATAGAGCCATGATCCCCCAAATCAACTCTTTGGGTACCCCATCTCTTCCAGTCTGCGCATCTATCTAGCTGTGGGCATTGAATCGAAGGCTTTGTGGAAATCCACAAAGCAACAATAGACCTGCCTCCCATGGGATCTCCCCTCCTCCATAATGGCTGTGAGTGTTAGAGTATGATCAAGAGTAGAGAAACCTCTCTTGAAACCTGCCTGTCCTGTTGCCCATACACCCTCTCTCTTTGCCCATCTACTCAATTGTTGCTCAAGGATGGATGTGTACAACCGTGTCAATGTGTGTCCAATCATGATAGTGCGGTAGGTGCCAAGCTCCATAGGGTCTCTTGACTTGAAGATAGGTACGATAGTGGACAAACTCCAAGTATCAGATAGGCCCTTGCAGATGGCACGATTGAACATCACTGCTAGAAGCTTTGCAAGCAAATCTCTGGTATGTATAAATGCTCTGCTACTACGCCGTTGTGATCATATGCTCTCCTGCTCTTCATCATGTCACTGGCTTTCTTTACCATCTTGACGGTAAAGAAATCACATGTGTGGGGGTATGGCTTTGGCGGATCTGGAAGAGGTGGCTGCCCCGAGAGTGTGTAGAGAGATGATGCATACTGAGCCCATACCTCCGTAGAAGTGATGACTGGTGGGGGAGAGTGCTCATGGAAGAGTCACCATGCCTCGCCTGAATCCTGGCTCAAAAACAACTGATATAAATCCTGCTTTAGTCGAGCTAGAAACGCCCTCTTCTTTGGTCGTTCCAAACGTCGAGAAGCAATCCATGGCTGCCTGTGAGTAATGACTCCTAGAAGTACCTCCCTCTGAAGTAGAGAGAGAGAGAGAGAGAGAGAGAGAGAGAGAGAGAGAGAGAGAGAGAGAGAGAGAGAGAGAGAGAGAGAGAGAGAGAGAGAGAGAGAGAGAGAGAGAGAACTGAAATGAAATGAAATGTTATATTAATGTCTTCAAAAGGCCAAAATGACCTATGAGACCAAATTGTTACAAAATTGTGAATTTGATACCATGTCTGGGTACAAAAATACTACTACTACTAATCGTGGTCGTCTGGATCTCCGTAGCTCCAGTGCTTAGTCGATGAGAGTGCCGGTAGTGGTCGAATGAGTGTGGGCATAGCTCTGCAGTGATGGTTGCTCCTCTGGCTGTTCCATATCTAGTGAAAAGAAATCTGTAAACTGTCTCTGGGACTCTCTCTCTCTCTCTAGCTCTCCCCAGTAAAGTGTCTCTATATCTGTGTAACTCAAGTAGATATAGCCCAAGACATCTATGATCCTCATAACTTATGACCCTAGAGAAAGGACCGAAACCCTCTTTAAATAAGCAGTGGAAACTGTCACCAGCGTGTGACTACTATCTATCCTTTTTGTTGATTTCTTTCTTATTATCTATTTACTTTCACTTTTTGGAAACACCCCTCGGGAAATCTAACTGCCCTGCATTGCATAGCTAGTGTGGAATTGTCCAGAGGGAGTCCAGGCCTGAGGGCAAGAGAGCACTAAGGTTGGACAAGGACTATGGTTAGCCAAGTGGGGTCATTGACTAGCCAAAGTGGAATCCTTTGCTACAGAGGCTACATTTCAGTTTTGGATGTGGCCGCAATGTACAAAGAGGGTCGGATGACCTAGAAAGATACAATGGCAGCATCTCCTAAAATTTAGGGAACTGCTATTTTGGGACCTGAAAATGTGTTGACGTCATTACCTCCGGAATGACAAGGGGAACATTTTCTTACTCTGCCGTGAAGTCAACTGGGCAACCGGTTGGGATATTTTTAGACGGCAACCCCGAAACAGGAAAATGCTTATAAATGTGCCAAGTGGCACCTTCTGGTGCACTTGCCTCATGCTTCAAGAAGTGGCGCTGAATTTAGGAGGGGGAGAGCCTCATTTTCAGATTTGTCACAGGTTAAGAGCTATGGAGTGCTTGCTTTCCCTCTTATGTACAGTGCGGTGCTAGGAGTGATGCCCTGCACGCTACGCACTGCCCTCTCTCTCCCTTTTGGCAGTATGTTATGCCCCTCTAGTGGGCTCTTCATTTGACCAATGTACAGTTGTGTGGGTTCATGCGCGATTGCCGAGGCAAGAGCCTCTTGCACAGGTACTGGATTAGCTAGCGGCTAATCCCCCCGCAGGTACAGGTGAATTCGGAGAGGTTTCACGCCAGAAATCTCGTCCGATTCAAAGGGCAAGTAGCCCTACAGGTGCGGGAGCTCGAGGACTTGCTACGGATGCGACCAGCATGCGAAACGGAGCCCGAAACAGTAAATTACAGCCTGCTGTGTATTTTTGCAGGTTTAGGGTTTTTGCCCTAAACGGACCCTAATACCCCCAGGAGGTTCGGGGACGCAAGGGGACCGCTGTATAGGCGATCTGGCGCATTTTCAGGGCTGAAAACAGAGAATTCAGCGTGCTGCAGATTCTCGCCAGGTTTTGCAAAGTGCCCGTATGCGTCGGGAAGGTCAGTCAATGCGTGGGAATACTGTCTGTGAAGGGTCCTAGTACAGTTATGCTGCCGAAATCAGGCCGGAACAGTTGAAATTCAGCGAAGTTTGTGCGGGGCAGCTTGTAGGGATCCACAGCGTTCATTCCCTCTTTTGAACAATAAAGAAATACCGAAAGGGGCGCCTAAGTTAGGGGCCAATCTGGTGTCGGTCTACTCATACAGGTGCAATCTAGCAGCCTGTATCCCTCTCCCCTTTGTTGTGTCTTGAAAGTACAGGTAAAATAGACGATTAATAATGGGCGAAAGCTATATCAAGGTTTAAAGTAAAGTCTACCGCCCTTTTTGGATTGAACAGGCCGGTTACAGAAACGGCCCCGAATCTCATAGTACACTTTGCAATGACATATGTAATGTAGCTTCGTCTCTTGCTCTAGCTGGCATAAGCGGCATATCCTGTTGTCTGCTGGTATCCCTCTGAATCTAGCAGTCTCAATCTCTAGCTGATGTGAGGATGTGCGTATCTGACCAATGGCACACCGCAAACCATGAGACATATGTGTATCCATGTAGCTGGTTTGAATCACAAACCCATCTCGTGTGAGGTGGAGAAGATGCTCTCTATAGAAAGCCATCCTCGTGCCCAACTTCTGTGGTGGCTCTGTCCATGTCCTCCTGGTATCCAGCTGGATCAGGTCCTGACAAATGAGTCTAGTAATCTCCACCTGTGTAATAAGAGACATCGAGGGTGTCTGAAGAGAGTACTGGAAAGGGGGCAGCCTGTCCATGGTGAAGCCATGCATCTGAAACCAGGATGTCATCTGTGCATACCAGCATGTAGTGTCCCCCTGAAGAGCTAACTGTCCGGAAGACTCAAGGGCCAGTCTAGCACATGTGTCTCTAGTAGTATCCCACAAGCTGTGCACAAAGGAGACTGATCTGGTAAGCACCTCAATCTCCATAGGAGGGGCAGCTAGCTCTGCTCGAATGATAGCGTGGGGTACGGAGGCCTTGGCTTTGATCAGTCGAGAGATCATAGATACGAAGGGCCTCTCCATACGTCTCCAACCATCCTGGCCTACAGAAGGTCCCCATATCTGCACCGCATACAACGTAGCTGAGGCTACCAAAGTATCAAAGAGCCATAACTTTGTCCAAGGTTCCTGGAATTGAACCCGCGAACACATCCTCTCCAAGCCTCCCAAGGTCGCAAAAGCTCTAGTCAGTCTTGTCTCTACTACTCTCCCCAAAGAAAACCTCGGCCCAGTGAAGACAACCCCAAGGTAAGTGTATGCATCTGTATACTCTACAATCTCTTGACCATATGTGAAGTCGGTGCTGATCTCTTAATCCACTGTGGTGTGGTGTTAAACACCATAACCTTGGTTTTACTAAGGTTTACAAACAATCCACTATCCTCTGCAAAACTCTGTAATGCATCCAACTGTCGCTGCATACCCTCTGGTGAGTCAAAAATCAACACAATATCATCAGCATATAACAACAATTGGATCCACGTCCTTGCTAGTTGGGCACCTCTATCATCCTCTCTGTCAATGTAATCAGTCACCTCATCAACATACATACCAAATGGAGTAGGAGACAATGGGCAACCTTGTTTCACCCCAATGGTGGAGTGAACTAAATCAGATATCCCCTTTGGGGTGCGTACATGTCCCATCACTGATCTGTATAGAGCCATAATCCCCCAAATAAACACTATGGGCACCCCCATCTCCTGCAGTCTGCGCATCAATCGAGCTCTCGATACCATGTCAAGTGCTTTGCGGATATCCACAAAGCTACAATAAATCTGTCTCCCATGTGACGTGCCCTCCTCAATGATGGCTCTGAGTGTCAGAATATGATCAAGAGTGGAGAAACCCCTCCTAAAATTGGCCTGGCCCTATGCTCGTACACCCTCATCCTCTATCCAATTTCTCAACTGCTGCTCAAGAATGGATGCATACAATTGTGCCAATGTGTGTCCAACTATAATAGTGTGGTAATTCCCAGGCTCTGTAGGATCACGTGCCTTGAAGATATGCACAATAGTAGACAACCTCCAAGTCTCAGGTAACCCCTCACACATGGGACGATTGAACAACACTGCAAGAACCTCTACCAGCATATCTCTAGCATGTATAAAGTGCTCTACTACTAGACCATCATGATCATATGCCTTGCTGGTCCTCATCCTGTCAATGGCTCTCTTTACCATCTTAGTGGTAAAGAAGGCGCTGCTAGGTGGGCATGGCTCTGTAGGATTTGGAAGGGGTTCTGTCCAGGAACTGTATATAACGATGTCGCATATTGACCCCACACATCAAGAGAAGTAACCAGTGGGGGAGGGGAGTGCTCATGAAAGAATCGTCATGTCTCTCCCGAGTCTCTACTCAAGAACAACCGATACAAGTCTCGCTCCATCTGGGCCAAGTAAGTTCGTTTCTTCCGTCGCACAGGGCGCAAGGAAGCAATCCGAGACTGTCTGTATGTGATGACTCCTAAAAGAAGATCTCTCTGGAGCTGGCTCTTATCTCTCTGCACTCCTCATCATACCACTATTTTGGGGCATGCTCCCAGAATGTCGCCTCCGATTAGGCTGAGTGTGTGGGTATGCCTCTGATGCTGCATTATACAGTGTCTCAGTGAGTAAAGTGGTGCACTCCTCCACTGAGAGACCAAGACTAGCTGTGCATAGACGGCTATAGATCTCCTCTGTATTAACCGAGTTTGTCTTTGGTGTAAATGTATAACGGGTATGTGACCTGCCTCCTGATGTCTGTGTTGTACTATACTAAAATGAAACGGACAATGTCAAAGGAGCATGATCCACTGCTACACCCACTCGTCTGGCTCCCAATATGAAATCCTGAATACAAGGAATAAAGGTCGGCTGTGCCATAACATAGTCTAATGTACTGGCCCCGTGTCTGTGTGGAAAGCATGTGAAACTGGCTGCTCTAGGAAATCGCTATAAGCTATTAAGTATGGCTAACCCATGTGTGGTCGTCATTTCCGTAAGGTATCTTCCATACTCCATCTGCTCTCTGTCATGTGAGCATCTGTCAAGCCCCAAGTCACGCACATCCAACTCTCTAACTATCTCATCTGAAGTGTCGTAGAAGACTATTTGAGAGTTGCCCGTTCAGGCATTGAAGTCCCCTAGGAGGATGATATCACCATCCCTAGAAAACTCCCATATATCATCATCTAGTATAGAGAAAGGCGATTGTCCTCTGGGTGCAGCATATACTGACGTACTGGGGGGAAGTAACATATGGCAATGTATAGAAATCGGCCTATGTCAGCTCTCAGTCTCACCCACATGTATCTAGCATGATCATCTCTTCGTACAATATGTAGTAGTGGTTGTAACTCCTCCCTAAATAGCACTGCTACTCCTCCTGAACCTCTACTTCCATGCTCAGATCTCGCGACTATCCTGTGGGCTGTCTCCCATCTGTATCCCACCACATGTGGCATAAGCTGTCCAGGGGCCTTATGAGTCTCTGAGAAGAAAACAATGTCCCTCTCTCTGAAACTGTCCTCAAAGGCACCAACGTCCAACCTCATAGATCCATTACAATTCCAAGTAGCCTTCTTTAGTGTGGTCGCATAGGTCTCACACCGTCATGTAGAGTGCCGCTCTAAAATCACCACCCGACCATCTTTGGAAAAGGCTGTCTTTCCCTTCTCCCTTGCCGCCGTAATCTCTGGCATTACCTCTCATATGCGCAAGCTGTGAGAGAGTGAGATCCTCACCGAGGAAAATACTTGTCTTCTTGAGAGTAGGCCTCTTTTTTAGGAGTTTCTTCTTCTCTTCTAGGGAGGGGAAGCGTAGTATGAGAGCTCTCTCTTTTGAAGATTCTCCCGGGCCACCACTCTTCTTGCCCACTCTCCATGTCTTTGTGTGTGAAGGCTTGTGCACCCCCATCATGGATGTGAGGATTGTGACCTCTTTTTTAACATTGTTTATGTCCTTGAGGCGGGTTACCCTCACATGTAGAGCCCGCATCCTCCTCCTTTGTTCCTCTTTGAGGATCATGTTAATAAGAGTGGGTGTACAAGGAGCTTTCTTACCTTTCCCTTTCTTCGTGACCTCAATCCATTTTTCGGCCTCTTCTACTTTCTTTTGTGTTGCGGAGATGACCGCGGCCCATGACTTCTTCTCCTCATCTTCCTTGATAACCCGTATTTCTTCTCTCATGGTATTCAATTCTTCCATCATGGATGGTTGAATTTCGCCTTCCTCGAGCTGCCCACTTCTTGCTGCTGCAAGAAGTTCACCTCGGAGAGTTCGGATTGTGGCTTCTTGTGAAGCCACTTGCTCTTCGATGCGAGAAATCCTTTCGCATAGGTTCTTCTTCTCCTCTTGCCATTCCTCCATCTTTTGAACAAGGGTTGCCTCCATCTCTTTCTTCCATTCCTTCACTTCAAATTCAAGTGTTGATATCCGCTTGTTGGTAACCGAGAACTTCATGTTGAGAGGGAGGCGGGCTATAGCCACTGGAGAGCACTGTAACAGGGAACGGGGGGAACACGGCCCAAACGCTCCGAAACGGCGTTCCACACGAGTCCCGTTCCCGAAACGGAGATGGGAATGGAACGCCGTTCCGGAACGGGGTGTAACCGGAACGGCGTTCCGGTGGTGTTCCGGAATGGGGGGAACAAGGCGGAACAGTGAAACGCGGGGCGGAACGGGCAAAAGTAGGCATTTGGGGGAAACAAAGTGGGCTCTTGGGGGCAGATTTGGGGCTGTTCGGGGAACATATTTGGTGCAGTTTAAGGGCAGGTTACGGGGGAGATTTGAAAGCAGTTTTGGGGTTGTTTAGGAGTTTATTTGGGACTAAGCTGAATGGAGGTAATTCAAGCCTTACTTTAGGTGGACCGTTCCGCCCCCCATCCTCCTCCCCATTTCCGTCCTGTTCCGGACCCTCCCATTCCCGTTCCTCGTTCCCGTTTCCGGGTAACTATGTTGGAGAGGCCATGTGAAATGGGGTCAATGGGTAGCCCAATAGAGGGAGACCATAAGAGAGAGAGAGACTAAAACAACCAAAAAAAAAAAAAAAACAAGAAACTCTAAAAAGTAGCAAGAAACGCTTGTGAAACCCTTAAAAACAGAGAAAACCAGCTTCGAAACTTTAAAAAACAGCAAAACACATAATTGAAACCCTAGAAAACAGCAAAAAAACAGTGGCAAAATCCTAAAAAACGGCAAAAAACGGTTTTGAAACCCTTAAAAACAGTAAGGAACAGTGACGAATCCCTATAAAACAGCAAAAAAACAATGATGAAACCCTAAAAACAGCAAAAAAGAGGTGACGAAACCCTAAAAACAATGAGAGTCCAAACCCGTTTTGGGGAGAGAGAGAGAGAGAGAGAGAGAAGAAGAAGAAGAAGAAGAAGAAGAAGATAAGAAGAAGAGAGTTTTAACGTCATAGGAAACTATCCTAAGAGACCTTAAAGATCTATCCGACGAGGAGAGTTGAACTCGAGTCTTGTTATTCAAGAGGGAAATGGCATAACCAATCTACCACAATTTTGAGAGAGAGAGAGAGAGAGAGAGAGAGAGAGAGAGAGAGAGAGAGAGAGAGAGAGAGAGAGAGAGAGAGAGAGAGAGAGAGAGAGAGAGATGAAAATGAAATGAAATGTTATATTAACGTCTTCAAAAGGCCAAAGTGACCTATGACACCAGAAAGTTACAATGTGGTGGATCTGATACAAAGTCAGAGTAACAAGAGTAACAAAATGACAAAATGACAGAATGACAAAATGAAAACAAAATACTATGGAATCCTAAACTGCTAGGTGTGAACTAAGCAGCTAAACAGCTAGCTGGGATGGCTAGATCACAGGAGATCCAACATCGGTCGCTGGCGGATCCCATCAATCTCCTCCATGGTTAGTAGTCTGACCGGGCGTCGTGCATGTTGAGCCAAAGTGATCCGAATCCTCTAATGCAGCCTCCGTCGATGTTGTGGAGTCCTCCGTAGTCGTGGGCGTGTGGATCTCCCCAGCTTAGTCGCTCGGTCGATCAGTGTGCCTATGGTGTAAGGCGACGAGCCCTGTTGTGGTAGTAAACCCTCCGGGTGTCCAGTGGCAGCTCTAAAGAAGTGTGTGATCTGTCTCTGAGACTGGCTAGTCTCTCCTCTCATCAGGCTCTCTCTGTGTCTGCGCAGCTCAAGCAAAAACAAACCCAGGCATCTCTGATCCTCGTACCGCATGACTCTAGAGAATGGTCCAAAGCCCTCTCTGAACAAGCAATGGAAGCAGCCGCGTATCTCGTAGTAGACGGGGCGGTGGCATGTGTAGTGCAACTCTGTCTCAGGCTCAAGTCCACACAGGGGGCATGTCCTGGCCTCTGCTGGTACTCCGCTGTATCTCCCAGTCTCAATCCGCAGCTGGTGTGACGATGTGCGTATCTGGCCAATAGCACATCGTATCCCATGAGACAAGTGGGTGTCCATGTATCTGGGTCTCGTCACAAAACCATCCTCCGTAAGCTGGAGGAGATGCTCTATGTAGAAAGCCATCTTCGTGCCCAGCTCCTGTGCCGGCTGTATCCATGTCCTCTTTGTGTCTAGCTGAGTCAAGTCCTGGCGAATGAGCCTGGTGATCTCGGACTGTGTAAGAGTCAGAGAGGGCGCATCTAGTGAGTACTGGAAGGGAGGCAATCTGTCTATGCTGAACCCATGCGCCTGAAACCATGATGCCATCTCCCCATACCAGCATGCTGTATCTCACTGCATGGCTAACTGTCGAGAGGACTCAAGTGCAAGGCGTGCATATCTGTCTCTAGGAAGTTCCCACATGCAGTGTATGAAGGAGACAGATCTAGTGAGCACCTCAACCACTAGTGGGGGGGCAGCTAGCTCTACTCGTACAATAGCATGTGGTACTGAAGCCTTGGCTCTAATGAGCCGCGAGATCGTAGAGACCAGAGGCTTCTCCATGTCCCCCCATCCATCACTGCGGCATGTCCTCCCGTAATGATCCAGTGAAGGTCCCCAAATCTCAGCTCCATAAAGCAATGCAGAAGCCACCAAAGTGTCAAAGAGCCAGAGCTTCGTCCAAGGCTCCTGAAACTGAACCTATGAACACATCCTTTCCAATGTACCCAATGCTGTATGGGCTCTGGTCAATCTAGTCTCTGCTGCCCTCCTCAATGAAAATGCTGGCCCACTAAAAACCACTCCAAGGTAAGTGTAAGCATCTGTATACTCCACCTTCTCCTGGCCGTATGTGAATGCGGGCGTTGACCTCCTGATCTATTGTTGGGTCGTATTAAATACCACGACCTTGGTTTTACCAAGGTTGACGGACAAACCACTTTCCTGGGCAAACCTATGCAAAGAATCCATGTCCCTGCCAGTTGTGCACCTCTATCACCATCTCTCTCAATGTAGTCAGAAACCTCATCCACATACATACCAAATAGAGTAGGAGAGAGCGGGCAGCCCTGCTTCACCCCAATAGTGGAGTAAACGGGTGTGGATAGAACCTCTGGGGTGCGTACATGCCCCACTACTGACCTGATAATGCCATGACCCCCCAAATGAGCTGTGTGGGTACTCCTATCTGCTGTAATTTGCGCATCAATCTAGCTCTGGGCACGGTGTCAAATGCTTTCCGGAAATCCACAAAGCTACAATAGATCCGTCTCCCATGCGATCTGCCCTCCTCAATGATGGCTCTGAGTGTCAAGATATGGTCAAGAGTAGAAAAACCCCTTCTGAAACCTACTTGCCCGGCTGCGCGTATCCCCTCCCTCTCTGCCCATCTACTCAACTGTTGCTCAAGAATAGATGCGTACAACCATGCCAATGTGTGTCCAATCATGATAGTGTGATAATTCCCAGGCTCCATAGGGTCTCCCGACTGGAAGATAGGTACAATAGTAGATAGGCTCCAAGTATTTGGCAAGCCCTCACACATGGCACGGTTAAACATAACAGTTCTGCTAGTAAATCTCTGGCATGCGTGAAATGCTTAGCCACTAAGCCATCATGATCATATGCTCTCCTAGTCCTCATCCTGTCAATGGCCTTCCTCACCATCTCAGTGGTGAAAAAAGCACGTGTGTGGGCATGGATCGGGGGGGTCGGGAAGAGGGGCTGCTCAGGAACTATGTACATAGATGATGCATACTGGCCCCATGCCTCTGTAGAAGTGATGGCAAGGGGGGGGGGGGGGGGGGGGGGGGGGGGGTGTGTGTGTGCTCATGAAAGAGCCGCCATGCCTCACGTGAGTCCTAACTCAAGAATAGCTGGTATAGATCCTGCTCTAGGCGAGCCAAAAATGCCCTCTTCTTCCGCCGCACTAGGCGTCATAAGTCAATCTGTGATTGTTTGTGAGTGATGTCCCCCAAAAGCACCTCCCTCTGAAGTCTAGCTCTAGTGTCCCGGCATTCCTCATCATACCAACTGTTCTGGGGCATGCTCCACGAATGATGTCTTTGCTCAGGCTGGGTATGTGGGTATGCCTCTGCTGCTGCATCATGTAGTGTCTGCGTCAGTATAGTAGTAAGCTCCTCCAGAGGTCGCCCTGGCTCCTGTGTGCACAGGCGTCTGTAGATCCCATCTATGTATACAGAGTCCGTCTCACGCGTGAAGGTGTAGCGAGTAGGGGCTGCTGCCCATAGCGTGTGTGCTACACTAAACTGAAAAGAGATTGTCAACGACACAAGAGCATGGTCCACTGCCACACCAACAGGTTTGGGTCCAACCATGAGATCCTGGATACTAGAGATGAGGCTCGGCTGTGCCATGACATAATCCACTGTGCTGGCTCCATGTCTGTGTGGAAAGCATGTAAAACCCCCCGTAGCGGGAAATCTCTGTAGGCCATTCAAGATGGCCAATCCATGTGCAGTCCCCATGTCTATCAAGTGTCGTCTATACTCAGTGTGTTCTCCATCGTGTGATAGTCTGGATAGGCCTGTCTCTGCAACATCCAACTCTATCAGCATCTCCTCTGAAGTATCATAAAATACTGTCTAATGATGGGCACTCCTAGCATTGAAATCCCCTAGAATGATGATGTCACCATCTCTAGAGAACTCCCATGTGTCATCATCCAAAATAGAGAAGGGGGACTGTCCTCTAGGTGGTGCATAAACTGACGTACTCGGGGGAAAGTAGCAAATAGCAATGTAAAGATATCTGCCTGTCTCTGCTCTCAATCTCACCCACATGTACCTAGCTTGCTCATCCCTGCAGGCTATATGTATCAATGGCTGCAACTCCTCCCTGAATAACACTGCCACTCCTCCTGAGCCCCGCCCTGTGTGCTCTTATCGTGTCTCCCGTCTATAGGCTGTCTCCCATCTATATCCACTAATGTGAGGCATAGATTGCCCCGGGGCTTGATGTGTCTTAGAGTAGAAGACGATGTCTCTTCTCGTAAAACTATCCTCAAAAGCACCCACATCAAGGCGCATAGATCCATTACAATTCCAGATGGCAACTTTGAGTGTGGTCCAATGGGTCTCGCACCATCATGTGGAGGGCCGCTCTACAATCACCACCCGGCCATCTTTGTAGAAGGCCGTCTTTCCCTTCTCCCTTGCCGCTTGAATCTCTGGCGTTACCTCTCTCATATGCGCAAGCTGTGTGAGAGTGAGGTCATCTCCAAGGAATATGCCCGTTTTCTTTAGTGTAGGGCGCTTCTTCAAGAAGTCCTTCTTTGCCTTCATGGATGGGAAACGGATGATTAAAGCTCTCCCTTTTGAAGTCTCCCCATTGCCTTGTGTCTTCTTCCCTACCCTCCATGCCTTTGTATGAGTAGCCTCACTACCCATCATGCGGAGAAGTTCTTCGACCTGTCCTTCCACATCATCTCGGTCTTTTAGACCGGTTACTCTTATATGCAAGGCTCTAGTTTTCCTTCGCTGCTCTTCTTCTAGAGTCATGTTGATGATTGTAGGAGTGGGGACGGATGTGGTTTCTTTCCCTTTCCCTTTCTTAGTGACTTCTATCCATTTCTCGGCCTCATCCGCCTTCTTCTGCATCTTCGTGATCACATCCATCCACGAAGACGTCTTTACCACCTTCTGTTTCTCCTCCGCTGTGATCATCCGTACCTGTTCCTTGATGACCTTGATCTCCTCTATCACCGAGGGCTGGAATTCCCCTTCTTCCAGTCCACTGCTTACTCTATCCGCAAGCTCTCGCTTGAGGGTTGTGACCTCTTCTCTAAGTGCTTGTGAATCCGCCTTAAGTGCTTGTAGCTCTGCGTGCAAGTCCTCTTTCTCCTTCTTCCATTGCGCGCCTTCATTGAGAAACATTTGAAGAAGGTTGGCCTTCTCTTTCCACCATCCCTCCATCTCTGCTTTCCATTCTTTCATCTCCCTTTCCATTTGTGTTATCCGCTTGTTTGTAAGCACAAAGGTTGCCTTCGTATGGGGCTTACATACTGGCGAAGCGATCATGGCCTCCACTGGCGAAGCGCTCATGGCCTCCAATGGTGATGCGGGTATAGCTCGACGCTTTGGCTCGGCTGAAAACAGGCGGAGAAGTAATAACCACAACCCGAATGCGGGTATATGTACTACCACAGCCCACTGCGGGACACTCAGTGTGCTTTGCCAAATATCCAGAGAGAGCCTCAGTACATGTCCACACACAAGCAGCCTCCCACACCAAGCTCCCCCCTTGCTTGCAATAACCAACCACCCCCTCTGTGCACGCGAACTTGACACCAAAATGTTATCTGCCTCTTTGTTGAAGCTCCCCCTCTGGTTAAGCTGCCCCCTTGCCTATGTTAAAATAGGCTTTAGTGTACGATGCTGGACAAAATTCTGTGCGCGTAGCCTTGGAGCCTTTGTAGTATCATACGGACTGCTGGTTGCCTATCAGCTGCTCAGCCCCTCACGATGCAATCACTTGCTCAGAGAGAGAGAGAGAGAGAGAGAGAGAGAGAGAGAGAGAGAGAGAGAGAGAGAGAGAGAGAGAGCGCTTGCCATGTGTGCTGGCTGCATGTGCGCCATCACTTGCTGTGTGTGTGTGTGTGTGTGTGTGTGTGAGAGAGAGAGAGAGAGAGAGAGAGAGGTGGTCAAGGGGAGGGAGAGAGTTGAAGGGGAGGAGAGATTGAGGGGGACGCAGTGAGGGAGTGAGTAAGATCGAGGGGGGGAGTGTGCTGATTTTTTTTTTTTTTTTTTTGGGGGGGGGGGGGGGGGGGGGGGGGTGAGAGCAGAGAATAGGGAGGAGGAGAGGGGGTAGGTGGAGATGGTGGGGGAGGAGAGGTTGGAGAAGAGTGGGTGGTCAAAGAGGGCGGCACCATACACACATGCGGCGTGTGCACACGGAAAAAAGATAATCTCGCTTTATATGTCAACTGTCAAGTCATATGATCGTTGCCGAGGCTTTGTAAATTCTCATGGGTGGTCTATTTTATCTACGTGTTGTGACTTTCTTCTTTATGTATATCGTATCAGTAAATAATTAGGAAAAGCCAACATAATATTTTGTGTTTGTTGATATGTCTTCAGGTTGGAAAAATGTCAACAGATGAGGCCCTTTTTAGAGCCAGAGGCATGGATCTTGATCTGGTATGAATCCAAATTAAAGCCTATCTCAGTTCGCAGGTTCTATTATTTTGAAATGCTTGTAGCATTTGACTTGCAGCTAGTAAAAGTTCTAGTGAGACAAATGGAAGTTTTCTAATTAGTATTTGTGTGTAGGTGCAATTGGATAAACAAGATCCACCATGTGTAAAGATTGTTGATTACAGGTGACAACAGATTTTTTTTTTTGACTTTTTGTGTATATTGCTGAACTAAAGCGGTAGCTGTCTGCAACTTTAATGTATTCCCCTTTTTTCTTTCACCTTTGTACATAACAGCAAGCTCAAGTATGAACTTCAGAAACGAAAGAAAGAACAGCAGAAAAAGAGTCTAGGTAATAATTCAAACACCGTGCTTTCTAAAGGTATTCATCCTCAACGCTATCTAAAAGCTCTGTTAAATTTTGACACAGCTAAACGTATGGATCTAAAGGAGCTGAAAATGAGGTAAGTACCCTTCATGCCTTTTAGGTTTGTTTCTGGGTGAGCCAGGGGTTTTTTTGGTTTATATTCAAGTTCACCTCTCTTTTTCTTCAAAAAAGAGAGATTATATCACTGTGCAGGTAAATTGTTTTTGTTTCTGCAATCCCTTGTGCCACATCTCTAGGTTCTTGTAAGCTGTGGTATGTAGGGACTAGTCATTGGCTGTTTCCAACTGGTCAGTTGGTTGATGTGGCCTAGTTGTATAGGTTTATTCAGTTTTCCAGTATGGCCCTTGTGTGGTTCAGTCTGTATCAGCACTTACATGATTCAGCCTACGGGTTTGATTTGTATTACAGCTTTGTACTTGCCCTGAGGATAGACACCATTTGGGCACCCTTAGGGGCTTCCAAGTAGTAGAACACAGCGTCCTCGACGAATTGAGGAGACTCTATATTCTGCTCTCAGAGCAATAGGCACTACAACGAGACAACAGGATATAGAGTCTCCTTGAGGATTTTGATTATTAGGCGGGCTTTGCTTCACCATCAGATGTTCCTCTAGCCCTGTCATTGCCTGCCCATTTCAATGCCTTGGGTGTGTGGAGATCTCCCGACACTGCTTTGTGGGAAGGCCTTTATGTCTGGACCTTTTCTTGATGCAGTATTCTCTTTCATAGGGCCTAACATTTTGAGGTCCAAAGAGAGCACCTATGATTATATACAGGTTGTAGACCTCACATGGTATCTCGGGACAAAGGTTACAGGCTATGATACTTTATAGGTCCCAGGAGCAGACGCTGGGGGAGGCCAGATATTTCATGGACTAAGGCCAATCCTCAGGTATGTAGGTTGGTGTGGTTACAGAGCTCCTCATCTTGGTACCTTCCCTTGGTCTTCATAGTGGAAGACAGGTGGATAGGGAGTACAACCATGATTTAAAAGACCATGCATAGGTGGGTAGGGAGTGACGAGCCCTCGCAACATAGCAGCAGGATATGAGAAAGCCCACTCTATTTGCCTCTGTCTGATCGACTCATATAGTCATTAGGAGAGAATGGGGTGAGGGACGGCCACTTAATTTGCCATGGCCTAATCAAGGAGTTTACGGGAAGGGCAAAATGGTTGGTTGCCAAGCGGACTGCAACGCACCATTTTACAAGTGCTTAATAAGATTCTCCTTGAATGTCCTTCATTCTCAAAAAAACTGATGATTTTTTGTGTGTTGGGGAAGAAAATGGGTTACCTTCAATGGCCCATTGTCGAGTGTGAGCACTTTTAGTGAGTCGGAGAATTAAAAATTGCCTTCTTAACCATGCACTCGCGAGTACACACAATGCTGCGGAGGAAGAGAATGGGCAGCTGTTGGATTGCGCTATGGCGACCATGGCTGGCCCTCACACAACACTTGATCAAGGGCCTTCACTGCTGCTTATTGGTGCACCTCTTCCCCATTAAATGCATGTTGAGCTCCAGCGTGCCTCACGGCAGCTTTTTGCAGTCTGGCTTATCTAGTGGCAGCTTTATACAGTCCGCTCCCATCCATGTCAACATTCGTCGCTATTTTTGATAGCCCATGTAGGCATGCTGCTGCCCGTGCATTTAATTTAAGGATCACAATTTCAAAAAGTAACTGATCTCATAGGGCACAATCTACCCATCTCAAATGCAACCCACTTACATCCTAGGGAAACCCACCCATGTCAAATGAAAGCTTGCGGGAAACCATGCACCCACCTATTTTTGAGTATTTTTTGCCACTTTTTTTAAAACCAAAGGAGTCTTACATTAACATAATACAAACACTGCTGAGATTGCTAAACTGCCCAGATAAGTGGCCCTCCTAGACCGCATCCTTCTCCTAATGGTGGTGATTAGAGGAGAGTCTTACTATGTCTTTGAATTTCTAGTAAGAAGCGACCTTGTTATCTCCGGTCTCTCGACTCCAATAATACTCTTAGTGTGGCCTGTCCTGTGAAAAGGGTTGTATGTCGACCCCTTCTGCGTTTATATGTTGGGGTGTGCATTCATAGTGCTCCTTATTCCTAAACCACCCCTACATACTGTGCAGCTCCTCTGGTCTGTCAATCTAGGCTGCGGGCCCAACTTGAATCTCTAGTATGTGAGATGAAACCTTGAGTTGTCCAATCGCCACTCTAGCACTATGTGGCATATATATGTCCATATATTGTGGCCGTTGGATGAAGCATTCTAGAATACTCATGAAGTGATCTATGTAATATAACATCTTCGATGGAAGAGGTTGCCTTGGTGTAATCCATGTCCCTTGGATATGTAACTGCCAAAGATCCTGTCGGGACCCGGTTCCTCTCACTAATTGGAAGGCTTATGAATGGTGAGTTTGGGTTGTATTGAAATGGTGGGATTTGTTCTGCATCCAGACCATGTGTGGTGAACCATTGCTTTTCATTTATGTATAATCTATCGTCACGTGCCTTTGCTAGCTGTCTAAATGCCTTGAGAGCTCTGCTTGAAAGCCAATCTTGAGTAGCTTCCTCAATCTCTTGATGAAAAATACTATCTAAAGAGAGCCTCTGTAGGCAGGGGTGGTATGGCAAGCCATTACGTCCCCAGATATCAAGATGGGCACCGGAGCTATGTCCAGCCGAGTGTAAATGCTTAGGTGATTCCTATAAATAGGACAAAGGTCTCATTTGTAAGACATCTTGTGTGATGAACACACTTGAACTCTAGGTTCTCACTAGCTCTACCCACACACCTGTATTGGTGGGTGGTTGGACACTAAGTGGGCAAACACTTCTATAATTTCAAAGACACAGCTGAAATGAAACAAGGCACACAATGAACCGGAACAGCTGGCTCCTCCCTCAAAACTTCTCTTTATTTATGGGAGAATTGTACATAGTATCATGGGCAATACAATGCTAGACTTTCATACGGATGCTAGTGAAAAATTCAGCACTGCAAACAGGTGAATGCCAATGTTGATTCTCCAAGCCGCTTGTTCCTTCTATCTATTCTCTCAAGTGCCCAAATTCTCTTCCATCTGCTTGCAATTGTCTTCCAAACAAAAAGTCACAATCTTCGCAAGCACATAGGACAAGAGAATGCCCACACTAGAGTAGATAACAAAGCCTTCGCGATGGAAGTCGTTGAATTGCTGAAATCTTCAATTCTGATGCAATTCTTTGTGATGAACCTCTTCTAGTGTTGACATAGGTCGAGCAAAGAGCTTTCCCATGAACTCCATCGAAGAGGAATGGCCGAAATTGCAAGGGAAGTGCAGAAACACAAAGAATTCAGCAATAGAGTGGATTGTTTTGATGAAAAACAGCTCCGGTTACGTAGAAAAGTTGTAGAGGATGATGAAAAGAGGCTTCCCCAAGGTAATATGGCCAAGGAAAGCTTCAAAGTGCAAATAAATGTTGATAAATTTGAGTTTTCAGCCACCAAAATTGTGTAGTCCAAACTCTTAAATTTCTCTTATAAGTAATTTTTTTTGTACTTGCCACTTGTCAAAATTGTCAATTTGGTCAATTTAAGTCCTTTATGTCCACTTAAAGCTGTGTGTGAATATACATTTATTAATGTTCTAATGACTTTTTGGTTGCCCAATGCTCTAGTCCTAGGATTTTCTCATCCCATAAAGAGGGTTATACTTACCATTTGTTCACAAGCCGCAAAATGTGTTAGTAAACAACATACACACGGTTTTGGGCGGTGGGCATTCCCATTTTTTGAAACAATTCACGGTATTCATGCAAGAAGATAGGAGGCAAAAATAAGGCATGCAAGCACATATATATGCTACCATTTGTTCACAAGCCGCAAAATGTGTTAGTAAACAACATACACACGGTTTTGGGCGGTGGGCGTCCCCATTTTTTGAAACAATTCACGGTATTCATGCAAGAAGATAAGAGGCAAAAATAAGGCATGCAAGCACATATATATGCTATGCAATGCAACGTCGGTATGGATGGTCCCTATTCATGAGCCTATGACAAGAGAATGTTCTCGCGTAAGTACACAATGGTACTAGACACTACGGAAATTCGCTCACACGGCATTTCGAGGCATGTGCATGTGAGCACAAGTCTGAGAGGAAAGCCAAGTCGACGGTTCCATGCATGAACTCAAAGTTAAAGACCCAACGGAGTATAAGAACTAAGAACACATAGAAAGAGGTGTCAACCCATGAGGCATCATCATTTTATTTTCCGCAATGCTAGCTAGCATAACATTTGGACCACTATTACCATTTAAGCGGCCAAAAGCCTTGTGGTGGAGACTAGCCTATTGGCTGTAGGCTCCTAGGCTCAAGGGGAGCCCGTATTGGCTCTATGGCTGGGAGGTGAGCGTGATGTCTGCTCTCTACATTTGTTTATGTTGTGAGTTGGGCTTGTGTCATGTCATTTGTGCACGATGGATCCGACGAGGGACTAACATTGGTATTAGACCCATATCTTGCTTTACAACAAATCGCGTCGCTACGTGCACAAAACCATAGATCTCATGGGGTCTTGATGGCCCAGCCCATAGGTTATCCTAACTCTTGCATAGGGCGGTATGGGACGCTACTAGCAAGAGAGGAGAGCAAGGGGGGCATATGCTAGCCAATAGTGGGATTCTATGGTCCATACATTCTATTTTTCTTTACTTAGATTCTCGTGTGTGGTGGTTGCTTGCTGGCGGTAGTCACTTGGTTTCAAGGTGAGTTATGTGCTTGACTTTCTTCCATAATGAATGTTTGTTTTGGCCTCTACGAAAGACAACAAGGGTTCTACGTGCATTTATTATTCATGGTTAAAGGAGTTTATCGATTAATCGTGCATGGGATGGTTTGAGTTTCGTTTTACAACATGGAGAGATTGTTTCACAGGATGGGGAGAGGATTTTTTTTCACAGCATGAACATATATTGTTTTTTATACTCTTCTTTTCACATCATGGAGAGAGAATTTCGATTTGCTATCTCTGCAGATGTACGATAGGGCTGTGTTGGTTGGTTGGTAGCACTCGATCCAACACCCAGGTTGGGTGCAACTTGTCCTTGAGCGAATGAGGGCACTTGCTGCGCACGCGGCATGGTCTCGCTAGGTCAGCAACTGCTCAATGCGCGCAAGCTGGCATTGTGGGCGGTGCATGCGGGCGCCTTGAGGGCGGTTGCCCACCCTTCTTCACGGGGAGCTATCAGTCAAGCGACTGCATAGATTGGCTTGTCATGCGGTAGTGGCATTAGCTCTTCACGCTCTTGCACATTAAAGGTTTTATTTTTAACCTTTTAAAGTGTTTAAGAAGTGCCCCCGTTTGACAAGTGACCCCCCAAATCCACTTACGTTTTAAAGTAAAGTGTGAACGTCACACTTAAGCAAACCCCTTCCGAAGTGGCCGGCTGGGTATGGAATCTGCTGAATATCTTTCTTGAGTTATAAAAGGAACTTGGTTCGCGACCCGAAAGCCAAAGGAAGGTGCTTGGGAAACTTCCCAAGCACTTGAGTAGGTGACTCACCTCCCTTTTTGAATATATTGGCACGGACGAGCTAGGCAGTGACTTTTTTAAGTCACTGCGTCCGTCCCTTTTCTACTGTGCAACGCTCTTTATCTCTCGCTGTCTTAGGCGTCTCCCCCAAGTTTGCTACTTTTACAAGGTCTCGGATATCTTTGCGTATGCGCCTTGGAATCCAACGATGCTTCTTCGCATGAGAATGGCGCCACTAGCATGCCGCAACCCATGGAGGACATGCCATTTCCTCCTTTTGACTCTACACATTCTCATGGGTGTTGTTGCTAAATTAGCTTTATTTGAAGAAAAATAATTCTTAACAAAGAATTACAAGTGAGAGGGTTTTTCTTGCTTGAGACATTCGAGTACAGATATTTCTAGTGCGTCATTTAGAGTAATGACAGGAGCACTATGAACGGAAATATGTGTAGGGCCACCAAGAATGGGTACTTCTGATACGTCACATTGGATGGGTGACAGGGAGCATTGGGAAGAAGTATTGGACCATCCAGAACGGACATCTCTGATGGGTCATGGGATGGGTGACATACAACATCGCAAAGGAGATTGTACTGTGAGTTCGGTGAGAAAGGACTAGGTGATGGGTATTCCCTGATCGTCACAGGGTGGGTGACGAGAGCATCGGGAAGGAAATATTCCATAGTCAGGAGGTATTGTGAACGGAGTTAGAACTGTGCACAAGAATTGAGCAAGCACTTGCATGAAGATGGAAAACTTTGAGGAAATGTTGCTTTTTGAGAAAGCGAGATGCTTTTCCGTAAAGAGGTCTATGTTAGCATTGCTTCTGTGGATGAGACTGCATCCAGGGACGCCTAGATTGTGATTTTGTAAGCATTCTTTTCAACTTATAAGTTTTTACTGAGTTTTTAGCAGGTTTAGACCATTTTAAGCCCGGCGCCCACTTAATAAGTGGGCAGCCATAGGTTAAAAAAAGCAGCAAAACCCTAGCGCCCCCACTTTCTCTCTCTTTTTTAGCAAGAGAAAAAGCGATCCCTCTATCTCTAGCCCTAGATGTTCCCCTTTCTGCCCTATTCTTGCCGGGAAGGCCCCCTCTACTCATGCTGCCTGCCAGGAGCTATAAAAGCAGACTCTCTCTCACTCTCAACACCAGAAAACCAGCACTACATTTCAGCCCCTGCTGCTGCAGATTTCAGCTGTGAAGATGACGCCGCCTGGATTCCCATGGTTGCCCCAGTGGACCAGATGTTGGTAGGAAGTAGGCGAGTTCCATAGCGAACAAGTGCTTAAGGAGATTGTTTCCGTCGCGACAAGTTACTGTTTTTCTCCGTTTTCAGCCCATAGACGTCGTAGACGGGGCTGATTTACAAGAAGGAACCCGAGAACACACCTCTTTTGTGTATAGATTGAAGGAGAAGGTTCTCCGCTCGGAGATATCTTCTGGGAAGTTGCTTTTCAAGAACCGAGTTGCATTCCGAGTTTCGAGCGCTCACAAGTAACATTTTCCACATTGTGATCTCTGAGTGTTTGTTTGCATGAGCACTTCCTCTTCGCGAGGGAGTAGGAGCAGAGGAAGGCACGAGCCTCTGCAGGAGAAAAGTGCTCCGAGGAACTAGAGCCACATCAGCCCAAGGGTTCGTACTCTGAGTTTGGGAGTAGATCCACGGATCTGAGAGTGGTAGACTCTCGAGTTGGGATCAGGGAGTGAGATTCCCAAGGAAGGACTATGTGTCTAGGAAAGCATAGTTGCTACTAAGATTTCTACGGAAGAGGATTCTGGAGATAAGAGTCCGAAAAGGAGTTAAAGGGATGCCATGCCCTGAGTCTGGAAGGTGAGTTCTAGAGGCGAGAACCTTGTTTCTCGAGGATTCTAAGTAAGGAAAAGAGATTCTTTTGACTGGGGTTTTTGCCCTAAGAACAAGAAGCTGAGGCTTCCGAGTACCATCGAGTGTGATCTAGAACAAACCTGGTATTAGTTCGGTTCAAGTGCTTGTATAGACTTCTCCCCAATAATAAAGATACTCTATTTGGGGGGGAGACCAGCCCATCTTCTGGTTGCGAGTACTATGTCCATCTTCTCAACTTTCTTTCTTTCTCTCTATATCAATTGGCTTCAATATTAAGGATAAATTCTGATTATCAGAGTATATTGATATTTTTATGCACTCCCACTCCCGTCTGTGACAGGTGTTGTGCCAAGGGCTCTCCTTCTCCATCTCCCGCCATTGATGCATCTCTTGCTGCAGTGCTTTAACGCCAATTGCAAGAGATGCATCGGCAACTAACGCAATTATGTGCCACGCCGGTCTAGTTTAACGGGGCACCTCCATGTCAGAGTTCAAGCTTTCTGCCCAATTAATAGCTTTGAATTAGTCAACTGCACCTCTCCGAAAGAAATTCAAGGAAAATGGCAAAGGCAAGACATTTCGTACTGAGGATCACAAGAAGAATTGATGCTATGTGTGCATTAGGCTGACCACTTCTGTGACGATAACGATTGTCTAAAACGAAAGGAGAAACCGTAGCGGCAAAGACGTTGGTAAATACGATTGACGAACTAGGTATTTTGTCTTTTTCTTTTTCCATGTTAATGCGCGTAGGTGCCAAGATTGTCTCAGCTCCATGTGAATGGGCAGATCAATGGCCAAGTCATAACGATTTTATTTGACAGTGGTTGTTTCAACTTTCTTCTCATGTGGTACATGATCTTAAGCTCAACACAATTTCCGTAGACTACTCCTACTCGGTTCGATATGGGGAAACTCAAGTTTTGGATCAATGGATTGAAGTCGTGTCGCAAATCAACCTCCACATTCAACACTATCATGAAGTCTTGGACTTCTGTATTATGAGTTTATAGCATGTAGACATCATTCTAGGCATGCCGTGGTTCACCAACAAGACAATTTCTTTGTCAATAGATTTTGCATCTCATATTGTATTTCTTGAGCTTGATACTGTGTACCATGTGGTCGAGAGTTCTCCATCCTCCGGAACCACCGATTTTGATGTAAACCTTATTTCAGCAAAAGAAGTTGATACATGGTGTGATGATCCTAATGTTGAAGTTTGAGTTTGTTTTGTCAAGGACTCCAATGCTGAATTATTTTTTTTTCACCGCCATTTAATAAGTTCAAATATTGATGTGCTTTCATCTGAGCATGATGTTCCTTTGTTTGATTATGAGCTACCATATAGGATATATGGATTTGGTTTTTAAAGAGTTTGCTGATGTGTTTCCATCAAATTTATTGAATGGGCTTCCTCCATCTCCCGGGCCCGACCTTGATCACGAGATAGAGCTTCTGCTCGGTAGCCATCTCGTCTCTCCACAATCTTGTAGGTTCAACCCGAAAGAGGAAGACGAGATCGGAAGCCTATCTTGCAAAAGGTTTTAGTGAGCCTAGTAAATCTTTGTGGGGTGCTCTTGTTCTTCTTGCTGAAAAGGACGGGAGGATGCGCTTTTGCATAGATTACAAGGGTCTCAATAAGTTACACCGTCAAGAATAAGTATCCATTACCTCGAATGGATGACCTCATGTATCGACTCCCGAGTGCGCGATACTTCATCCAGATCGATCTTTAGTTTGGTTTTCACCATTAGATAGCTGCAAAAACAACGTTCTATACGCGGTATGGACATTGCCATATTTTGGTCTTACCGTATGGATTGACCAACGCTTTGGAAGCTTTCCAGTAGATGATGAATGACCTCTTTCATCTCTATTTGAGAAAGTGGATTGCTGTGTTTTTGAACAACATACTTAATTATAGTTAGACACTCGAGAAGCATTTGCAACACCTTTGCCTCCTCTTACAAAGCAATCCGAGTGTGAATTTCTCTACACGAAGCTGTTGTATCTAGCTCATGTCATTTCTTGGAAGGGACTCTGAAAGGTACGAGTGGTCTTACAGTGGCCCGTCTTATGAATCATACAACAAATGAAATCTTTTCTAGCTCATGTCATTTCTTGGAAGGGACTCTGAAAGGTATGAGTGGTCTTACAGTGGCCCGTCTTATGAATCATACAACAAGTGAAATCTTTTCTAGCTCATGTCATTTCTTGGAAGGGACTCTGAAAGGTACGAGTGGTCTTACAGTGGCCCGTCTTATGAATCATACAACAAGTGAAATCTTTTCTAGGTTTCACCAAAATTCACAAAAAATTTATTCAAGAGTACGCTAAGATTGTTGAACACTTTACATGGTTAGTCCATCTGTCATGTGGATCGATGAGCTCGATCAATGTTTTAAAACAATGAAACAACTAGTTACATCTATATCGATGTTGTAGATAGTGGATCCGAACAAACCCTTCATGGTGGAATTGGATGTGAGGGATTATGCCTTGGGTGTTGTTCTATATCAAGACAGCCGACCTGTAGCATTTGAAAGTCGCAAGCTCATACACATGCAATCTTGTTACTCCGCCTAGAAAAAGGAACTATTGGTAGTTATCCATGCTTTGAATATTTGGCATCATTACCTCTATGGTACCCGCTTTGTGGTATGGACTGACCTCCATTCATTGAAACATCTCTGTGATTAGCTTGACCTTCGAGGTCATAAGGCAAGGTGGACCAAAGTCATGCAGGAGTTTGATTTTGAGATACGCTACTGTAAAGGCGCATGCCCTTAGTAGGATCCTTTTTTTCCGAGAGAGAGATCCTTCTATTAGTTAATGACACTGCCCATAGGGCTACAACCACCTCTACTAGAGAGGGCAACAACAATCGTAAGGGGAAACTCTCCCAAAGAAAAAAACAGCATATGTACAATGAGTCTAAATCACTAGATGGAAGGAGGGAAAAGCCACACAGGTGGACGGTAGTGCCATTTGAGCACACCCTGGACCATGGTGAAGAAAGGCCTAGGGTGCCAGAGTCGAAGGAACGCCTCTCTACGCTCCCGCATGCGGTCGGAGCTGCCTTGGAGTCTCTCGAACTGTCCCCTGAGAGTATGGATCAGCTCTAGCCAAAAATCTCGAACAGTCTCTGTTGGTGGCACAAGGCGAGCCTCAAAGATGCGGAAGCAGCGGGCCCGCCAGATGAACCAGAGTGTCAGGCCACAAACGAGCTCCAACAAACCTCTCTCTCACTGCACCACTCTTGTGGAGTAAGCTCTGTAGCAGGCTAGAGTGTAGGTCGACCCCCTTGTATCACGATCATCCTGCTGGTGGAGGATAGCTCAAACTGTAATGCTGGGCCCGTGAGAGTGGACCAAGCAACTGCCCCCCCAAGTGAACTGTCGTGCTGTAGAAAGAGCTAGCATCATCCGAAGGACCCGAAGCCAAACCTGCTCTGCCATAGGGCAGTCCCAAAGACAATGACGCTAACTCTCCAAAGGATGGTCACAAGTTGCACGTGTTGCCGAAAAGGCGACTATGTACAACCCAGCTCCCTACAACTGTAGCTCTATGTGCAACCAACCACTGGAACAACCTGACTCGCCGCGGCTGTCTGGCGGCATCCCACAACCTTGCCCAAAAAGTTGTCAAGAACTCAACTGTGAGATCCTCCTCCTGCCAATTAGGTGATGCAGCAGGACGAGCCTCTCTCCGTGTTGCCAGTATGTGACGTCCCAATCGAACAGTGTACTGAAAGAAAGGGACACTTGGATGGTCGGCTGAGGAGAAAGGGTCCCTCCAAAACCACATTCCAGGATCCCACTGCACTCGTGCCAGTGGGCAACTCTTCCAAGCCCACAGCTTCCAATGGCCTGTCTCAAGAGCTGCTGGGTCAGGATCTATGACACAAGTCCTCCCAGAGATGCCCACAACTCGGATCCTCTGAAAACAGCACTCTGTAACCTGTGGGGCCTCTACTAAGACTTTGTGCAAACGACCCTCGCCCTGTAGCTCGAAAAACATGGAGGGTATAGTCTGTGAGCAAGCTCGAGAACTGTGATGAGGACCTCTAGTCGCGTGAAGGCCCCCATCCATCTGGGCGTTGTTGACTCAAGAGGTGTAAGCCACTCAGCTGGTACTTCCTCTATGATGTCCTGACACATGCTCTGCAGCCCTCTTATGCCCTGTAGCGGGATGCACTGAAGCTCCTCTGACAAACCTGAGAACTGTAGCCAGTCACCAAAAGCGCGTGCTGGACCCTCTGCCATGGAACCCCAAGAAACATGAGGCCTACTACCAACCAAGTGGCCTCTCTGAGTGCTGACCATGGGGTTCCAAACAAGGGACTGTCTCAAGCGCTCCTCCTTGCAAGTAGGCTGGTGCTGCTCCAGACCTCTTCGCAGTTGCTCCCAAGAGCGAAGCAGACTCACAACAAAACGCTCCTTGATTCTCTTGCTCAAGGCAATTCTGCGCATCTTTGTGAAGATCCATTTGGTGGAAGGTCTCCAAAGGCCTCTAGCCTGAGGCACTCTAGCTCTAAGCCGCTGAATCAAAAACTCCTTCCAGGGCTCCTCCCCTGGAAGCAGTCCTCTGACAACAAACTTCCCAAGGAAGGCTCTGCTCTACTATGCTGGGTCTATGATCCCTAACCGCCCTTGAGAACAAGGTAGAGTGATGACCTGCCAGGCCACTCTGGCCCGGGCTATGTGAGTATCGCCCCTTGACAAAAGGAAATTCTTGATCAACCTCTCTACCTGGCTGATGCAGGAGCTCGAAAGATCCAATAAGATGTAATGTACCATATAGTAGTCAACAACACCTGGTTGGCCACTACAACTCTGCCTACCAAAGCTTGCTGAGCTCCAATGTAACAGCTTCCTCCTGATGGATAGGGGGAGGGGAGCAATCTGGTGCTCAGGAGACAAGTCCAAGCCAACCTGACAGCCCAAGTATCAAACTGCAGTCTGTGGGGGGGTCCGTCTGAAACCGTCGCCTGGCAGCCAATCAGGCGTAGGAGCACTGCCAACCGAGAAAGCCACCAGTTGATTAGTCCGCCTGATGCACAACAAATGGTCTCACGAGCGTGCTCACCGTGTGTAGGTTGATGATGTGGCATGCTGTATGGACCATTCCTGATTTTGTGCGGTTGGCTGTATGGAATTTCCGTGATTTACGTTGAGGTGCTTTTTGGGTGCGAGATTTTGAACCTAAAGCTTTTGTGGAAATAGCTTTTCATGTAATTTCTTTTAGAGGCTAGGGACCTTTAAATACATGTGTTGGCCTCTCTCAGTGGCAGTCTACTCACGAGAGATTCAAAGCAAATCCACAGAGTTGTACCTTATTGAAGCAATAGAAAGAAATACCGAAAGGGGTGCCATAGTTTGGGGCCATTGTTGTCTGGAAGTAGAACCCAACCACTACATATCTCGTGTGATATTCTCTCTGTTTCAATTTAGTTGTTTTGAAGTGCTAAACTAAAAGTCTATTCTTTTAGTTCGCACGTGGTTCCGTTCTGGTATAGTGGTATGAAAGCTTCAGGGGTGTGCTTTTTCTGAAAGCATATCGGTCGTGCCAAGAACAGATAGAGCAAGATGGCGTTTCAAGATTCTACAAGTTTTTTTTTCCTTTCAGGAGAGTAACTGGTTCTATATCAACCAGAGGTGGAAGCTAGGAGGTTGGATGAAGGAGAAACGACTAGAGGAGGGTGAGAAGAAGAAATAGGATTCCGTTTTTTCCCCCTAAAAATCTCTAAAAATATAAGGTGCAGCGGAATGATTGTTTGCGCTTGGCTCAAGATGAGTGCTGCGAACTGTGCTCAAGGTTCCTTTTGTTCTTATGGAAGGGAGAGCCTTCCGTTCTTAATGGAAAATGCTATGATCACGAACAAAGTGAATGGACAATGTGCGTGCAAGTGTATGAGACTGAGAGATAGAGAGAGAAGAGAGATACGACACCAGAGACGACGTAAAACCCTCCTCCGAAGGCCCCACTCTCGTCGGCGAGAGTGGTCTACTTTTGATTGCACAAAGTGGTACAATGCGAATGCAATGGACTGATGCAACTTGGACTATGCCGGTGACGACGATGGTGATGACGACGACGACTTTAGGGCTGAAATCTGTGGTCTTCTAACTGCTGAAAATCTGCAAATCTTTGGGCTGTTTTGGGTGGCTGAAAATGACTGTTTTGGCTGCGTTTTTATGGCTGAAAATGGGGGTTCTTCTGCAACCAACTGGGGCTGAATCTGATGCTGTCCAATAGGGCTGAAAACGCTGTCCTTCTGCAGTGATAAGGGCTGAAAACCAAAACGCTGAGGCTGCCTGCTGTAGTTGCTGATGAAATCCAAAAACGCTAATACATCTGCTAGCGTTAGTGAATTTCTGATGGTTTTGGTGTGCTGGCGATGATGCACATTTGAAAACGCTAGGGCTTTGTGTTGGTGGCGACACATGCAATGTTGACACGCCGGATCTTGGAGAGGTACTGCTGGGAAACCAAAACGCTAGCTACAAGGGAAGGTAGCGCCAAGGTTGGGGGGGGTTGTGGGTTCTGCTGAGAAGGTGCTTGTTGAGCATATGCTCCTGCTGCCTCTTCTGCCATTTAGTGCTAACTTGGGTTTGCTTATATACAAACTTAACAAAATTGCCCTACCTACTTTTGTTGGAAAGTCACTTAAAAATAATAAGTGAAAATACCAAAAATAGGGAAAATAGGCTATAAATGCACTGGAAAATTCTCCTGACTGAATCTGATGGATTCTGATGGGAATTCTGATGATCATGCTGTGTGCAACCAGAGGATATGCATCTATACCAAGTGACTGGGCATGCTCGGTCTACGAATAGACTCACAAAAGTGCCAGATCACTTCTAATCTAGACTTGACTGGATTGACTGAACCCTGATCATGCTGTAGCTTGTCCACGGACACATAGGGTTGGATGTGTCACGTGACAAAAAACATGCTTTTTTGACGCTTTTTTGTGTTGCAGAGGCCTTTGAAAGTCTCTTCAACCTTTGAGAATTTGGATATGCAAGAGAAGTCAAAGTTATCCTCTTGACGAGCCCTATGCGTTTGATGTGAGCGAATTTTGATTTCGACAATTTTAAAAAATTAGGATTTCTGCAGTATAGGTCAAAATTATGCTTTGGATTCTTTTTGTAGACAATAGGTAATACTGGAAGCATTTGGGAGCATGGATCTAGACATCCACTCTTTTGCAATGAGGAGAACCATTGGCTTGAAATTTTGCACGAGAAATTGTTTTAGAATTTTATTTGGAATTTGTTTGAAATGAAATTTATGTGTCTTGAACTTGTTTTAGTGCCGACTTGAGATTGCTTGATTCTGGTTTTGATGTTGGTGTTTTACTCATGGCTCGGGCTTTTCGGGGAGGAGTATTGAAGAGAAAAATTGTGCTTGATAATGTCTGAATATCTTTTGGCTCGGGCTTTCCAAGGAGGAGTGTTCATGCTAGTTGTAGATTCCCTAAACGTTACAGGCTGCAGTCTGGGGAGCATTTAGTTATATTGTTGGATCCTTTGAACGTTACAGGCTGTGGTCCAGGGAATGTTTAATTGTACTCTTGGCGATGCAGACTGCGGTATGGGGAGCATTTGGTTTAGTAAGTCTCTATATCTCATAGCCTAGACCTTTTTAGGTTATTTGCGGGGGGAGTGATGAGGTAGTCCTTGAATTGCTCATGGCCCAGACCTTTTTAGGTTCTTTGCGGGGGGAGTGTTCATTGGCGACTGTATGGTGTTATGTATTGTCACACGCATGTGTAAGCATCTGTGTTGCATCGTGATGTGTCAACTAGTGAATATATTCCTAATCGGGTGAGAGTGCCTGGGTATGTAATTTTAGTGCATCGAGACACACCATTAAAGATTAGTGCGGTCTTGGTGTGATGGCTAATTTTGCCATCCCAGAATATCAAGAGCTCCAATTTGGATTGAGAAAATTAAACTATCCTCAGGAACAATCCTTCGAATGTCCCTCGTATCTTTTTTTTTGAGCCGAGTTGATTACGTTTTGCAAATATAATCGCGGACGATTACTCTAGAAGAAGAAGAAGTCCTCACCAACTTACATAGCCCGATGGAGGGGCCTAAAGAGGTTGTTCGCCTTTAGCTTCGACCTTGATTCCTTCCAATGGTAGCCTCCCTCCCCTCCTCCTTTGCCTTCTTGATAACCTTTGTGATGCCTAGGCCCTATCCCTGTTTGCTACTTCTTTTTGTTCTTTCCTTTTTCCGATGGGTCTTGTTTTGGTTCTGTCGCTTGTGTGTGTACGCTTTCCTTTTGTTTCTTGTGCTTCCCTTGTTTTCCTTGATGGTGTGTGTATCTTTGTTGTTGTTTCTTGTTGTTTGCTTTGGTTGCTATTTTTTCTGTGTTTTTGGGTGTTTGTTGGAGGTTTTGGCCCATTAGAGGTAGAGGTTGTGTGGGTATGGACCATGGTAGTTGGTCGGTTGTGGGTCGATTTTTGCCTCGGCTCCAACTTTTTCCCCCGCGCGTCATAGGGTTGTTGATTGTATCAGTGGTGGTTTTTTCCCTATGGTTTATTGTAATTGTCATATTGAAGGATTTTTTTCACTACCAGCTCGGTTTCTTCTTTGCTTCGACGGGGTTATGTAATGCCTACGCGCTTTGCAACTTGATTGCGTAATACAAAGAGAGAGAGAGAGAGAGAGAGAGAGAGAGAGAGAGAGAGAGAGAGAGAGAGAGAGAGAGAGAGAGAGAGAGAGAGATGAAATGTTATGTTAAACGTCTTCAAAAGGCCAAAATGACCTATGAGACCAAAATCTTATAGAATTTCTGGGTACAAAGATAAAATGAAGTGAAAAATAAAATCTTAAATGCTAGATGTGAACTAAATAGCTAGTTGGAATTGTGTAGGATATGAGTAGGGGGTGAAAGTAGTGACTGGGGGCCATCACAACATAATGTGGGTGTGTGTGTGGGAATATAATGGATGAGAGTTGATACAAAGGTTGATACAAGATGAGAAGGGTGTACGATCCTCAAAAGAGCTAAATCACAGTAGATCCATCATCGGACGTTGGCGGATCTCATCAATCTCCTCCATGGTTAGCTCGTGCATGTCGAGCCAAAGTGATCCGAATCCTCTGATGCAGCCTCCATCGATGCTGTGTAGTCCTCCGTAGTCGTGGGCATCTGGATCTCCCTAGCTAGGTCGCTCGATCGATCAGCGTGTCTCTGGTGTGAGGAGAGTGTGAGCTCTGTTGTGGTAGCTGCTCCTCCGGCTACCCAGTGTCCACTCTAAAGAAGTCTGTGATCCGTCTCTGAGATTGGCTAGCCTCTCCTCTCATCAGGCTCTCTCTGTGTTTGCGCAGCTCAAGCAAAAACAGACCCAGACATCTGTGGTCCTCATACCCCATGACTCTAGAGAGTGGTCCAAAGCCCTCTCTGAACAGGCAATGAAAGCGGCCTCGTATTTCATAGTAAACTTGGCAATGGAATGTGTAGTGCAACTGTCTCAGGCTCCATCTGACATAGGAGATATGTCCTCGCCTCTGCCAGTACTCCTATGTATCTACTAGTCTCAATCCGAAGCTGGTGTGAAGATGTGCGTATCTGGCCAATAGCACATCGTATCCCATGAGATAAGTGGGTGTCCATGTATCTGGCCTCGTCACAAAACCATCCTCAGTAAGCTGGAGAAGATGCTCTCTACAGAAAGCCATCTTCGTGCCCAACTCCTGTGTCGGTTGTATCCAAGTCCTCCTCGGATCTAGCTGAGTCAGGTCTTGACGGATGAGCATGGTGATCTCGGGCTGTGTAAGAGTTAGAGAGGGTGCATCCAATGAGTACTGGAAGGGGCGCAATCTGTCCGTGTTGAACCCATGTACCCGAAACCATGATGTCATCTGCCCATACCAGCATGTTGTATCTCCCTACATAGCTAACTGTCGAGAGGGCTAGGTGGCATATCTGTCTTTGGGGAGGTCCCACAAGTGGTGTATAAAGGAGATTGATTTGGTAAGCGCCCCAACCACTAGTGGGGGGGCAGCTAGCTTTGCTCGAATAATGTCATGTGGTACGGAAGCCTTGGCTCTAATAAGTCGCGAGATCATAGAGACCAGAAGCTTCTCCACGTCTCCCGATCCATCAGTGCAACCCGACCTCCCGTGATGGTCCAATGAAGGCCCCGATATTTGAACTCCATAGAGCAATGTGGAAGCCACCAGAGTGTCAAAAAGCCAGAGCTTCGTCCGAGGCTCGTGAAAGTGAATCTATGAAGTTCCAAGGTGGTTCAGAACGTACTGTACGTGGCGGATATGTACGTACTGTACGTTGTTCCATACAGGAAAAAAAAATGTGTACGTAAAAATACGTACTCTTGTAAAAAAAAACTCAAATTATTGAACTTTCTAGGACATTTTCAATAAAAAACAATATTGCATGCATTAGCTTTTAGAGACATTTGAAGGTATGTCTGTTTATGTGGCCAAAAGTGTACAGAATGGCTTGAAAACCCTCATGAAATTACTCGATGGCCCAAGGTTGCATCCGTACATACGTGCGGGTTATATCCGTACACAATGGCAGTACGGATCCCTTTTTTTTTTTGAAGGGCTGCTCTATTTCAGCCGATTATGCCTCTTTTCAAAAAACGCCTTGCTGCAGCTAAGAGCGTCTAGTTTTAGCAGAGATACAAGGTACAATGCAGTGGGTGCTCCTTTCTTGTAGGTGCCAGCTTTGAGTGCAGTGTGCGGTTTGTAGTACTTACGACCTATTAGAGTCAGGACTTCAGACTTCAGTCTTGGATTATCATGATTCATTATGTATTTATTTTGATGCTCTTAGTTTTATGTGACCATGACAGCAGACATCTGGCACTATTTGGTTGTAGACATTGGTTAGCTAAGCTGAGCTTTGTGTTTGATTATCATGATTCATTATGTATTTATTTTGATGCTCTTAGTTTTATGTGACCATGATAGTAGACATCTGGCACTATTTGGTTGTAGACATTGGTTAGCTAAGCTCAGCTTTGTGTTTTGATTGTTTGGTTAGAGTCGTGGACTCTAGTTTTTGGCATTTGTAATGGACTATTGTTGATTTGCTTATCTTTATTAGAAGTCTTGGTGAATGCATATATAAATGTATTAAGTACTCTCAGTTTTAGGCTTTGTGAAAAAAAAAGTATGAATTTTACGTATCTAAAAACTGAATCCATTTTGTACTGCGTACCTTACAAACCGAATTTGTACCGAACACTAGATACCTAACTACCTTGGTGCGGGCTTACGATACGGAACGGATCCGTATGTACGTTTTGAAACAACCTTGCTATGAACACATCCTCTCCAATCCACCCTGTGCTCTGGTCAGTCTAGTGTCTGCTGCTCTCCTCAATGAAAATGATAGTCCAGCAAAGACCACCCCAAGGTAGGTGTAAGCACCTCTATACAAACCTGCACCTACTCTTGGGCATTGATGACGTGAGTATGGATGTCGTAGCTGTTGTCCAAGCTATGCATGATAAAGGTGATAATCTTATCCTTCCTGTTTGGACAAGCAGCGAAGTTGAGGTCACATATTGTCAAGTTTGGATCTTTGCTCTTTGTAGGTTTGTAGTAGTATTCATTTTTCGATTTCATATTTAGCTTACCTGAGGACTTAAGAATTTGTTCCTTTAGAAGTAGTTGTGTGAATTTTGACTTCTAGATTTAAGTTTTTAAGATGTCTTATCCTTTTTTGCTTAAAGTTGAGTACGTATTTTAAGCCAAGTAAGCTGCATCATCTTATTTTATGCATGCCTTTTCAAAAAACATTATTAAGTTAAAAATGTTTTGTTTTATCTAGTTTTGTTTCGTAGCAAATAAAGTGATTTAGTTTGTTTGTTTTTGTTTTTTATTTTGTTTTGTTTTGTTTTTTTCTTTTCTTTTCTTTTCTTTTCTCTTCTTGTGTCCCTTGCTTTCATAGTTTTATGAGTGCTTTATTCCCTCTTATAATACGTGAGTTTAGACTATTCTGAACTTATGAAGATATATTTGTATACTCCATTGTCTCATGGCCGTATGTGAATGTGAATGCGGATGCTGATCTCCTGGTCCACTGTGGGGTGTTGTTAAACACCATAACCTTGGTTTTACCAAGGTTGACAAACAAACCATTGTCGTGGGCAAACCTGTGCAAAGCATCCAAGTGACGTTGCATCCCCTCGGGAGAGTCGAAGATCAACACAATATCATCAGCATATAACAATAGTGGAATCGATGTCCCTACGAGCTGTGCACCCCTATCACCCTCACTCTCAATATAGTCAGAAACCTCATCCATATACATACAAAATAGAGTAGGAGAGAGCAGGCAACCTTGCTTCACCCCGATAGTGGAGTGAACTAATGTAGATAATCCCTCTAGAGTGCGTATATGCCCCACTACAGACTTGTATAATGCCATAATCCCTCAGATCAGCTCTGTGGGTACTCCCATCTCCTGTAGTTTGCAGATCAATCTAGCTCTGGGCACTGTGTCAAATGCTTTGTGGAAGTCCACAAAGCTACAATAGATCTGTCTCCCATGTGATCTGTCCTCGTCAATAATGGCTGTGTCAAAATGTGGTCAAGAGTAGAAAAACCTCTCCTGAACCCTGCCTGCCCGACTGCGCATATACCCTCTCTCTGCCCATCTACTCAGGTGCTACTCAAGAATGGATGTGTATAACCGTGCCAATGTGTGTCCAATCATGATAGTGCGATAATTCCCAAGCTCCATAGGGTCTCCTGACTTGAAGATAGGTACAATAGTAGATAAACTCCAAGTATCAGGCAAACCCTCACACATGGCACGGTTGAACATCGCTGCTAAAAGCTCTGCGAGCAGATCCCTGGCATGTATAAAATGCTCAGCCACTAAGCCATCATGATCATATGCTCTCCCAGTCCTCATCCTATCAATGGCTTTCTTCACCATCTCAGCAATGAAAAAGCGCATGTGTGTGGGAATGGTTCGACGGGGTCAGGAAGAGGCGACTATCCAAGAACTGTATACAAAGATGACGCATACTGGCCCCAGGCATTGTAGAAGTAATGGCAGGAGGGGGGGAGTGCTCATGAAAGAGTCGCCATGCCGCACTTGAGTCTTGACGCAAGAATAGTTGATATAGATCTTGCTCTAGTTGAGCCACAAATGCCATCTTCTTCCGCCACACTAGGCGTCGGAAGGCAATCTGTGACTGTTTGTGAGTGATTTCTCCCAAAAGCACCTCCTTCTGAATCCTGGCTCTCATCTTGTGGCACTCCTCATCATACCACTCATTTTGGGGCATGCTCCCAGAACGTCGTCTCTGCTCAAGCTCGGTGTGTGGGTTTGCCTCTACTACTGCGTCATGCAATGTTTGTGTTAGTATAGTATTAAGCTCCTCCAGAGGTCGCCCTGGCTCCTCAGTGCACAGGCATCTGTAGATCCAATCTATGTAGAAATAGTCCGTCTCCCGTGTAAAGGTGTAGCGAGTAGGGGCTGCTATCCGTGGTATTTGTGCTACACTAAACTAGAAAGAGATGGTCATCGACACAAGGGCATGATCTACTGCCACACCAAGGTCCAACTGTGAGGTTCGGGATACTAGAGATAAAGCTCGATTGTGCCATAACATAATCCACTGTGCTGGCTCCATGTTTGTGTGGAAAGCATGTAAAACTTCCCACAGCGGGAAATCTCTATAGGCCATTCAAAATGGCCAATCCATGTGCAATCCCCATATATATCAAGTGCCGTCCGTACTAAGTATGCTCCATATCCTGTGATATTCTAGATAGACCCATATGTGCAATATCCAGCTCTCTTAGCATCTCCTCTGAAGTATCATAAAATACTCTTTGGTGATGGACAGTCCTAGCATTGAAATCTCCCAGGATGATAACATCACCATCCCTGGGTGAGACTGAGGGCAGAGACAGGTAGATACCTCTACGTTGCTATTTGCTACTTTCCTCCAACTAGAGGACAATCCCCCTTCTCTATTTTGGATGATGACGTATGGGAGTTCTCTATATGTACGTAGCCCGCCCATCCCCGTGGGCTATATGTATCGATGGCTGCAACTCCTCCCTGAATAAGACTGTCACTCCCCCTGAGCCACGTCCTCTGTGCTCTGACCGAGTTTCCTGTCTGCAAGCTGTCTCCCATTTGTATCCGTTGACATGTGGCATAGATTGCCGAGGGGCTGATGTGTCTCAGAATAGAAGATGATGTCCCTCCTAGTGAAACTATCCTCAAAAGCACCCACATCAAGGCTTAGAGATCCATTACAATTCCAAGTAGCAACTTTGGGTGTGGTCCCATAGGTCTCGCGCCGTCATGCGGAGCACCTCTCCATAATAACCACTCGTCTATCTCTATAGAAGGCCAATTTCCCTTTCTCTCGGGCTGTCCTTATCTGAGGTATAACTTCTTGCATATGAGCAAGCTGTGAGAGTGTGAGGTCGTCCCTAAGGAATATCCCCGTCTTCTTTAGCATAGGATGCTTCTTCAAGAAATCCTTCTTGCTTCCATGGAGGGGAAGCGAAGGAACAATGTTCTCTCCTTGGAAGTCTCCCCATTTCCTTCTCTCTTCTTCCCCACTCTCCATGCCTTTTGTGTGAGTGGCTTCACTACCCATCATATTTAGAAGCTCTTTGCCTTCCCCCTCCACATCATCACGGTCATTTAGACTGGTTACTCGTACATGTAAAGCTCTAGCCTTCCTTCTTTGATTTCCTGTAGGGTCATGTTGATGATTGTGGGAGTGGGGATGGTTGTTGGTTCTTTCTCTTTTGCTTTCTTGGCAACCTTTATCCATTTCTCGGCCTCATCTACCTTCTTCTGTGTTTTCGTGATTACATCTACCCACGAAGACGTCTTCGCCTCATGTTTCTCTTCTTCTTTGATCTTCCGCACTTGTTCTTTGATGAATTTGAGTTCCTTTATCATTGAGGGCTGGATTTCTCCTTCTTCAAGTCCACTCCCCGCTCTAGTTTCCGCAAGCTCTTGCTCGAGGGTTGAGTCTTCCTCCCAGAGCGCTTGGACTTCCGCCTGAAAGTCTTCTTTCTCCTTACATTGCTTGCCCTCGTTAAAGACCATTTGGATGAGGGTGGTCTTTTCTTTTCACCATCCTTCCATCTCCGTTTTCCACTCTTTCATCTCTTTTTCCACCCGTGTTATCCTCTTGTTTGTGACCATGAATGTTGCCTTCGTTACCGTTGAGGGAGACTTGCTCACGGGTGAGCTACTCTTGGTCTCCATTGCAGAAGATGTGCTATCTTCCCAAGCTACGTACAGAAAACACCTTCATCCCAACCGGGTTGAGAACAGTATGTTTGGTTGGCTAGACAGCGAACAATCGATGCAAACAGCAATCGGGTGCAAATAGCCTACTTCAGATTACTCCGGATGGCTGTAAACGGCCGTCCCCTGCGGAGATAACTGGCTGAGAACACAGTTGAATATGCTGGGCAGCAATGGGGAAACTCCACAGCAATCAAGCCTTGATCTATGCTCAAAAAATTCTGCTATGTTGACTGGAACCCGCAACCCTTCACCTGGGGAAAACTCAAGGCTGAGTGCCTGCTCCAGGTGGGAAACGCCAAATGGTGGTGGGGGAGGAGTGTAGTGTGTAGTGTGGGCAGCAAAAGAACAACTCAAACCCTAAAACAGAAACAGATGGCGAAACCCTAAAACAGCATGTTGAAACCAAAATAGCGAAAAAACAGAAATTCGAAACCCTAAAACGGGAGGTGAAGCCCTAAAACAGCTGGCAAAACCCTAAAACAGCGGAAAAACAGAAATTCAAAACCCTAAACAGAGAGAGAGAGAGAGAGAGAGAGAGAGAGAGAGAGAGAGAGAGAGAGAGAGAGAGTTTTTATTGATTGTACCTGATTCTTTATTTACAGGTACAATATCGACGTTCATGATTATGGTGTTCGTCTAAAATCAATCCAAAAGTTTTTGAAAGATGGCGATAAGGTATGTAGATAGAAGACTCGCATTAAACCAGCTAAATGCTGGGCCTTTTGTGGCAATACTGTGAGCATCACATGAGGTGAGCATTACATATCACATGAAATATAATATACTCAAGCTGACTATGATTTCATGCAGGTGAAGTTAATTATTCAATTTAAGGGTAGAGAGTTAGAGTTCAAAGACCTTGGCATGAAGCTTTTTGACAGATTCCAAGAAGACATTGGAGAGGTAATCTTACATTCAAACCCCCCCCCCCCCCCCCCCCCCCCCCCCCCACACACACACACACACACACACACACACACACAAACAACAAAAAAAGAAAGAAAAAGATCGCTTATGAGTAGTCTTTGACCTTTTTTAGGAAGCAATTGTTGAGACCAGGCAGAGCAAGGAGGTGAGAAGCATTTCCATGGTGTTGGCACCCAACAACAAAGGAAAAGTTGCTGGGCAAGGCTCAAATTCAGAGAAACCCAACACAGATAAGAATGGTAGTGGGGATGTTGCAACAGTAGCAGCTGTTGGTGGAGAGGCGTAATTGAGATTACATTGGCTGTGAGGCTTTACGGTGTTACCAGATCCCTAACAATTATCCAGTGGGGTTTCTGTGTAGTGTATGTAGCTCTATATGATGTTATTCAATGTCAACAGTTTTGTAAATTTTTCCAATACATGAGTGAGATAATATTTGTCCACAGCCAACGAGTTTCCTGTTACTCCAGTAGGCTTTCTAAGCTTCTTGGGGTGTGGCATTTCATCAGCCGTAAAGGCTTACTGCTAGGTATGCTTTTAGATGAAGGGTATCTCGTCTGGTTTCATGTATTCGAAAGGAAAGTGTCGGTGCATGAGAATTTCTCCTCAACAGCATGCAGAGGTGTATGCAAAATTCTAAAATTTTGGACAGTATTTCAGCTTGCCATTTATTTGAATACAGCGTAAGTCTGTGGTTATCTCTAGTTTGTTTCGTTTCCTATGGTGTGACCATTGCTTGGAAATTCGAGTGTGGCATAGTGGTTTGAATGTGTCCTACCAGTAGTGTGGCAACAGATAGTGAGGGTTTGGGACCTCTTCTGGTATTAGGTCATCACAATTTATGACGCTTGAAGTTCTGGACTCTGGATGAGTGTTAGATGATCAACAGTCCTCTACATAAGGAGCAAATGTGACGGAATCGGAGTGGAGTCAGAGCAGTGCACAAGGCGAGGTTTATGGAGCCAAGAACAGGGGGAGGCCATGTTAAGCAGACGGAGGGAGCTATAATCTTGACCCTTTAAGTAGGTTGAATGCCCCAGATAATTTGTGTACAATAAATATGACATACTTCCTTGAGGACGCACTGTGTGAGCAGCAATTTAGGCCTACCTCATTTTTAATTGGTGCATGGGAGATTCTCGGCCATTTCACATTCAGGAATTGACCAACATTGCAAATAGTACTTCTGAATGTAGGATTTTGGCAACGAGAGAGAGAGAGAGAGAGAGAGAGAGAGAGCTGACCGTTTGCCCATAACCATCATGACTAGCCTCCGAAAATGCAATGGGTGGCTAGTGGCTAGCACCAGAGACACACCGATCCCAACCACCAAGAGATCTCTGTGGTAAGATGTCGTCACAAGCAATGTGGACAGTTGCTATACAGAGGAAAGGTACTACTTCAAGAGATAGGTCTTGAAGTTAGCAACTACTTGTGGATATAGAACCAACAAGATTTGTGGTCATTCATTTGAAAAAAAAGAGGAAGGTGCTGCAACCCTAATGTGGCCAGGCAATATGATCAACAAAAACATCAGGAACGTTTAATTGAGAAGTTTGCATCACAGAAGGCAAAATAAGTGGCTTGTGCTATACAAGCTATAATATCATGTAGCAGTCACTTATAGATTGCACGGACCACCACTTATACGTCCATGAGAAGGGAAAGCTGGTCATAGCAGTTTGCATTGTAATCATCCCTGTAAGAAGAGAAATCTAGACTATGCAGTTTGTGCTATCAAGATCCTTTAAAAGGAGGGGTGGTGAGACTCATCTTTCTAAGTAGTCTTGCATGTATCTCGTCTCCAATCCTTCCACGTCAACCAAAGCACAATCCATGCCAACAATGCCACCAAACAGCAACTGGGCATGGCTCTCAATTTGCATGGGTTGAGAGAGAACATCTGCCCATGTTAGGGGGTAAAGTTTGTTGTGAGGTAAGGATGAGTGTAAACAACTTTAAAGGTAACAATCAAGATAGTAGAAGAGCAACACCAACGAAGCCAATCTTGGGGCGGCTCCAAATATAGCAAAAGAATCCTAGATGTCCCACATCCTAAATACAGTGAAGTTTGTGGTCCGATGCACACTCCCATCTTCTAAGAAAAATTTCAATTACTAAGGAGGAGAATTTCTTGTCTCATGGAATCAAACCCTGAATATGTGTGAAGCTCTCTGATTTTGTTTTCTTAGTTATCACTATCGGCAATGTGCTATTGTTATACTTCGCAAATAGCACAAGTTTAATCACCTCCTGATTCATAGAAGGCATCAAAGAACTATAAAAAGAAAAATGTAGATTGCTCGGATAAAATTGCAATCAGGACGAGATTGTTATTATTCAACTTAAACTTTGTACCTAATCAATAAGTAGTCGAATACTTGTGCTATGTAATTGATTAAGAATAAAAGCACTTAACACCATTGCACCCAAACTCATAATGACGTTGACACCTAGTTTAAGGTCAAGCTGGCTAATAGGAAGATTGTATTAACTTTGGCACCTTCAAAATTGGAATTTTACCACAGTAGGCTACAGGTTGGATTAGATAAAGTTTCTTGGTGCTGCCCTCTTTCAGAGCATTCCCCTACAAAAGCCCTTCCCAAAATCCTGCTTGTGTGTGCATTGCACTTTTCATGAAGTTGAAAATGATCGAAAAAATCATCACTTCATGATGGGAAGAAGGTACTGAGCAAAGACTCATGTACATTACATTCTCATCAAAGTGAAAAAATTAGTGAGACATATTAGCACTATAGATGGGGCAAGTAATGCTCCAACAGACATCCTGTCTAGCTCATGCATACGACCGATTCTTTTCCTTTCTTCCTTTTGGTAAATATACTGTTGTTTCCATTTCATTGTGTCATCCGCTACATCAAAGCAAATAGCATAGCTGGTGAACTTCCTAGCACATGACCAATGTTTCCATCCACTTCAACCTTCATTTTGTTATAATCCAAAGCTTGCAAGTCAAGAATGAAAACTCTCAGTTTTACCTGCAATACAAACTACTATTACTTGAAAGTCACACTGCAGTTTTCCAGGATGCATGTGACTTAAAAGGGTGACAATAGGCAAATGAAGAACCCAAGCGGGTATACTTCATTACCCAATGCAAGAATGTTTGAGATTGAATCAGTGCAATAACATTGACAACAACTGCACCCCATTGAGGTACTACCATCAATCCAAGCTAAAGGTTGAATAAGGTGAAGACTCATGTTGGCATTCTTAATCATAAAGTAAATGTGAGGCTCTGTCATGAAGGGGCCCATTAACACACTAAGAAACAAAGAAGACTTCACGGTTTCGCGACGTAATTTAACACACAAATTTAAATATGTTAGCAGGCTTAACAAAGAAGACAATAATTTGGCTGGACCAAAGCAGCGACCGAACATACATATAATGCTTTCAGGGAGTACAGGAGGGAAGGTCTATTTGACGCCAGCACAATCAGGTAAAGGATTAATCAGTGCCTAGTTTATGGGCCACAAGAGCCCGGGTATGAATTGCTCCCAATCAAAACTTCTTGTATGCATAAACAATGGAGCTGGCTTTACTCTTCAATAAGTAATATGTTTTACAAGCAAAAAGAATACAGCAACATATTCCTTTTTTATTACAACCACAATCTTCCAGCAATATGAACAAAGACTTCGCTCTTTTATGAACTTCACCTTGGCTCTTTAGTGCCCAAGGGAAATTAATATCTCTGCATCAAAATTAAATGCCATCTCAACTACAAAATTAGAAATGGCTGAAGCAAGGCTAAAGAACACATTGCCACAGTGAAAAGAAATTCACCTAACGGGAAAATCTCCCCATGTTCTTGCAAAACAGCCTTAATAAGTCTTTCTTAAGGCGTGCCATTTTAATTGCAGCTGCATCCAAAGTGGTGATATACCATTTACTCCACGAGCAAGCTTAGGATCAAAGACATTGAAATGCATTTTCTCCAAGGAGTTGAGAAGCACCCCAGCCGGAACTGCTGGTAAAAGCACTGGAACAGCAGCGGACGGTACTGTGCCCGCCAATGCATGGGCTTTGGAAAGATGCGCTTCTGCCACTGATGCAACATCCAGCACTGCATTAGCTAAACCTTCACTATATACTTTTCGATAGATATCCTCCTGCGACACACTGTGCCTTGCTGCAACTTCTATCGGTATATACGTATGATGGAACAAACTGTGATGAGGACTAGCTTTAAGTAAAAGACCAATACCCTCAGCCTTGCCTACATGAGAAGCAGCATGATCAGCAGAGGTTGATCGTACTCCAGCGGCCTCTAGGGTGAGATATAGCAAAGCAGAGGCAGTATTCTCCACATATTTCTCAACCTCCTGCATAGTCCTTGGTGCACCCTCCCTCTCCAAATCAGATTGCCTTGCATCAAGTATCCTTGAAAACCAGAGCTTGCTCAACTTGTGCTCTGCGATAACTGGACTGAGGGCAGTGACCACTGGATGTTCCAGTAACTTGCCTTTGTAAAGGCCATCCAGTGCCTCTCGCCACCATTGAAAGCGCATCATTGCAAGATGTGGCTCCCTGGCACTTTCAAGGATACGTCCTGTCTCGACATTGAATGCACGTAGTGTGAATGCTGCTGTACGAAGCCCCACAGGTAGATGAAGCAGTGTCAAGTAATGGACATAGTCATGGACTTGAACCTGCTGCACACAATAAGAAAGTGCACCCCGAAGCGCCACCGATGCTGAACTCTTGGACATAAATTTGGTCCAATTTGATCCAAAAGTTGTTGTAGATAGCAAGCTGGAAATTTTTTATCCTATGCAGATGCTATACTAGGCAGTATCAGACAAATGACCCTCAGCTCAGAAAGGACAAAAAATATTAAATATAAGTACTTTTTACTACATGAACCACAACTTGGCTTCATCAATGGTTGTCTGCCTACAAACATCCAGAGCCATGGTAAAAATTCAGAAAGAATAAACTCCTCTGTGTGCGCCCATGACTGCATGCGTGTGTGTTCCATGCATGCATGTGTGCACACATGCGTCCGTGCGGGTGTGTAGTGTGTGCCCACATGTGTGCGTTCCTTGCACCCTCTCTGCATAATTAGGCGGAACAACATTAAGTACAGCTCAAAAAACACAATTATTTACTTTTTTGAAAAGAATGTCACCTCCTGCATGAAATAGCTTTGGAATTTCCCAAAGGAAGTGAGGGTTGTTTTACAGCGGAGGAGGTATACATAGCTCTGGAACCTCCCAAAGGAAGTGAGGGTTGTTTACGGCGGGGGAGGTATACATAGCTTTCCCGGCCTATATTGCCATGTATCGCCTTACCCAATAGGCTTGCCCATTAGAGAGTTTCAAGAATTTTATTTGGTTTTCCCTAGTTCACTATGTCGCGAGGGCTGTCTATGTGACTCGAGAGCCAGGGAAGGGGGGGGGGGGGGGGGGGGGGTTATATGTGACCCCCTCTTGAACAAATATGTTGCAGAGTGGTGCCCGTATTTTTGGGTGTCACGTGACACATCCAACCCTATGTGTCCATGGACAAGCTACAGCATGATCAGAGTTCAGTCAATCCAGTCAGTCTAGATTAGCAATGATTTGGCACTTTTGTGAGTCTATTCGTAGACCGTGCATGCCCAGTCACTTAGCATAGATGCATATCCTCTGGTTGCACACAGCATGATCATCAGTATTCCCTTCAGAATCCATCAGATTCAGTTAGGGGAATTTTCCAGTGCATTTAGCCTATTTCCCCTAATTTTGGTATTTTCACTTATTATTTTTAAGTGACTTCCCAACAAAAGTAGGTAGGGCAATTTTGCTAAGTTAATATATAAGCAAACCCAAGTTAGCACTTTTTGGCAGAAGAGGCAGCAGGCGCACATGCTCAACAGGCACCTTCTCAGCAGAACCCCAGCAGTACCCCAACGTTTTGGAGTTCCTTCATCGCCGAGCATCTTCACCACTTGGCGTTTTTCCATGATCACCAAACCCTACAGTTCCCTAGCGTTTGCAGATTTCATATGTCGCTAGCCCTACCAACAACCTAGCGTTTTCCATTGCCGTCATCGCCAACTTTGTCCTCAGCCCTAGCGTTTTCCCTAGCGTTAGTAAAATCAGACCAGCGTTTTTGGTTTGTAGCCTATTTCGCGTCAGAACAGCAGCGTTTTCAGCATTAGACACAGTAGCAGATTCAGCCCTTGAAGCATTGCAGAAGACCCCCATTTTCAGCCCTCGAAAACGCAGCCAAACAGTCATTTTCAGCCACCGAAACAGCCCCGAAATTCAGCAGTTAGAAGACCATAGATTTGAGCCCTAAAGTCGTCGTCGTCACCACCGTCGTCGTCATCGGCATAGTCCCAAGTTGCATCAGTCCATTGCATACGCATTGTACCACTTTGTGCAATCAATAGTAGACCACTCTCACCGACGAGAGTGGGGCCTTCGGAGGAGGGTTTTACAACGTCTCTGGTGTCGTATCTCTCTTCTCTCTCTATCTCTCAGTCTCATACACTTGCACGTACTTTGTTTGTGATCATAGCACTTTCCATTAAGAACGGAAGGCTCTACCTTGCATAAGAACTAAAAGGAACCTTGAGCACAGTTCGGAGCACTCATCTTGAGCAAAGCACAAACAATCATTCCGCTGCACCTTACATTGGTATCAGAGCTTTGGCAGTGTTCTGTATCACTCAAGGAAAGAACCACAAGAATTTTTTTTGCTTGTTGAGGTCGCACGAACCCAAGTTCGCTTGGGCGTGTCGATTCATAATCGTGTTTTGTTGAAGAGTGACAAGAATCCCAAGAAAGAAGGGCTTGTTCACCCTCCCCTTGTGTCTCTTTTCACTCATTGAGAGCGGACCGTGCACTTAGCGGCCGGCCAATCGACGTGAGGTGGGAAAAAGAAACCTTGGTGTGAGCGCAAGGCCGCCTAGGGGTGCGCCCACGGAACGGAGTAGAACTCGGGTGAAGAGAAGATCTGTAACAAACTATTGACGTGTCAAAGCCTAAAGAATGGAGCCAACTTACAGATGATGTGGCTGCCCGAGAGCAAAAACCCTAACCCTAATTTCTGCCAGAAACCCTAACTGCTGAAACCCTAATTTTGGAAACCCTAACCCTAAAACTTGTGAACCCTAATTTTGGAAACCCTAACCCTAAAACCTACAAACCCTAATTCTAGAAACCCTAAGAAGAACAAGCAACAGAAGAAGTCCTACCAACTTATGGGGACCCTGTCGGATGGGACCCCAAGTGACATAAAGGCATTAAAAATAAAGCAGAACACACTCAAAAGACTTTGCACATCAAAATATGATGATGTGGCACTTGTACGGACGTCTCGGAATTCGCGGCGGATTTTTAGGGAAATCCCGAAATTTTAGGAAAGTGATTTTTTGGGGTCAGCTTTTCATATTTGATGCTTTTAGGCTTTGGGCCTTTAAATATGAGCCTTGGGGGCCCTCTCTTGTACTCTTTAGCGCACAGATTGCAGAGGAGGTGCTGTTGTACTTTGTGAATCGGCAGTAATATAAAGAAATACCGAAAGGGGCGCCAAGGTTCGGGGCCAATACTCTTTGGGGTGGAATTCCGCCACTCCATGTCGCATGTCGTCTCTCTCTTTCAGTTCAGTTGTTATTGAAGTGCTAAAAGTTTGTTCAGTCTGTTCTTTTCTATTGGCACGTGGTGCCCGCCTTGTGACAGTGGTATCAGAGCATCAGGCGTGTGCTTTTCTGAAAGCATACCGGTCCTACAAAAGAGCAGACAGAGCTATTGGAATTGAATTATATTTGAGGTATTAGCCACTCCCACCCTTACTTCATCGCGCATCGAGCGCGCTCCCGTCTTCACCGCTCATGTCTTACAGGGCATAAGCCAATTAAGATCCCTTGCAAGAGAAGGATCCAGATTTGTTTCAAGTCACTGTTTTTCTCAGAAGCAGTGCCATGCAGATGTTGATGTCTACAGCTACCAAGCAGCATACTCCAAGTACTTGGCAAGCTTTCAAGAAAATTTTTGCCCGAAGTTATATGGTTTCTGACATCTTTCTTCGGAGTGCAACTTCTGGCAGAGTGGGGTATCCTGAAATGCTTGCCATGGAAACCCTAGCAAATTATAACTTGAAATTTCTCGACATCTTTCAGTAGATGTCTCTTCACGAGCAGATGACTTTGGAGATCCAGTGCGATTGCTATCTTGAGACTACCATCGCCGCCAACAAAACATTGTCTATCCAAGAGCTGATGGACCATGCTGTGCTCGGCTACGAACTTACGGAATGAACCTAACCCTAATTTTTGGTGCAGGTTCCAGGATGGAAAGTCGGTCGACTTTTCGAGCTCGACTGATGTCGAGATTGCTTTTTTTAAGTTTCAAATCTGTTTGAGAACTTGTTCGATGATCCTGTTTGGAATTTGTTTGAAATGGATGCTATCTGTTTTAAACTTGTTTTGGTGCCGATTTGAATTGTTTGACTCTGGTTTGATACTGGTTTCAATGATTGGTGATTTTACTCCCGGGTGGAGAAGTGAGAAATGATGTTTGAGAATGATTGTTCATACTCATGGCCCGGACCCTTGTGGTTATTTGCGGGGGGAGTATTGAATGATTAAAAAGTGTTGTTTTTAGTCATGGCCCGGACCCTTGTGGTTATTTACGGGGGGAGTATTGTTGTTGTTACTCCTGGCCCGGACCTGGATGGTTATGCGGGAGGAGTATTAAGAAGTCTGAGCAGTGGTTACTCTCAGCACCTCCAAACGATGCAGGCTGCGGTCTGGGGGGCGTTTGGTTGTAAAAGGCGTCTATATCTCATGGCCCGGACCTTTTTAGGTTATTTGCGGGAGGAGTGATGAGGGAGTCGTTGAACAGCTCATGGCCCAGACCTGGATGGTTATTTGCGGAGGGAGTGTTCATTGGCGGCTTTATGTTTCTATGTCTTGTAACATGCATATGTGAGCATTTGTGTTGCATTGTGATGTGCCAACTACTGAATATTCCTAATTGGATGAGATTGCCTGGGTATGTAATTTTAGTGCATCAAGACACCCGTGGAAGATCAGTACGGTCTGGGTGTGATGGCTAATTTTACTACACCGGAATATCAAGAGTTCCGATCTGGACGAAAGGAGAAGCTAACTCCTTAATAAAAAGAGCAAACTGATTGTCCCTCGGAATGACCCTCGGAAATTTTTGAGCTAACTTGAGTTGTTTTGCAGATATGTTGTAATCGCGGACGATTACTCTCTTTCAAGAAGGGGAGATGTAACAAACTGCTGATGTGTCAAAGCCTAAAGAATGGAGCCAACTTACAGATGATGTGGCTGCCAAAGAGCAAAAACCCTAACCCTAATTTCTGCCAGAAACCCTAACTGCTGAAACCCTAATTCTGGAAACCCTAACCCTAAAACCTGCGAACCCTAATTCTGGAAACCCAACCCTGAAACCTGCAAACCCTAATTCTAGAAACCCTAAGAAGAACAAGCAACAGAAGAAGAAGTCCTACCAACTTATGAGGACCCCGTCCGATGGGGCCCCAAGTGACATAAAGGCATTAAAAATAAAGCTAAACACACTCAAAAGACTTTGCACATCAAAATATGATGATGTGGCACCTGTACGGACGTCCCGGAATTCGCGGCGAATTTTTAGGGAAATCCCGAAATTTTAGGAAAGTGATTTTTTGGGGTCAACTTTTCATATTTGATGCTTTTAGGCTTGGGGCCTTTAAATATGAGCCTTGGGGGCCCTCTCTTGTACTCTTTAGCGGGCAGATTGCAGAGGAGGTGCTGTTGTACTTTGTGAATCGGCAGTAATATAAAGAAATACCGAAAGGGGCGCCAAGGTTTGGGGCCAATACTCTCTGGGGTGGAATTCCGCCACTCCGTGTCGCGTGTCGTCTCTCTCTCTTTCAGTTCAGTTATTATTGAAGTGCTAAAAGTTTGTTCAGCCTGTTCTTTTCTATTGGCACGTGGTGCCCGCCTTGTGACAAGATCCTTCTCAAACGCGGTTTGCAAGCCAAAGAAAACCTCAAGAACCTCAAGAACCCAAGAACCCAAGTTCCTCGTGGACTTAAGAACCGAAGATCCCAAGAACCCACAAGAACCCACGACTTCAGAATGATCATCACTCGAAGCGGAATGGATACTTCGCTTGGAGGTGATGAGCATGAGAGAGGCGAAGAAGAATTTTCCCCACCAGGAGGTTTTTCCGACCCTCCCCCTTCACCATCTACGACAAGGATTGCGCTAACTTCTATGGAGGAGTTGGACCAGGAAAGAAAAGCAGAAATAGAGCGTGAACACAAAGAAAGAATGGGAGCCATAGAGCGTAACTACACAGAAAGAATGGCAGCCATAGATCGCAAGAACAAAGCAATAAGGCAAGAGATGTTGCGACTCTTTTCTCGAATGCAGGCACAGATGCAACAGGATCGAGAAAAGGAGACTCTCTCAGTCCTTCTTCTCCAAAGCATGACACACAGGATTTGCATGATTGTGTGAAGCATGACTCACAATGATTTGCATGATGATTTGAATGACAATGATAAGCATGATGATTTGGATGACAAAGATAAGCATGATCATTTGAATGATATTGCTAAGCATGATGATTTGGATGATAATGATGAGCATGATGCTTTGCATGATCAAGATGTGATTTCTCACAAGCATGATGATTTGCATGATCAAGATGTGATTTCTCACAAGAATGATGAGTTGCATGAAGATGATGTGATTGTTCACAAGGATGATGTGTTAGTGGATGCTTTTTCTAGCGAAGCTAACCTCGTTGTAGATTCGATCAATCACAAAGAACCGATCTTGGCTTTCGAGTCGAGGTCCAAAGAACCCCCACAGAACGATTCGATCATTCAAGAAGGATCGATCTTGGCTCTCGAGCCTAGGTCCAAAGAACCCTCACAGGAAGTATTATGTGTTCGCATGATTGATACGCACGCATTGTTCGAGTGTTTCATTCGTGATCGTTTCCTGTATTTTCGTCAGCATCGTTATGTGATCCCTTTTCCTAGGCATGACATATTGTATGTTGAGCACGTTTCTCTCATGGATGAGCACGAATGTATGTGGATTTTTCGTGAAAAGCTGAAAAGTATGCATGTAAGGAAGTCACATTCCATGTCTCTTCCTTGGCATGACACAGTTTCCGAACGAGCACATAAAAGTGTGAGCACCAAGCATGGGCATTTCCGTTGTGAATTGCCACAGTTGATTGCTCTAGATCATAAGAGAAAGATTCGATCTCATTGTTTGCGTGTATGTGGTGAACGGTTTAGCACTCCGTTTCTTTGTTCAACCACATTGCATGCACAATCTTTGAGGTAGACAAGATTTTCACTTTACATGGAATGGGTATGTTCATGGTTTTGTGTTGGAGATGGTTTCAGGAATTTTCAGCCATGGAGATTCTTGAAGACGGAAGAAGCAGGTCTCTAGACGAAGTTGAAGCAAGGAAGGAGCCACAGAAGACTTTGTGTCGCTTTCAGCGCGGCCCAAAGAAGCAAGCGTTGCAGACCTTTATGAAGTTCAAGTACCGCACGACCCACACATCAGAGTGGGCCGGCGAAGGGTCCCTTCCAAGATTTCGGATACTATTGGCGATCTCCCTCGACGCCATACAGTTCGATACTAGTACCTCACTTTGAAAAGAAGGGGATGTCACGTGACACATCCAACCCTATGTGTCCGTGGACAAGCTACAGCATGATCAGGGTTCAGTCAGTCCAGTCAGTCTAGATTAGCAGTGATCTGACACTTTTGTGAGTCTATTCGTAGACCGTGCATGCCCAGTCACTTAGCATAGATGCATATCCTCTGGTTGCACACAGCATGATCATCAGTATTCCCTTCAGAATCCATCAAATTCAGTTAGGGGAATTTTCCAGTGCATTTAGCCTATTTTCCCTATTTTTGGTATTTTCACTTATTATTTTTAAGTGACTTCCCAACAAAAGTAGGTAGGGCAATTTTGCTAAGTTAATATATAAGCAAACCCAAGTTAGCACTTTTTGGCAGAAGAGGCAGTAGGAGCACATGCTCAACAGACACCTTCTCAGGAGTACTCCCAGCGTTTTGGAGTTCCTTCATCGCCGCGCATCTTCAGCACTTGGCGTTTTTCCCATGATCGCCAAACCCTACAGTTCCCTAGCGTTTGCAGATTTCATCTGTCGCTAGCCCTACCAACAGCCTGGCGTTTCCCATTGCCGTCATCGCCAACTTTGTCCTCAGCCCTAGCCTTTTCCCTAGCGTTAGTAAAATTAGACAAGCGTTTTTGGTTTGCAGCCTATTTCGCGTCAGAACAGCAGCGTTTTCAGCATTAGACACAATAGCAGATTCAGCCCTCGAAAACGCAGCCAAACAGTCATTTTCAGCCACCGAAACAGCCCCGAAATTCAGTAGTTAGAAGACCACAGATTTCAGCCCTAAAGTCGTCGTCGTCACCACCGTCGTCGTTGTCAGCATAGTCCCAAGTTGCATCAGTCCATTGCATACGCATTGTACCACTTTGTGCAATCAATAGTAGACCACTTTCGCCGACAAGAGTGGGGCCTTCGGAGGAGGGTTTTACAACAACTCTGGTGTCGTATCTCTCTTCTCTCTCTATCTCTCAGTCTCATACACTTGCACGCACAGTGTCCATTCACTTTGTTTGTGATCATAGCACTTTCCATTAAGAACGGAAGGCTCTACCTTCCATAAGAACTAAAAGGAACCTTGAGCACAGTTCGGAGCACTCATCTTGAGCAAAGTGCAAAAAATCATTCCGCTGCACCTAACATTGGGGCTGTCTCTCTCACTCAGTAAGTTACTCTACCGAACTGGATCCGTAGGCTTGATTTGCCTTTGGATTTTCCTTCTTGAAGCACTTACTGAGTGCTCGAGTAGACCTGGAAGTCTTGATATGAGCTTACCTGCTCGTTGAAGTAAGGCACGTTGCAGAAGGGTACCTTTTAGGCTTATTGAGCACCGGTCCATCCCTTGACCAAAAAGACGAAGCCTATCTGATTCCTTCCTTGGCATACAAACCAAGGTTTTCCTGAGATTGCCGGAGGGTCAATCCCATTGATACCTTGAAGCTTTGGCATACTCCAGGACTCGGTTGAACCTGAATGTTCTGATGTGAGTCTTGCAAACTTGAGGGCAAGACTTGAAGTAGGTAACTCGTAGAGAAGAAGATTGGCCGATCCGCTTCTGTTCCTTGTTATCTGCTTGAAGCTTGTCGCTTGAGTTGAGCCTGAGTGCTCATATATATCTGTTTAGATCTGGAAGAACTTTGACTTGTTCTTAACAAACCTGCTTTCGTTGGCCGACGAAAACAAACCTGAGAATCACTCATCTTGGGTCTTCTTGTTTTCCCTTGCTTGGATCTGCTGCGATCTGGATGAACGGTTGAAGTTCGGTTGAAAGAAAGAGGGTTGATGGTGGGGCTCATCCTCTTGAGCCCGATGTGGAAGCACCACATACCTTTTCTTGTGTGCCCGTGAGGCTCCATCTTGAGCCAAATGTGGGGCTTGACTGCATGTGTACCTGTAGAGGCTCCTGTCTGAGCCGAATGTAGGTCTGGATTTCAATGTACCTGTAGCGGCTCCTGTCTGAGCCCGAATGTAGGTAGCTTTGCTAGTTGGGTCTATGTCACCGCTGAGTGGGCATAGCCTTGATTGCCTTCTTCTGCGGAAGATGTACCCACTCTGATTGGGTTGATGTTGGCTTAGGAATATGAGCAGTGCTATCTCGTAGACCATCACTGCGGGAGGCATCACTCAACCTCCGGCCTTCTTGTGAGGGGGCCTTCCTCATGTGGCTCTTGCGTTGAGCCATCTTTGTGGGGGGCTATCCCCGAATCTGTGTGCTAAGGAAAAAGATGCATGGCCCGCCCGCTCGTAGGCCTCCAGCTTCGCTGTGGTGCTCAATCCACCACTTCTGGGTCATCCGGCTTCGAAGAAGAAGTGCACGGTCCACCCAAATCGAGTTGGGTCCCCGGCATGGCTGAAGGGCTGCCGGGGCTCGGTCCACCGCTTATGGGTCCCCGGCTTCGCTGTATAGAAAGAGCACGGTCCACCCGAGTCGAAATCGGGTCCTCGGCTGGCTGAGTGTCAAGGTGCACGATCCACCCGAGTCGAGATCGGGTCCAAGGCTTTGCTAATGCTAACTAGCCCTTACATAGCCTGATGGTCTGCAGGCACATGGTCCTGCTTGTGAAGATCCTGTCTCTTGGAAATGTTGAGGCTCTAGTGTAGCCTGATGTTCGGCAGGCACTCGGTCCTGCTTTTGATAGTCTGTTGGTTGGTTGCTGCTTGCGTCTTGATTGAGTTTGGGGATTGTTGCCTTGCTTGGCTCACCCGCTGAAGATAGGGGCTAGGATCCGGTCATCTTGCCTTCACCTGCCAATAGCCTTAGGCCGCTGCTCACTGACGCTGCTGCCCTTTCCGTCCCTGCTCACCTTCAGCCCACCCGCTTAACCCCCAGCCTTTCCCTGGCCTTAGCCCCCACACCCTCCCTTACCCTTTGCAGCCTCCAATGAGCTCCAGCGGGGCTGGCAAATTGGGGGCCGTTCGCCGCGAGCTGACCCAGCAAGGGGGCCGCGTGCATTCTTGATTGTGCAGGCCGCGAGTCTACCCACAGTGGGGGTCGTGTGCTTTTGATTCTATTGATAGGTGCAGGTGAGAACATCATAACACAAAGGGACATCATACGCGTAGGATTCAGTGGGAAATTTTGTGTTCGAAATGGTAAGTGAGCCCGATACATCTCTTGAACGACAAAACATGGAAGCAATCTCCCCTGCACAGGACACGGAAGCCCTCAATGTCTCACCTGTTTGCAAGTCGCGAGCAAAGGCAACCTTCATGCTCACGAACAAGCGGATGGCGCAGATGGAGAGGGAAATGAAGGAGTGGAAAACAGAGATGGAAGGATGGTGGAAGGAGAAGGCCAACCTCCTTCAGATGGTCTTTAATGAAGGCACACAATGGAAGAAGGAGAAAGAGAGCCTTAACGCAGAAATACAGACACTCAAAGAAGAAGTCTCAGCCCTCAAACAAAAGAACCCAAACGCCGAGATACAGACACTAAAAAAAGAAGTCTCAGCCCTTAAACAGGAGCTAAGGCGAATTTCAGCACTCGGTAATAGATGAAATCAAGGAAATCGAGGAACAGGTAAGGATGATCACAGAGGAAGAGAAACTGAGTGTGGCAAAGACATCTTCATGGGCGGAGATGATAGCAAGGACACAAAAAGGCAAACGAGGCCGAAAAATGGATTGAGGTCGCCAAGAAAGGGAAAGGTCAAGAAACTCCTTGTACATCGACGCTTATCAACATGACCCTCGACGAGGAACAAAGAAGGCGGATGCGAGCACTACATGTGAGAGTGACCGGTCTCAAGGACATAAACAATGTGGAGAAAGAGGTAACAAGCCTTACATCCATGATGGGGATGTAGAAGCCTTTGCACACAAAGGCATGGAGGCATAGTGGTCTCGTACGGTCCCATACGTTTTGTACACGTACGATGATGTGCGGTACTAAACGAACTAAAAGATATTAAGATGTACGATGACGTTACGTACGTTCAAAATAAAAAAACAAAGAATTCTTACGTCTAAGGCTCAGGCCCTTGGGTTTAAACTTTACACTTAAAGAAACTTGACGTTATGAGATCTTCAATGGGAGCTTGAGAGGGAGAGACCCAATGGAGAGAAGATGGAGAGGCAAGACTCTAGTCTCTAGAGCTTGTCACTTGAGAGCTAGAACATGGGAGCATTGAGCAGTGAGAGCATTGAGAGCAATGAGCATTGAGAGCTTGAGAGCAATGAGCATTGAGAGCTTGGAAGTGTTGGAGAACAAGATGGAGAGGCATTGCTTAAATAGGAAGAGGCTAGAGCATGAGAGAGAGAGAGTTGGGCTGCTCAATGTAATCCATTCAAAATTGTGAATTTTGCTTTCATTATATAATTTTTATTTTTATTTTTTAAAAACCGTACAAAACGTACGAAACGTACGCGACGGTACGTGACCCGCAGTACGGAACGAGACGTTCCGTACGTCGTACGAAAACTACCCTGCATGGAGGGTAGGTAAGAAAAGTGATGGCACGGCAAAGTCTTCAAAGGGGAGAGCTCTCATACTACGCTTCCCCTCGTTGGAAGAGAAGAAGGAATTCTTGAGGAAGAGGCCTACTCTCAAAAAGACAAGTATTTTCCTCGGTGATGACCTGACTCTCTCAAAGCTCGCGTATATGAGAGAGGTAATGCCAGAGATTACAGCGGCAAGGGAGAAGGGAAAGATAGCCTTCTACAGAGATGGACGGGTGGTGAATTTAGAGCGGCGCACTGCATGACGGTGCGAGACCTATGGGACCACACTGAAGATGGCTACCTGGAATTGTAATGGGTCTATGAGGTTCGACGTGGGTGCATTTGAGGACAATTTCAAAGACAAGGATTATTGTATTCTTCTCAGAGACTCATCAGGCCCTTGGACAAGTGATGCCACATGTGGTGGGATACAGATGGGAGATAGCTCACAGGACAAATGCAAGATCTGAGCATGGGAGTAGAGGTTCAGGAGGAGTAGCAGTGCTATTCAGAGAGGAACTACAACCATTACTGCATATTGTACGAAGAGATGATCATGCTAGATATATGTGGGTGAGACTGAGAGCTGACACAGGTCGATTCCTATATATTGCCAAATGTTACTTTCCTCCCAGTGCATCAGTGTATGCTGCATCCAGAGGGCAGTCGCCTTTCTCTATACTAGATGATGACATATGGGAGTTTTCTGGGGATGGTGATATCATTCTCCTAGGGGACTTCAATGCCCGAACGGGCAACTCGCAGACAGTCTTCTACGACACTTCAGATGAGATGCTTAGAGAGTTGGATGTGGGTGAGTTGGGACTTGACAGATACTCAGATGACAGAGAGCAGACCGAGTATGGGAGATACCTCATGGAAATGACGACTACACATGGATTAGGCATACTTAATGGCTTACAACGATTTCCTAGAGCAGCCGGTTTCACATGCTTTCCACACAAACATGGGACCAGTACAGTGGATTATGTTATGACACAACCGAGCTTTGTCCCCTGCATTCAGGATTTCACAGTGGGAGCCAGGCCAGTGGGCATATCAGTAGATCATGCTCTCTTGACACTGTCCGTGAAATTTCAGTATAGTACAACCCAGACATCAGGAGACAGGTCACACACCCGCTATACATTTACACCAGAGACTGATTTCGTTTATACAGAGGAGATTTGGGACCGTCTATTGGAAGGCACAGCTGGCACAAATGGTACAGGCCTCTCAGTGGAGGAGTGCACCACTCTACTGACTGAGACACTGCATGGGGCTGCATCAGTGGCATACCCACACACTTAGCCGGGCAAGAGACGACATTCTGGGAGCATGCTCCAGAATAGTTGGTATGATGAGGAGTGCAAAGAGATGAGAGCCCAGCTTCAGAGGGATCTTCTTTTAGGAGTCATCACTTACAGACAGTCTCGGATTGCTTTCCGAAGCCTTGTGCAACGGAAGAAGCGAGCTTACCTAGCTCAGATGGAGCGAGACTTATATCAGATATTCTTGAGTAGGGACTCAGGAGAGGCATGGCGACTCTTCCATGAGCACTCCCCTCCCCCAGTGATTACTTCACCTGATGTGTGGGGCCAATATGCGACATCATTATATACGGTCCCTGGACAGGAACCCTTCCAGACCCTACCAAGCCTTGCCCAGCTACGGGCACTTTCTTTACATCTAAGATGGTACAAAAGGCCATCGACAGGATGAGGACCGGGAAGGCATATGATCATGACGGTCTAGTAGCAGAGCACTTTATACATGCCAGGGATATGCTGATGGAGGTTCTCGCAGTGTTGTTCAATCGTGCCATGTGTGAGGGATTACTTGAGACTTGGAGGTTGTCTAATATTGTGCCCATCTTCAAGGCTGGTGACCCTACAGAGCCTGGGAACTACTGCACTATTATGGTTGGACACACATTGGCACGGTTGTATGCGTCTATTCTGGAGCAACACTTGAGTAATTGGGCAAAGGGCGAGGGTGTATGAGCAAAGGGTCAGGCCGGCTTCAGGAGGGGTTTCTCCACTCGTGATCATATTCTGACACTCAGGGCTATCATTGAGGAGGGCAGAGCACATGGGTGACGGATCTATTGTAGCTTTGTGGATTTTCACAAAGCATTTGACATGGTACCAAGAGCTCGATTGATGTGCAGACTAAAGGAGATGGGGGTGCCCATAGAGGTGATTTGGGGGATTATGGCTTTGTACAGATCAATGATGGGACATGTACGCACTCCGGAAGGGGTATCTGATTTAGTTCACTCTACTATTGGAGTGAAACAGGGCTGCCCACTATCTCCTACTCTATTTGGTATGTATGTTGATGAGGGTCTGATTACATTGACAGAGAGGGTGACAGGGGTGCCCAGCTGGCGGGGACGTGGATCCCATTGTTGCTATATGCTGATGATATTGTGCTGATATTTGACTCACCAGAAGGTATGCAACGACATTTGGATGCACTATGCAGTTTTGCAGAGGATAGTGGATTGTGTGTAAACCTAGGTAAAACCAAGGTTATGGTGTTTAACACCACACCGCAATGGGTCAGGAGATCAGTACCTACTTTCAAATATGGTCAGGAGACTCTAGAGTATACAGATGCATACACTTACCTGGGGGTAGTCTTTACATTTTCTTTGAGAAGAGCAACAGAGACTAGACTAACTAGAGCTGGTGTGGCTCTGGGAGGAATGGAGAGGATGTGTTCGCAGGTTCAGTGCCAGGAACCTAGGACAAAGTTATGGCTCTTTGATACTTTGGTTGCCTCTAATATGTTATATGGGGCGCGGGTTTGGGGACCTTCTGTAGGCCAGGATGGTTGGAGGCGTATGGAGAAGCCCCTGGTATCTATGATCTCTTAGCTGATTAGAGCCAAGGCTTCCGTACCGCATGATATCATTCGAGCGGAATTAGCTGCCCCCCCTATGGAGATTGAGTCGCTTACCAGATCAGTCTCCTTTGTACACAGTCTGTGGGATACTACCAAAGACAGATATGCTAGGGTGGCTCTAGAGTCTTGTTAGACAATTAGCTCTTAATGGGGATACATCATGCTGGTATGCACAGATGGCATCATGGTTTCAGACACATGGTTTCACCATGGACAGGTTGCCTCCTTTTCAATACTCTCTACAGGCACCCTTGAGGTCTCTGACGCGGGTAGAGATTAATAGACTCATTTGTCAGGAACTGATCCAGCTGGACACGAGGAGGACATGGATAGAGCCGATACAGGAGTTAGGCACAAAGATGGCTTTCTATAGAGAGCATCTTCTCCACCTCACGGGGGATGGGTTTGTGATTCGACCCAGCTATATGGACACGCATCTTTCTCATGGTTTGCGTTGTGCCATTGGCCAGATACGCACGTCCTCACATTAGCTCGAGATTGAGACTGGCAGATTCAGAGGGACGCCAGCAGATAGTAGAATATGCTGCTTATGCCATCTAGAGCCAGAGACAGAGGTACATTACATATGTCATTGCACAGTGTACTATGAGATACAAGGCCGTTTTCATTGTCTATTCAGAGAAGGTTTTGGGCCTCTATATAGGGTCATGAGTTATGAGGATCAGAGATGTCTTGGGTTATATCTACTTGAGTTACACAGGCATAGAGAAACTTTACTGAGGAGAGTTGAAGAGAGACAACCCCAGAGACAGATCACAGATTTCTTTACACTAGATATTGTACATCCAGAAGAACAGACAGAGAAGCAGCCAACAGTGGAGAGGTCTGCCCGCACTACTGGCATTCTCATAAACCGAGCATTGGAGCTAGTGAGATCTAGACGACCCCGATGGAGAAGAGGAGCTCCACAGTTTCAAAGGAGGCTACAACAAAGGATTCGAGCCATACTTTTTCGTCGTCCAGAGTGCAGATGAAAATGGATCTCTACTTCCCTCCCATATTGTCTACACATTGTACTGCTTAGTTCACACATTTCACGCCTTTCACCATTCACACCTATCAGCTTAGTTTAGGATTCCGCAGTATTTATATTTTGTTATCCTAGTTTAATTTATTTTCTCTCTCTCTCTTCTCTCTCTCTCTCTCTCTCTCTCTCTCTCTCTCTCTCTCTCTCTCTCTCTCTCTCTATGCTCCCACCGATGCTCAAATAATGATGAATGCTGAAATTCAGGCTGACACTAAGGAACCTATAACTTTTGCAGCGGCTTTGAGAGGTTTGAAAAAACTAGCCACTGGGAAAGCCTCTGACATTTTGCACTTCAACTCCGAAATGTTGAAATGGTCGGGTAATGAAGCTAAGAAATGGATACACTGCATGATGAATCAAGCTATTCACCAAGGTATGCCTGAAGATTGGCAAGAGAATTGGGTCAAAGCTTGTTTAAAGGAGGAGACTATAACCTACTCACAAACCACCGCACCATCATGGTGGGCTCTTGCATGGCAAAACTTTTTGGGAGTCTGATAGAAAAAGATATTAGCACATGGGCTGAAAATAGTGGAAAGAGGGCTATCGGTCAAGCAAGTTTTAGAGCAAAACATAGTACCATAGACCACTTGATTACAATCCGGTTTATGATGGAAGAGGCGCGACTCAAAGGGGAAACTATGTACTGCTGTTTTGTGGACTTTAAGAAAGCGTTTGATACGGTATCTCGTCATGGGTTATGGTCCCGCATGGAGACCATTGGGGTTCCCATGCATTTGAGGATTGCGATGGCACGCCTATACCATGCGGTTCGATGTAAACTGAAAATGCAAACAGGATTCTCCAAAGAGTTCTTTAGCACAATAGGCGTCAAACAAGGGTGTCCTTTGTCCCAACATTATTTGGGCTATGCATAGATGAGCTTGAGGACTTTATATGCCAAACGACGCAAGATAATGAAGATGCACCAAACATAGGCCTCATTACTTTGCTACTCCTCATTTATGCTGATGATGTGGTTCTTTTAGCGCATAGCATATCTCTTTTGCAAAAACTTTTGGATGCGGTACATGCTTTCTGCGAAGCTACAGGACTCTCACTGAATGTCACAAAAACAAAATGTATGGCGACTTGTACACACAAATCAAAGGATCAGCCCGCCCTTATGTATGATGGGCATGAGATTCAAGCAGTTGACAGCTTTAAATACTTTGGCATCATTATACCTTCGAATCATAGATGGGGGCAATGTGCAAAAACAAGATTTGAGGCAGGACAAGCAAGGTATTACGAGTTTGAAAACATGTGCAAACAAAGCGTCACTAGAAGGTGGGAAATAAAGTCCATGGCTTTCAATGCGTGTGTGGTCCAAACGCTATTGTATGGGGTAGAGGTATGGGGATCAAGTATTCCGGCCAGCACATGGAATGACATTGAGAAAATTCAGAAAAAGTTCTTATGTAGACTTATGGGGATAAAAACCACAACACCATACTCAGTGATGCTATTGGAGACTAGACAAAGACCATTGGAAATGCTTGCTTTGCAAAGAATGCATAGATATCTCTTGAAGGTGAAGTTGATGCCTAATAACCGTTTGCCTCACATAGCATGGGAGGTAGGATGTAAGCCGCAAAAGAACCACAAAAGCAAGTTTCTCACCTCTAGCCTTGTTGATGACATCAGGAAATGGTTCTCTAAATGGAATGTGGGAGCATATGTGGACATGCATGTAGAGGAAGGTACCGAGCATGAGTACGAGCTGAATTTTGAACTACAATTACTTGAGGCCCTTCATAGCAAATGGAAGAATGCAATGCACAGGTCCAAGTTTGAATACTATTGCAAGCACATAAACACGCGATACTGGGAAGAATACAAAACCGGGGAAACCCAAATACATATCAGGACACCCATGTCCTACCGTGCGAGACAGGCCATCACCTTGATGCGGACAAGATCACACATGCTCAAAAGTGAAACGGGAGGATGGCTGAATATTGATGCAAACATGAGGAGATGCACTCAATGCAACTTGAATTCATTGGAAAATGAGGCACATGTAACCCTTGAATGTCCAACATATGTGACATTCGGGTCGACTTTCCTCAACTTATTCAAGGATGTACTACATTTGAGGAGCTTCTCTCAAGAACACATCCCTCTCCAGTAGCACTAGGCATCTATCTTGCCAAAGTGCTAGAACATCACACCACACTCACAAACAAGATCACCACAGAATCATGACACGCCCTTCCTTCACATGGGAAGGGGGGAGTCTCATATATGAGATTTTGTGTCCCATGGGTCATTTTGGCCCCCCAAGGACGTAAATACATCATCATCATCTCTCTCTCTCTCTCTCTCTCTCTCTCTCTCTCTCTCTCTCTCTCTCTCTCTCTCTCTCTCTCTCTCTCTCTGTGCACCCTCTTTGACTCTTACACAGTCCGAGATCACCAAGCTCATCCGCCAAGACTTGACTCAGCTAGACACCAGGAAGACATGGATACAGCCAGCACAGGAGCTGGGCACGAAGATGGCTTTCTACAGAGAGCATCTCCTCCAGCTTACGGTTGATGGTTTTGTGACGAGGCCCAGATACATGGACACCCACTTGTCTCATGGGGTACGATGTGCTATCGGCCAGATATGCACATCTTCACACCAGCTGCGGATCGAGACTGGGAGATACAGCGGAGTACCAGCAGAGGCCAGGACATGCCCCCTGTGTGACATCGAGCCTGAGACAGAGTTGCACTACACATGCCACTGCCCCGTCTACTACAAGATACGAGGCCGCTTCCATTGCTTGTTCAGAGAGGGCTTTGGACCATTCTCCAGAGTCATGCAGTACGAGGATCAGAGATGCTTGGGTTTGTTTTTGCTCGAGCTACGCAGACACAGAGAGAACCTGATGAGAGGAAAGGCTAGCCAGTCTCAGAGACAGATCACAGATTTCTTTAGACCTGCCCTGGACACCCGGAGGAGTTACTACCACAGCAGAGCTCGTCGTCTCACACCAAAGGCACACTGATCGACCGAGCGACTGAGCTGGGGAGATCCAGATGCCCACGACTGCGGAGGACTACACAGCATCGACGGAGGCTGCATCAGAGGATTCGGATCACTTTGGCTCGACATGCACGACGCCTGGTCAGACTACTGACCATGGAGGAGATTGATGAGATCCGCCAGCAACCAATGCTGGATCTCTTGTGATCTAGCTATCCCAGCTAGCTGCTTAGTTCACACCTAGTAGTTTAGGATTCCATAGTATTTTATTGTGACATTTGTCATTCATTTTTGTCATCTTGTTACTCTGACTTTGTATCAGATCCACCACATTGTAACTTTCTGGTCTCATAGGTCACTTTGGCCTTTTGAAGATGTTAATATAACATTTCATTTCATTTCATTTCTCTCTCTCTCAATTGGATGCCCAGAGGACATGGATATAGCCTATACACGAGATGAGCACCAAGATGACTACATATAGAGAGCATTTTCTCAGGCTCACAGAGGATGGGTTCTTATCTATGCCTGCCTACATGGGCACACTTGTTCCAAGGGTTACAGTGTGCTATTGGACAAATTCAGACATTATCACACTAGTTGGAGATTGAGACTGCCGATATCGAGGCATTTCAGTCGAGGTCAGGTTGTGCCAGCTGTGCCAGAGAAAGCCAGAGACGGAGCTTCACTATACATGCCATTGTACAACATACTATGAGGTACGTGGCCGCTTTCACTACCTCTTTAGAGAGGGTTTTGGGCCTCTGTCTAGCTAGAGTTATGAGATACCGGGATCGGAGATGTCTTGTGTCACGAGGACGTGGCAGTTATTAACCATGTCACAGAGATGTGGCAACTGCTAACCTTGGTTGTTGGTTTCTTTCCAATGGGGTTTATTTTATTTGTTTAAGACCCTCTTTTTGAAGTAGCAAACGGTCGGACATTGTATGGCCAATGTGAACGGTAGATTCACCCGCAGACGGGAAGGGGTCGGCACTAGAATTCGTATGGTAAGAGGATGTCTAGGCTCAGAGCAAGATCATATAGGTCCCCCCGTCGCACTTAGCAAGTTGGTGGATACTAGGAAGTGAACTCAATTAAGGCATAAAGTCAAGGTGGGACTACCAACAAAAAGTATCCGACAGTTGGGCCACATTGCATTTTTGGATGCGGTCCCAATGAGGATAGATGGTCAGAAGACCAGTGGGAGCCCAACGGCAGCATCTCCTAAAATTTAGGGAACTGCTATTTTGGGCCACGAAATGTGTTCGCGTCATTACCTTCGGTATGACTAGGGGAACACTTTACAACTCTGCCGCGAAGTCAACTGACGCACCAGTTGAGATATTTTTAGCAGGGAAAGCCCAAACTCGGAAACTGGGCGACGTGTCAGCTTGTGAGCGATTCTGCCACTCTGGGAGGCAAAAACGAGCTGCATATCATCAAAGGGGGCGCCATTTTCAACCACAGGCGGATTGCAACAGGTACAGAAGCTATGGAATGCTTACCTTGCCCTCTATGCACAGTATGGTGACGGGAGTGATGCCCCGCACGCTACATACTGCTCTCTTTCTCCCCTACGTGCAGTTATGTGATGCCCCACAAGAGGGCTACTCATTTGACTGATGTACAGTTGTGTGGGTTCATGCTTTTGTGCTGAGGCAAGAGCCTCCTTGAGCAGGAACAGGGGTAGCTAATTGCTGCTCCAAAGCAGGCACTGGTGAGGGTCATAACCTCACCGTACAGGTGCAAAATCAGCGCTGTGTATGCGCTGTAATTTGACTGTTTTTCAGCCATACGGACGCCAGGATCATTGGGAATCGTGCCCCACTGGCAAAGGACAGTTAGGGGACTGTTTGGGGCTGAAAACAGGGCAAAAACCAGTAAATACAGCGTGCTGAATTTACTGTTTTTGGACAGGAATCAGAGGGTATACGACAGTGCAAGCGAGTTCCAGCAGGGGAATTGGTTTCGCGCAAGTTTTGGGGCTGTTATGCTGCCGAAATTTGGCCAAATCAAATGGTATCTAGGTGGATACACGTGAAGGATTCCCAGGACCTTACCTTGTAATTTACCCTCCTAAAGAATAAAGAAATACCGAAAGGGGCGCCAATTTTGGGGCCTACAGGTTGTCGGCGTCTGCTCGGAGCATTCTAGCTTCCGAGCCGTGTGTGTGATGAAGTGTTAATTCTCGTTACAGGTCTCCTTTGCAAAGTGCTCTGTGTGTGTGTTTAAGTAAAGATTTTCGGGTGAAAGCCAACGCCTACCGCCCTACGGGCCGGTTTCATGGTTCCATCGCCGGGATATCAATCACTTTTTCCTCAAAGAGTGAGCCTGGATTGTTCAGGGTAAAGACACACAGTGCAAGAACACGGGGATTACACTATGGCCAACAAGGGGAAGGGAATTATGGAAGAGGGTTCCTCTCCAAAGGACAGGCAGGAGATTCCTATGGTTTTTGAGATTGGCGAGAGCTCACGGCCACGTCAGTCTGTACCTCCTGTCAACGTGAATGTCCCTCCAGTAGTACAGGGCTTTATGACAGGGCAACTCGAGGATGATGCGTTTAAGACTCAGTTAGTTGCCGCGGTGAATGTCTTTTCGCAGCTGGTGCAGAATCCGAGGTTTATGGAATTCTTGCAAGCGCCACCAGTGCAACATCAAAATAGGCAACCTACGCCGCGTACGGAGCTTGTTGAAGCTCAAGCCCAGGTACTACATGAGGCGCAGGAGGAAAGGGAACACTCGCATGTTGCGGAGTCGGGGGCTCCAAAGCAGGTTCCTCCCGTGCTTGAACAGGTGGCTAGAACGCCTATTCCACAGGTTATGCCAGTTCAGCCCGCCACCTTTCAGAGCCAGCATACTATCTTGTATGGACAGGGAGCTGGATACCAGGCTATGCACTCAGTTTTTCCACCACCCACGGTACATCCTGGGTATTTCGGGGGTGGATCAGTGTTCCAAAGTATGGTTGGTTATGCGTCTGGAAGTCAGCCGTACATGCCAGGAACAGTGTTCGGGGGTATGCAAGGCATCATGCCAAACCCCATGTATGGTACTATCGGCATGCAGCAAGGTTTCCACGGCAACCAGGGCCAGTTTGGGGTGCCACAAGGTCATTTTGGCATGGCTTGTTTTTCTGGACAGCAGCCAGATATCGCACCTCTGACGCAAAATGTGAATGGCCAACACGTGCCGATCATGCCTAGTACACTGCCCATGTTGCAGACCATTCCGTATGACAACTTGGGGGCACTAGAGAAGCCGAAGGCTTACAAAGAGGGTGGTGCAACAGTAAAGTTCAGTACCTTCAGTGGTTTCGAGGACAAGACAAAGGCACTCACTTTCCTCCAGCAGTTTGATACAGCTTATGCGGGAGGGAATTTTACAGAGGCCTCGAAGGTCAGGAAAGCTGCCACTTTCTTAAAGGACAATGCGCTTACCTGGTGGACGACATTGTTAATGCAAGGACAGGCACCCGCCACTTGGGTTTACTTCAAGCAAATGTTTGCATCTGCTTGGCTATCAAATGAATTTGAAGCCGATGTCCTGACAGATTGGCACCAGCTTACGGCAGCTTCGTGCAAGAGCTTGCTGGAGTACAATAGGAGGTTTTGTAAAGCATTACTCTCAGTGACCTCCTACAGATTTGTGCCACTGACAGAGCAGATAGAGAAGTATTGTTGTGGGTTGCCTAAAGGGCTTCGCGATTACTGTACAAAGAATAGAGTGGCTACCCTTACTCAGCTTATGGAAGTTGCGAACACTGGTCTTGCCCTGTTGAAAGGAGAGGACAGTGGATTTCCGAGCAGTGATAAAGGAGGGCAGCAAAAGAAAAATTCAGCGAAGAAGCCCTTTGTGAAGACGGCTCCTGATGCGTCACAGGGGTCAGAAAAGGCCACCAAGGACAAGGATTCAGCTGGGACTTCTGGAGCGCAGGCAAAGAAACAAAAAAGGAAGCCTTTTGTGCGCAAGTCGCTCGAGGAAAAGAAGGTCCTAATGGCTGAGAACAAATGCTTTATATGCGAGCAGCCTGGTCATATTTCTATCAATTGTCCACAAAGGAAAAGGCCAGCTGACTCAGAGGATAAAGAAGACCAGAAAGGCAAGAAGCCAAAACCCACGGCAGGTTTAGTGCCAGACATGGTGGGTGACAGGCCCAGCACAGATGCCAGTGAGTTATGCAGGGCATGGGGTAAAGTTAGGGATCATACGGCACTCATCTTCTTTGATCCCGGTGCCAAAGCCAACTTTATCTCACCAGAGTTAGCTATGAAGCTCGGCATCAAAGCTGAAGAGATGGGGTACACAGCAGAGGCAGGGTTGGCATGTCCTGGCCACTTAGAGTGTGTTACTCCCATCATTGGAAAACTGCGTCTGCATATTCAATCGTATGTGGACACTGAAGAGTTCTACATCATGCCGCTGGAAGGTTGTGACGCCTTGTTGGGGATCCCGTGGATGTTCCGAGTGCATGGAGTCTTGGATGCCTACAACAAAAAGATCACTCTACAGCATAGGGGCAAAACTCACATCTTGGATGTAAAGCTTAAAGGAGAGTCAGTCCCTATTGTATCTGCTTCTGCTATCACTTCTGTAATAAAGAATCATCTTTCTGTGTACTTGATTTTTGCACGTGATGTCTCAGATAGGGATCAGTCAAATTTATCTATGTTAGATAAAGAAAGGTCAGCATTTTTGCAAAAGTTTAGTGACTGTTTTTCTGATTCATTACCGTTGCAATTACCGCCAGAGAGACCTGAGGACCATCGGATAGATTTGGTGCCAGGGTGTAGCCCACCAAATAGACCTCCCTACAGGGTTAGTGCGGCGCAGCAGAAAGAGATTATGGGCCAGGTTGAGGAGTTATTAGAGAAGGGGCTGATTCAGCCTAGTTCTTCACCCTTTTGCTCCCAAGTGCTCCTAGTGCAGAAGAAGGATGGCTCATGGCGCATGTGTATTGATTACCGTGCGTTGAATAAGAATACCATCAAGAATAGGTTTCCTATTCCTCGCATTGATGATATTCTCGATCGTTTAGAGGGTGCTGCAATTTTCAGTAGGATAGACCTGAAGAGTGGGTACCATCAGATTCGTATACGCCCAGAGGATGTGCACAAGACTGCGTTTAGAACGACATTTGGTCTTTATGAGTTTCTAGTGATGCCGTTTGGGCTAACAAATGCTCCTGCCACGTTCAACAGAATGATGGACCGGATTTTCCGCTCGCATCAACAGTTTGTTGGAACGTTCTTCGATGACATGATTGTGTATTCGAAGAATGAAGAGGAGCATAGGCGTCACTTGACCATTGTGTTCGAAGAGCTGCGCAGTCACAGGTTACTTGTCAATCCTAAGAAAAGTGAATTCTTCCTTGAAGAGATCCACTTTCTGGGCCACATAGTCTCAAAGGATGGTGTTAGAATGGATCCCGCAAAGGTCGAAGCTATCAAGACATGGCCAGGCTTGAAGACTGTGCACGATGTCAGAAGCTTCTTGGGATTGTGTTCCTACTATAGAAGGTTTATCAGAAATTTTGCAGAGATAGCATCGCCTCTTCACGCATTGCAAAAGAAAGAGGTCACTTTCAGATGGACCCAAAAAGAGATTTCAGCTTTTAGTCTCTTAAAGGAAAAGTTGACTTCAGATCCAGTTATTGTTTTGCCAGATCTCAGGAAGTCATTTGTGGTCCAGTGTGACGCGTGTGGCAGTAGCATCGGAGCAGTGCTAATGCAAGATGGACGGGTAGTAGCATATGAAAGCCGAATTTTGCAAGGGCCAGAGAGGACTATGCAAGTCTATGAGAAAGAACTCTTGGCCGTTATTCATGCGCTTTCTAGCTGGAAGCACTACCTCTTAGGTGCTGATTTTGTTGTCCAAACAGATCATCAGACCTTGCGATACTTCTTGACACAATCAAAGTTATCCGAAAAGCATATGCGATGGGCAAACATTCTTTCCATGTTCCACTTCCAGATTATGCATGTGGAAGGCAAGAAGAATGTTGTGGCTGATGCGTTATCAAGAAAGCCACAAATTTCAGCTGTGTCAATTCCTTATCATCATGAGTTAGATGACATGAAGGAACAGTATACTGCTGATGAAGATTTTGCAAGGATCTTTGAACAGTTACAAGAGGGGCAACATCACGAGCACTACCTCCTCAGAGACGGTTTTATGACGATGCATGGCAGACTTTGTGTCACTAGGCCACTGCGACATAAGGTCATGGAAGAGAGTCATGTCCCACCGTATGCAGGGCATCGTGGCATTGATGCAACAGTTAAAGCGGTAGAGACGTTCTTCTATTGGCCTACCTTGAGGAGAGATGTGGATGCCTTTGTGCGAGCATGCATAGTTTGCCAAAAGGTCAAGTTTGACAGGCAAAAGGCACCAGGGTTGTTACAACCACTGCCGATTCCGGATAAGCCATGGGAAAGCATTGCTATGGACTTTATCTTTGATCTTCCAAGGACGCCAACAGGGAATGATGGTATATGGACCATTATCTGCAGGTTCAGCAAGCAGGCCCATTTTATCCCTGTCAGGAAGAAGATAAAATCTGATCAGATGGCACGCTTGTTCATGTACAATGTGTTTAAGTACCATGGTATGCCACAATCGATTATCAGTGATCGTGATCCTCGCATGACCAGTTTGTTCTGGAGAGGATTGTTTGAGAACATGGGTACTACGCTCAAGTTCTCGTCTTCGTTTCATCCACAAACTGATGGACAGTCAGAAGAGGCCAATTCTACTGTCTTAGATCTGCTGAAATGCTATGTGTCAGATAATAAGGGCAAGTGGGAACAGTATTTGTCTATGCTTGAGTATGCATACAATAATACGGTGCATTCGTCTACTGGCAAAGCACCTTTTGAAATTGTTGAAGGCGGCAAAAAGGTTCCTCCCATTTTGCACACAAAGGACAAGATCTTTGAGGCAAATCGATATGTTGAGAACATGGATGAGATGTATAAGAAGATTAAAGTTGCCTTGGAGAAAACTCAGGCAAAACAGAAAAAGGCTGCTGATCGTCACCGTCGTGAATTGTTACTATCACCTGGTGATTGGGTTCTCTTAAGGTTCGAAAAGGCAAGGTTAAAGAAGATGAAGGGCAAGGAACGGCTGTTTCCTAAGCTCAGCATGCGTTACTATGGGCCTTTTCAAGTGCTTGACAAGATCAGCGATGTGGCTTACAGGCTGAAATTGCCTGATGCATGGAAGATTCATAATGCGTTTCACGTGAGTCTTCTAAGACCCTTCGTGGGTGATGTGCCAGAAGATATGCCAGTTGAGGATCAGCCAGAAGTTGAGGAACTTGATGAGATCCTGGTACCTGAGCAAGTTTTGGCACATAAGGACAGAAAAGTTAAAGGACAAGTTGCAAGACGCTATTTGGTGAAGTTCAAGAACTATCCGCCTATGGATGCAAAGTGGATGGAAGAGCATGAACTGTCAGAGTCACCAAATGTATTGCAGCTTTACCTTGAAGCCTTTGGGTTACAGCCTACTTATGCCCCAACCCAACGTGTACAAAGGAGGGGTAATGATAGAGCTAGTACATCGAATGTACATATGAATTCAGTGCCATAGATAGAAATGGCAAAAGTATGAAGGCCTCATTAAGTCATTTGTATCTATGTATGTTACGACCTTTCTTGCGGATACATGCGACGATAAAAGAGTGTTGATAGCACAAGATCATCAGTGGCGTGTATTTATGGTATGCAATCGAGGACGTTTGTGATTTCAAGAGGGGGGTATGTCACGAGGACGTGGCAGTTATTAACCATGTCACAGAGATGTGGCAACTGCTAACCTTGGTTGTTGGTTTCTTTCCAATGGGGTTTATTTTATTTGTTTAAGACCCTCTTTTTGAAGTAGCAAACGGTCGGACATTGTATGGCCAATGTGAACGGTAGATTCACCCGCAGACGGGAAGGGGTCGGCACTGGAATTCGTATGGTAAGAGGATGTCTAGGCTCAGAGCAAGATCATATAGGTCCCCCCGTCGCACTTAGCAAGTTGGTGGATACTAGGAAGTGAACTCAATTAAGGCATAAAGTCAAGGTGGGACTACCAACAAAAAGTATCCGACAGTTGGGCCACATTGCATTTTTGGATGCGGTCCCAATGAGGATAGATGGTCAGAAGACCAGTGGGAGCCCAACGGCAGCATCTCCTAAAATTTAGGGAACTGCTATTTTGGGCCACGAAATGTGTTCGCGTCATTACCTTCGGTATGACTAGGGGAACACTTTACAACTCTGCCGCGAAGTCAACTGACGCACCAGTTGAGATATTTTTAGCAGGGAAAGCCCAAACTCGGAAACTGGGCGACGTGTCAGCTTGTGAGCGATTCTGCCACTCTGGGAGGCAAAAACGAGCTGCATATCATCAAAGGGGGCGCCATTTTCAACCACAGGCGGATTGCAACAGGTACAGAAGCTATGGAATGCTTACCTTGCCCTCTATGCACAGTATGGTGACGGGAGTGATGCCCCGCACGCTACATACTGCTCTCTTTCTCCCCTACGTGCAGTTATGTGATGCCCCACAAGAGGGCTACTCATTTGACTGATGTACAGTTGTGTGGGTTCATGCTTTTGTGCTGAGGCAAGAGCCTCCTTGAGCAGGAACAGGGGTAGCTAATTGCTGCTCCAAAGCAGGCACTGGTGAGGGTCATAACCTCACCGTACAGGTGCAAAATCAGCGCTGTGTATGCGCTGTAATTTGACTGTTTTTCAGCCATACAGACGCCAGGATCATTGGGAATCGTGCCCCACTGGCAAAGGACAGTTAGGGGACTGTTTGGGGCTGAAAACAGGGCAAAAACCAGTAAATACAGCGTGCTGAATTTACTGTTTTTGGACAGGAATCAGAGGGTATACGACAGTGCAAGCGAGTTCCAGCAGGGGAATTGGTTTCGCGCAAGTTTTGGGGCTGTTATGCTGCCGAAATTTGGCCAAATCAAATGGTATCTAGGTGGATACACGTGAAGGATTCCCAGGACCTTACCTTGTAATTTACCCTCCTAAAGAATAAAGAAATACCGAAAGGGGCGCCAATTTTGGGGCCTACAGGTTGTCGGCGTCTGCTCGGAGCATTCTAGCTTCCGAGCCGTGTGTGTGATGAAGTGTTAATTCTCGTTACAGGTCTCCTTTGCAAAGTGCTCTGTGTGTGTGTTTAAGTAAAGATTTTCGGGTGAAAGCCAACGCCTACCGCCCTACGGGCCGGTTTCATCTTGACCTCTATCTATTGGAGATTCAGTGATATCGAGCAGGGTTACTCAAAGAGAGAGGCTCACACACCGGGAGACACCTAGAGACGAACCACCCGACCATAGCCACCATCCGGTAGCTCCCCGTGCTCGGGCCAGCGTCTGAGGACGTAAGCATGCACCTCTAAGACCGAGCGTCCCATACCACCCGGCCTCACCTCCTTGAGGTGACCTTGCGCACTCCTAGCCTCACGGGCTAACCACTGGCACTCTACCAGTGGGGGTCGATAACTACAAATGAGGCCTTGGCCTCCTTTTTATAATAATGGCTGGCCACACTGACCAGGCTCACACTACGTCCGCCCGGACACTGGACACCCATCCTGACGGCGTCTGGGCTAGATCCCCTCTCTTGTAAGCAGGACATAACATACTTCCCCCCTTAAGAACCATTGATGTCCTCACCAATGAAGTGGGGGTATTGAGCTAGCTCTAACTGATTCTCAAGTAGCAAACCTTTTCAATTGACCCTTCCATTTAATTAAGTACTCGTCATAAGCTTTTTGGCGCAAATGACGGGTACGATGATCTAAATCAGCCTCTGGTTCTCGAGGAATATACTCAGTTTTCATATCTTGCCATATATTTTCCTCGATAGGCACAACAACGTAGGCTTTGCCTAATTTTTCTCTAAGGCGGCTGACATGCTGATGTATGGATTTGAGCCTAAATCCCCGATTGCTATTGGCTTAGAGAAAGTCAAGGATCGCCAAGCTCGTGATTCCTAACTGTGGAAGATACCTTTCCCAACCAGACTGTTTGCGAGAGACATAAACTCTCAACATGTCCTCCAACGTTTGGTTCATCCTCTCTGTTTGTCCATCGGACTCACAATGGTCAGAAGACGACGTACTCAACTTCGTCTAAAGATGAGCAAACACACCTCGCGAGAATCACCTAGTGAACTTAGTATCTCGATCACTGACGATATCCTTTGGCCGACCATTTAGCTTGTAAAGCTAGTCGACAAATAAAACCACCAACTCATGGCTTTTTACTGTCGACTTCGATGGTATAAACTTCGCCACTTTTGTGAGTCTATCGACCACCACCCAAATGGCGTCATTGCCCCGACTAGTATTTGGCAAACCAACGATAAAGTCCATGGAAATGCTTTGCCACTTGGCATCTGGGATTTCTAATGGATGTAGCAAGCCAGCTTTCCTAAGGCGCTCTATCTTATTGACCTAACATTGAGTGCATCTCTTCACATAGCTCTCTATGTAGGAGCGCATCCTTGGCCAATAGAAATATCGCTTGACCAAAGCCAAAGTTCTTTGGATGCCTCTAAGAACATCGTGGCATTCGAACAAAATCTTTTGTCGAACCTCATCGATTTTCGGCATGCAGACCTTCCCATTTCTAAACAATATTCCACCTCTAATGGAATATTGTCACTGTCCCGTCTCTCCAACATGACTCACTTGGGTCTCTGGACCACCCAAGCCTGTACACGAGTCATGTCCCACTTCGACTTCGTTCCATATCTTGCCAAAATAGCTATCGGAACAACATAGTCCTCAAAGAGAGAGAGAGGAATCCGTTGAGATTTCATCCATAGACAAGGCATCGACCTCAGGGCGCGAAACTCTCTCGTGGCGTCTCTCTCTCTCTCTCTCTCTCTCTCTCTCTCTCTCTCAAACTGTTGACGTGTCAAGCCACTTAAGAACGGAGCCAACCTGCAGATCTTGACCAAGAGGCCTAAACCCTAAGAAGAAGAAGCAGAAAAAGAAGAAGCAACAAAAGAAGTTTCTACCTACTTCTGGGACCCCATCCGATGGGGACCCAAGTGACCTAAATAAAGCAGGACACACCTTGCGTAGAAACTGATGACGTGGTAAATTGTATGGAGCTTCCGGATTTTTCGTTGGCATGATGACAAGGCAGACTGTGCGGATGCCCGCGTTTTACACTACTGGCGTAGCACTTGTACGGATTTTCGTAATTTGCACTGGCTGATTTTCAACGCCAGTTTTTGGACCATATGCTTTTAGAACTTGAAGCTTTTCATTGTAACGGCTTTTGGGAGGCAAAGGGGCTTTTAATATGAACCAAGGGCTCATTCTCTGGCATGCTCCGAGTAGAGGCGCAGAGGATGAAGTACTGGCATTGTACTAAGTTCAAGCTAAATAAAGAGACACCGAAAGGGGCACCAAGGTTTGGGGCCAGTGCTCTCTCGAGGTGGAACTCCGCCACTCCCCGTCTCGTGTGTCGTGCACTCTCTATCTCTTTCAATTTAGTTGTTATTGAAGTGCTTAAAGTTGTTCAGTCTATTCTTCTCCGTTGAAACGTGTTGCCCGTCCCCGTGACATTGGTATCAGAGGTTGTCACGGGGACGAGCACCCCGTGCCAACGGAAAAGAACAGACTGAACAACTTTAAACACTTCAAATAACAATTGAACTGGAAGAGAGTGCACGACACACGAGACGAGTTCCACCACGAGAGAGCACTGGCCCCAAACCTTGGCGTTCCTTTCTGTATTTCTTTATATTGCTTGAACTCGGTACATCGTCGGTACTCCATCCTCTGCACCTCCACGCGGAGCATGCCAAAGAATGAGCCCTTGCCTCATATTTAAAGGCCTTTGGTCTCTTTACGAAATCCGTAAAGGTGCCACGTCATCAACGTAAAACGCAAGCGTCCGTACAGTCTACCAGGTCATCATGCCAACGAAAAATCCAGAAGCTCCGTACAATCTACCACGTCATCAGTTTCCAGGCAAGAAGGTGTCTCCTGCTTTATTTAGGTCACTTGGGCCCCAATTGGACGGGGTCCAAGAATTTGGTAAAAACTTCTTCTGTTGCTTCTTCTTCTTTTGCTTCTTCTTAGGGTTTAGTCCTCTTGGTTAGGATCTACAGGTTGGGTCCGTTCTTCAATGGATTGACACGTCAACAATTTGTGACACTCTCTCTCTCTCTCTCTCTCTCTCTCTCTCTCTCTCTCTCTCTCTCTCTCTCTCTCTCTCAACTGTTGGATTCTCAAGTACCTTTTCGACACATTGATGACATTGGTTCTTCTTTAAGCAGTAAAAGTGTGGGACGGAAGCATCTCAAAGTCTACTTGGAAAGAGTTTGAGAATGTCCAAAAGCGTTTTCTTACAAACTTTCTCGAAGTTAAGGCACAAACGCCATATATGCTCCTACTTCTTGAGTCGGGATCTCTTTCAATTGAGGTTATGGGCATGGAAGGGGTTGTGGTGTCACAAGACGGGCACCACGTGCCACAAAAAAAGAACAGACTGAACAGACTTTTAGCACTTCAATAAGAACCGAACTGAAAGAGAGAGAGGACACGCAACATGGAGTAGCGGAATTCCACCCCACAGAGTATTGGCCCCAAACCTTGGCTCCCCTTTTGGTATTTCTTTATATTGCATCAATAGAGTAAAGTCGGTACTCCACGCTCTACACCTTCTCCCAGAAGAGTGTGTCAAAGAATGAGCCCTAGCTCATATTTAAAGGCCCTTGGCAATTAAAAGCAGTTTACATGAAAAGCTTTAAACTCAAAAGCAACTGGTCAAAAAGTACTAAAAGCTGCCATCGCATTTTGCGGAAATCCGTAAAGTTGCCACGTCATTAACGTAAAACGCGGACATCTGGACAACTGTCACGTCAAAACTGTCAACGGAAATTGCGAAAATCCATACAGCTACCATGTCAGCATGCCAACGTGAAATCCGAGACTCCGTACAACTTTGCCATGTCATCAGTTCCCCACGCAATTCTTCTTCTGCTTCTTCTAGGGTTTAGGCCCCTAGGTCGGGATCTGCAAGTCGGCTCCGTTCTTCAATGGCTTAACACGTCAGCAATTTGTGACATCTCCCCTTCTTAAAAGAGAGTAATCGTTCGCGATTACAGCATATCTGCAAAACAACTCAAGTTAGCTCAAAAATTTTCGAGGGACATTCCGAGGGACAGTCTGTTTGCTTTTTTGTTAAGGAGTTGGCTTCTTCTTTCAGCTCTTTTGTTAAGGAGTTGGCTTCTCCTTTCGTCCAGATCGGAACTCTTGATATTCCGACGTAGTAAAATTAGCCATCACACCCAGATTACATACCCTAAATTAGTCTTGATGCACTAAAACTACATATCGAGGTAATCTCGTCCAATTAAGAATATTCAGTGGTTGGCACATCACAATGCAACACAAATGCTCACATATGCATGTTACAGACACAACAAACAGCGCCGCTGAGTACTCCCCCGAGACAAACGGTCTACAGTATGAAGCTACTCAATGACTACCTCGTCACTCCCCCTGCAAATAACCTAAAAAAGGTTTGGGCCATGAGTTTAGAGGACTGGTACAACCAAACGCTCCCCATACCGCAGCCTGCGTTGCTTGGACGTTCAATCATACAACCAAACGCTCCCCGGACATCCCGTCTGCGTCGTCGTGAGATTCAAACAATACCAAAACAGCATGTCTCACTACTCCACCCGAGAGTAAAATCACCAATCATTGAAACCAGTATTAAAACCAGAGTCAAACAATTCAAATCTACACCAAGACACGTTTAAAAGAGATAGCATCCATTTCAAACAATACTTTCTCAAACAATGTTCAAAGTATCTAACTATAAAACAACTAGAGAGTTCATTCAGGGCTTTGTTCGAACAACCGAACTTTGAGGATGATTGGCTTGCCCTTCTGTGACACAGCGATGGTTCGGTTCCGAACCTAGAGTGTCGCATCATTCTTGTCATGCCAGAGCATGCCCACGCAATTGCCCAACTTTATAATGTGAAAATCGGCTTTTCCATGATAATCTTGGATAGTCACTCAAAGAGCACCAATGAGTAGTACCACTTTTTGAGTTTGCCCCATGGCTAGCCAACTTCAATTTCTCCACCCTCTGCATCATAATCAAAGTGCGTCTGCTTCAAGAATTCTGGATAGATGAAGTTCTTTGTAGCTTCGGGGACTTTGCCATATGCTCAACACAATTCATTTGTACTTTCAAGGCGTATGTCATAGATATTAGGGACTGGTCCAATAGCTAGTCTAGCTCTTTTGGCTGGCGGTGGCCTTGAGGATCGTTCAATCATGGGAGCAGAAGGTTGCTCTGAAGACGTCGAGGCTCGCTTAGGACATGTAGTAAATGTATGTCCTGTTTGAAAACATCCAAAGCATTGGTCTTCTTGTAAAAGGGTTTCTCGTTGACGTTGTGTCAGACGAGGCCTTTGAGGTTCGGTGTCACAAGACTCACGAGACTTTGTTCGTTGTTGTCGAGAGTTGTGGTTAGTGGCCGCACGTTCTTCTGTGGTGAACTCCAACTTTCCCTTCATGAGTTTGTGGCCGACCGCGGCATGGTCCATAAGCTCTTGCATGGTGGAGACTTGCTTGGAAAGAGAATATTCTTGCAATGGTGATGGTAGTCAAATGGTGTATCGCTCGCATTGGGCCTCCAAGGAAACAGATCTAAAGAAGGACATCGGAAGGTACACGTCGAGAAACCTTTGGTTATAGTCGTCCATAGTTTCGGTGGCAAGCATTTTTAAGTTGCCCCACTCTGCCAAAATCCGGACTTCAAACATAGAAATCATGTAACTACGTGCAAAAACTATCTTGAAAGCTTGCCAAGTCCTTGGAGCATGCGGCTGTGTCGCGATTGAACTCCACCATTGCATACCATTATCTTTAAGAAATCCCGCTGCTCGGGAAATCTTCGATTCTTCTGTATAGTTCCCCAAAGCATAGATGTTGTCGAATTGTTCTAGGAGCTGCAATGCTTTCTTGCAATCTTTTACCCCGGAAAAAGTGAAAAATTTGATTGTCATGCCGCCATCCTTGAAATCTTTGGGTTGGTTAAGCGCGTATTCCGGGTACGGATAATAAGGATATCCATATGGGCTCCAACCATTGTAGCCTGGTGGCGGTGGCGATGGCGGTGGTGAAGGTGGGGGCAATGGCGGTGGCAAAGGCGGTTTCATTGGATCAGGGTCAGATGCCTGCACCATACTCCTGAAGACTCCCCCGATCGGAACAGATGGCTGAGAAGGTTGCCGATTGGAAGCTCTCGTACTTTCTGGTGCCGGAGGAGGTACCACCTGGGGCATCAGAGGGGGTAACATGTAGTTCAAAAATTGTTCAAAACTTTGCAGCATCGGAAGATTGTGCTGAGGATGTTGCGAAAGAATGTTGTGAAGCTCGTCGAGAAGAAACTGCAAATATTCTGTTGAATCCATGAACACCATGTCTTGGGTTCTTTATGGCTTATGCCCTGTAAGACAGAGCGGTGAGACGGGAGCGCGCCCGATGCGCGATGAAATAAGGGTGGGAGTGGCTAATAAGTCCGGGGTCGGGACCTGAAGATACTTCAAATAAAATTCCAGTAGTCTCTGGTTTGCTCTGTCTGCTCTTTTGTAGGACCGGTATGCTTTCAGAAAAGCACACGCCTGATGCTCTGATACCATTGTCACATGACGGGCACCACGTACCAAAAGAAAAAAGCAGACTGATTAGACTTTTAGCACTTCAATAAGAACTGAACTGAAAGAGAGAGACGACACGCGACACGGAGTGGAGGAACTCCACCCAGAGAGTATTGGCCCCAAACCTTGGCGCCCCTTTTGGTATTTCTTTATATTGCATCAACACAGTATAAGCCGATACTCCACGCTCGGCACCTTCTCCCAGAAGAGTGTCTCAGAGAATGAGCCCTAGTCTCATATTTATAGGCCCTTGACCATTCAAAGCAGTTTACATGAAAAGCCTTAAACTCAAAAGCAACTGGTCAAAAAGTGCCAAAAGCTGCGAGCGCGTTTTGCGGAAATCCGTACAATTGTCACATCATCAACGTAAAACACGAAAATCCGTACAACTGTCACGTCAACACTGTCAGCAAAAATTGCGGAAATTCGTACAGCTGCCACGTCAGCATGTCAACTTGAAATCCCGGATTCCGTACAACTTTGCCACATCATCAGTTCCCCACGTAATTCTTCTTCTGCTTCTTCTAGGATTTAGGTCCCTCGGCCTGGATTTGCAAGTCGGCTCCGTTCTTCAGTGGTTTGACACGTCAGCAATTTGTGATACGTGGAGTACATGATATAGATGTCAAAGTCGACGATGTAGAAGCGTACACATGAGGGGAGAATATACGATAGAGAGAGAGAGAGAGAGAGAGAGAGAGAGAGAGAGAGAGAGAGAGAGAGAGAGAGAGAGAGAGAGATATGATGATGATGATGATGATGATGTTGTATTTACGTCCTCGGGGGGCCAAAATGACCCATGGGACCACAAAAAAATCTACAAGATGCTCCCCTCATGTGTGTAGAGGGGGTAGTGGGCTAGTAGCTTTCTTGTGTGTTAGTGTTGTGTGATGATCCAATACTTTGGCAAAGTAGATGCCTAAAGCTACTGGGGAGGGGTGTGTCCGAGAGAGAAGCTCCTCAAAGGTGACATCCCCTTGCAATAGCAATGGGAAATCAACAGGGATGTGTGCATATGCTGGGCACTCGATGGTGACATGGGCCTCGCTTTCCACTTTGTTTAAATTGCATTGTGTGCATGTCCTTCTATTTTCCTTAATATTCAGCCACCCTCCCATTTCAATCTTGAGCATGTGTGATCGCGTCCACATCAAAGTAATGGCCCGTCTTGCCCGGTGGGACATAGGTGTCCTGATATGCATCTGGGTGTCCCCAGTCTTGTAGGTCTCCCAATATCGTATATTGATGTGTTTGCCGTAGTATTCAAATTTGGACCTGTGCGCTGTTGTACTCCATCTAGTGTGTAGGGCCTTCCTCTATATACATGTCCACACGGTCTCCCACATTCCATCTAGAGAACCATTTCCGTATGTCTTCTACGCGACTGGATGTGAGAAATTTACTCTTGTAATTCTTTTGCGGTTTACATCCGGCTTGCCATGCCATGTGGGGTAGACGGCTCTCCGGCATCATCTTAACTTTCATGAGGTATCTGTGTACCCTCTGTAAGGCTTACATTTCCAAGGGTCTCTTGCTTGTCTCCAAAAGCATCACTGAGTATGGGGTGGTAGTTTTGATCCCCATGTGTCTACATAGGAATTTTTTCTCTATCTTTTCAATGTCATTCCAACTTCCAAGTGCTAGCGGGGATACTCCCCCCCCATACCTCTACACCGTAAAGTATTGTTTGGACCACGCATACATCAAATGCCATAGACTTGATTTCCCATCGCTTTGTGACACTTTGCTTGCATAGATTGTGAACCAACCAACCTTGGCAATGAATTGATGTAATACAATGGGGGTTGAGGGTTGCTTATATAGCAACCTCAATAAATTGCCCTACCCAGACTTTAATAAATAAGTAAAATAAATACCTAAAACCCAAACTAAATAATGGGATCACATTGGGCAGTTCACTTGAGATGCCAAAACTCTAACACCCTCTCTGTAGCTCATAGTATGATAGTGGACATAAATAGTGAGACCAAGTCGATAAAGAAGCTACCATGGACAACCCAGTAGTTGATCAGTCTACCGGATACACCTCGGTTATGCTACCCTCAACTTTGTACCTTAGAAGAATGCCACCTTGAGCATTGGTTGCCTTTTAGAAAATTGAATTGTAGACCACACTACGTCCAAGAATCCCCATTCATGAAAAGTGAACACATCACATCCGAAAATACTTTCCAGATAATGAGCTTTGAAACACATGTCCATAATCCGACCAACAACAATGGATTGGTGCACTCATCCATAGTGTTTTAGATATGTGTGATTGGTTTCTTGCCAGATGCATGTGCATTGAACTCTGACCTACGGGTGGGTTCAAACACCGATAACTTGAACTCCAACACAAGGGTCCAAATAAATTATACAAAGCATTGTTTGCCCCTCTCTGCCACTCACAAGCCTCTCTCTGGAAGCTAGTGGCGGCAACTGCCTCTTGACTAGAAATATGGTGTTGTGGCCATTGTGGTCTCCACCACGTGTGCCAAGTCGATCTCCTCTGTCAAATCTTTATTACCGTAATCTCTCTCCAACTTGCCTTTTACTATGTCTTCTTGTGAGTTCCTGCTTTTGTCTTTGGCTTCAAACTCCAACAAAGCCAAACAAAGCGTCCAATCACATTTATAACAACTGTTGTCGTACCTCATGAGGGTACCGAGGCAGCTAACTAAGTACTGGTACTGCCATCCTTGTCAAGCTTGCCTTTGCCTTTGTCTTCTAGTGAACTCGACCATTTGCTTTTGGCTTCACAATCTCGAGCCAAACAATTTGCCAGTTTCCTTGAGAACTATGTCAAAGCATAGGCCACTAATAACTGGATGGTAGTCGATCTTTCCATAGCCGTGTGTTGGTCTTGGTTCTTTGAGTCATCCGTTGTTGAGCAAGGGGGGGACCATCTTGAGGTACAAGTTCTAAAAATGAATAGGTCTTTCCTTCTTGCACGCCAAACGGCTCCAAAGTTTCCCCAGGACACTGCTCCTCTAGGCATCGTGGTCAAAACGCTGCAAGGGAGCAAAAAATAACACCAATCCTCTTCTTTGTGACGCACTCTGCTTCGTGCCGATTCTCTTCCGTGATCAAGGAGAACGAGGCTCTGATATCATGTCAAAGTCGACGATGCGGAAGCCTACACATGCGGGGAGAATACACGAGAGAGAGAGAGAGAGAGAGAGAGAGAGAGAGAGAGAGAGAGAGAGAGAGATAATGTGAACCAACCAACCTTGGCAATGAATTGATGTAATACAATGGGGGCTGAGGGTTGCTTATATAGCGACCTCAATAAATTGCCCTACCCAGAATTTGACAAATAAGTAAAATAAATACCTAAAAGCCAAACTAAATAATGGAATCACATTGGGCAGTTCACTTGAGATGCCAAAACTCTAACAAAGATGCGTCAAAACCCCTCACATCAACTTCCTACAATTGCATGGGAAGCAAGCAAAAAAGTTCAAAAGACGCATAAAAGCAAGATCTGGAGCACGGGATGGATGCAAGACATAAAGAAGTGGTTTGGGAGATGGGATGCATTACCTTGTTACATGATGACTCAATTGACTCCCAAGTGAATGAAGCTTTTCTACAACGCCAATATATTACGGCTTGGGAGGAATCCGGTGGGTCACGCTTCATACATTACACCACCCATATTGTCCCCAACTACAAAACCATGTTCTTTGGTGAAAGAGGAAACCGTACTCACCCTTGCATGCTTGAGCCTATCCCCTTGTCAACGATACGCACTATCGCAACCATTCGGCTTAGCTCCCACTCCCTTCGATGCGAGACAGGGCGTTGGGACAATGGAGAAGAGTCAAATCGATTGTGCACATTATGCTCACTGCAAGTTCAAGAGTCTAAGTACCACACTATACTAGAGTGCTGAGCTTTTGGTCACATCCGAACTTGCTTTCCTCACATTTTTAGCTATGACTTAGACCTACACACTTTCCTCTCCCAGCAACAGTGTGGGCTCTCCATTGCGACTCTCATCACCACAAATTTGAAGCATCGAGAGTCAATTGTCACTCATCAACCACACACATACTACATTACATGTAACTTTGGTCCCATAGGTCATATTTGACCTTCGAGGACGATAATAAAATCTCTCTCTCTCTCTCTCTCTCTCTCTCTCTCTCTCTCTCTCTCTCTCTCTCTCTCTCTCTCTCTCTCGCGTCAGTTCAGTTATTTTGCAGTTTCTCTTTGTGTGTTGCTATTGATTTCTCCCTTGGAGTGTCCAAGCCTGTAACAATCGTATCAAAGCTCCAAAAAATTCTTCTTCTACAAAGGATCCAATCCCTTCTGCAGCACACATGGGTTCCCAGGGAGAATGTGAAAGAGAGCACCTCTCTGCGAGGAGGTGTAGAAAAGTTAAGGCCCCGCGCAGGAATTGAAGAAAGCAATGAAGATTTAGGCAAATTTCCGATGGGGAACTTTGCCAAAGCGGAGTACAAATGTCAACTGCAGGTTGACAAGTGTGTAAAAAGATTGATGAAATATTCCCAGAACCCGATATATATGAAGTCTCTGAAGACTTACCATCTTGAAATTTGAGCTTACTTGGTCATGGGTGGTACGTCACAGGTTGTGAAATTATGCTCGTTTGCAGAGGCAAGAGCCTCTTGCACAGGTAAAAAGTTAAGGGACAGGTTGCAAGATGCTATGTGGTGAAGTTCAAGAACTATCCACCTATGGATGCAAAGTGGATGGAAGAGTATGAACTGTCAGAGTCACCAAATGTATTACAGATTTACCTTGAGGCCTTTGGGTTACAGCCTACGTATGCCTCAACCCAATGTCTGCAAAGGAGGGGTAATGATAGAGCTAGTACATCAAATGTACATATGAATTCAGTATAATAGATGCAAATGAAAAAAGTATGAAGGTCTCATTAAGTCATTTGTATCTATGTGTTACGACCTTTCTTGCAGATACATGCGATGATAAAAGGGTGCTTACCACACAAGATCATCTATGGCATGTATTTATGGTATGCAATCGAGGACGTTTGCGATTTCAAAAGGGGGGTATGTCGCGAGGACGTGGCAACTGCTAACCTTAGTTGTTGGTTTCTTTCCAATGATTTTTTATTAATTTTTGAGACCCTCTTTTTGAAGTTGCAAATGGTCGGACATTGTATGGCCAATGTGAACGGTAGTTTCACCCGCAGACGGGAAGTTTGCCGGCACTGGAACTCGTAAAGTAAAAGGATGTCTAGGCTCAATTCAAGATCATGTAGGTCCCCCCGTCGCACTTAGCAAGTTGGTGGATACTAGGAAGTGAACTCAATAAAGGCATAAAGTCAAGATGGGATCACCAACAGAAAGTATCCGACAGTTGGGCCACATTGCACTTTTGGATGCGGTCCCAATGAGGATAGATGGTCAGATGACCAGTGGGAGCCCAACGAAAGCATCTCCTAAAAATTAGGGAACTGCTATTTTGGGCCGTGAAATCTGTTCGTGTCATTAGCATCAGAATGACAAGGAAAACATTTTATTACTCTGCTGCAAAGTCAACTGATGCACCAGTTGAGAGATTTTTAAGCAGGAAGCCCAATGCGGGGAAATTGCATGTATGAGTGCCAAGTGGCACTTTTTGGCCAATTTACCAAGTTTGAGAAAACAGAACTCGTAACTGACTTCCTAGAGGAGTTTTGGAGGCTGATAACTATGATTTTCAACCATTTCTTTCCATTTTTGAGCTTCCCATGACTTTACCTAGGACCAAGAAGCTCATTTTCATTGGAAGGCATCAGATGCGTGTTTACAGGGCTATTTTGCTACGTTTTCAACGATACGCAGATTTTGGCAGCCATGAAAATCTTTCCCTTTTTGCATCTATTTGTTCACAAATGCATTACAGGTCAAGGGCAGCAGAGGGGGCACTCGATTTTTCCTTAGGGGATGCTTCATTGAGAACCTGTCACAGGTTAAGAGCTATGGAGTGCTTGCCTTCCTCTCTATGTACAGTGTGGTGCTAGGAGTGATGGCCTGCACACTACACACTGCTCCCTCTCTCCCCTACGTGCAGTTATGTGATGCCCCACAAGAGTGCTCTTCATTTGACTGATGTACAGTTGTGTGGTTTCATGCTTTTGTGCTGAAGCAAGAGCCTCCTTGAGCAAGAACAGAGGTGGCTAACTGCTACTCCAAAGCAGGCACTGGTGAGGGTCATAACCTCACCGTACAGGTGCGTTTTCAGTGTTGTGTATGCGCTGTAAATTGACTGTTTTTCAGCCATACGGACGCTAGAACCATTGGGAATAGTGCCTCACTGGTAGAGGACAATTAGGGGACTGTTTGGGGCTGAAAACAGGGCAAAAACCAGTAAATACAGCATGCTGAATTTACTGTTTTTGGGCAGGAATCAGAGGGTTTATGCTAGTGGAAGTGAGTTCAAGCAGGGGAATTGGTTTCGCGCAAGTTTTGGGACTGTTATGCTGCCAAAATTTGGCCAAATCAAGTGGTATCTAGTTGGATATAGACAAAGGATTCCCAGGACTCTACTTTGTAAATTTACCCTCTCAAGGTATAAAGAAATACCGAAAGGGACGCCAATTTTGGGGCCTACAGGTTGTCGGCGTCTGCTCGGGGCATTCTAGCTTCCGAGCAGTGTGTGTATTCAAGTGTTAATTCCCGTCGCAGGTTTCCTTTGCAAAGTGCTATGTGTGTGTGTCTAAAGTAAAGAATTTCGAGTGAAAGCCAACGCCTACCGCCCTACCATGGGCCGGTTTCAGAGGACCCCTAGAAGGAGCTTTTGTTGGACCCCATTAGAGGCCAAGTCCCACAGACGGGTGGCCCTTGAAGCCCATCCACTCGTTGGATTTTCACAGAGATGCCTGCAGTTGGCCTGAGCAAGAGATGGGAGGAACGTTTCGCATTGAGCTTGCTTTGGTCTTGGGAGCAGCTGAGGGGGGGACTTCAGCAGCACCAACCCACATGCATTAAGGAGCGCTTGAGGCATCCTCTTACATGAAACCCTTTGGTCATTGCACAGTGAGGTCACATGGTTGGCAGCAGACCCCATGTCTCATGGGGTCCCATGGGAGAGGGTCCAACTCGCACCCTAAGAGACCCGCACCTTGAGAGACTGGTCACAGTTTACAGCACTTCCTAAGGAGAATCAGAGCACCCAGCTACGCAGCATGAGGGGGTACAGGGCATATGTCAAGATGCATTAAAGATAGAGTGCTTTCTCTCGGGCAAGATGTACAGTCAGAGCTGCAAAATATAGGAGACTCACCAGCAATAGTGGAGACGTTGATTAATGTGTGTGAAGCGATTATCACCCAAAAGGACGCTTCTCAGATGAGATGTTAGCGCAGGCTGGCATAGTTGCTCTCTCTGGCTTTTCACGCACAGTGTTGTCCCCCGAGAGAGAGAGCATCGCTACTATTTTACTCATGCCTGCCTGCTCCACTATTCCCGAAGGTCATTTTTCTAGACACTGGAGAAAAAAAGTGGTATGCTGGCATTCAAAGGTCTTTTAAGTACAAAAGTTCTTTTTGTTTTTGCCCTTTACAAAGGTTTTTTTTGTGGTCCTGCATAAGGCCTTAGTAGACCGTTGTTGTCTCTGAAAGCAATTGTGGACCCTTGGATAAATTTAGGTTTTCGATTAGTGCCACATGGCAAAGTTAAAGATGACAATTTTCTTTCTTCCTATTCCTTGTATGAGACGCATCAACTATGCATCATCTTATGGAAGCCACTATGATCGATAGTTGACATTTGTTTTATAGGCCCATTCTACACCACTTGAGAAAGGAAGGGCACAATATGCACTTGGATGGAGAAGACACAACAATAGAGTGGCAGAACTTCTTGTTTCACTAGTTGTACTGCTATTATAGCTCTCCTCGTCGTACGGAGTAGCAAAAGTAGCATCTCTATTTCCTTGACACTTTGTGGGTAAACGAGGCACACCGCAGTTCATGCCAGTGTCATCAAATAAAATGCTTCTTTTCTTATCCTTCACTTGCTACACATTATATGCGTTTTTCAAAAATCTACAAACTTCTAGCTTTAGTAATTCTATAAAGATTATGAACTATGTTCTTCTCGTTTGCAAGATTTGGTTGTATGCTAAAAATAAGTATAACATGAGTACACAATAGCTCATGTGGAACAACATGAATGGCACACAATATGCTTGGTCTTTGAAATACACTTTGGTTGGGGGGGGGGGGGGGGGGGGGGGGGGGTTTACTAAAGGATGGATATAGAGTGCTCGCTGCTCATAGAGATGATATAATTTGAAAGTTTCCAATGGTCACCCATGTTGAGGCACACATACGTGCTCACAAATAAGCAATTTATGGTTTGATTATTTGATGGAGTCATGATTGCAACACCTCTATATATGGTGTGCAACTTGGATAGCAATTTGCAATGCATGTATGGGATGATGTGGAATCAATCATCTTGCTTTTTACAATGCAACATGTGCACATTAAGAAAAGCTTGTAGGTAAACTTGTGCATTTAATAATATATAATAATGTGCATTAATGAATATTTGCTATATGATTGACAGGTGGCAAGCATAGGAGATTCATGTTGTATGCAATTAATAGAAAACCTATGGACATTTTAATAGTTGGAGAACTGCTATTTTATGTTTAGGTGGACAATTGTAATCATATTTTAGTATTGACAAAAATCTATAAATAAATACGTGCAAGAGGAAAATACTCATGCTTGCACCAGGGGAGATGGCACCTAGTGCTCTGTGTCTCCCTTATTCTCTCCTCTCCCTCTCTCACCTTTGGTTGCATGCATGCATAGCACTCTGCTCTAAGAGGTGAAGCATGCATGTGCCCCTGTGCTTCTCTCTTGCTTTGTATCTTACTCCAATTGTGTATCACATTCAATCTTTGTACGATTCACCGGGTATGTTTTATCGCTCGTACGCATGTTATTTTGTATATTTGCAAGTATGCTTCACCTTAGCCTGTAGTAGTGCACTTGTATGTAGCCACATAGTTACAAATGTTTTTAAGGAGGTTGAAATTATTGTAAACGAGATTAGATGAATGTGAATGGTGATAATGAGATTGAAGTTTGTGTACATCCCTAGAAAGATTCTTTTGCTTAGTACCACTTGTTGGGGTTAAAGGCGCAGTGCCTTTGCTCAAGGCCGGATGTCCAGTGTCCGGTCGCCCACTAACCTTATTTACGTACATATACAGAGAATAAGGGGCAGCTCACTTTGAGACTTGCTCCACCCACACAATACCTTGCACTCTCTCCTTCTCCCTTCTCACATGCACACACCACACGCACACATTCCGCGTGGTGCACTCTTCAACTGATATCAGAGCATTGGTGATCGGTCGGCGAGAGCGGTCCCTTAGAAACGATGGTGAGCTTGACGGCGATAGATCTAGGGTCAAGGAGTCGAATCGGAAGAGATCTGCACGGAGCTCGGAGCTCGGAAGTCCCAACACGTGCAACATGTTACTATATACATGTGGTAGTGATGTGTGTGAACACATTAGGACCGCCGGGGCATTTTTTCCCTCTTTAGGAGGTTTTTTCCCCCGTGCATTGTATATACGCCCATCACTCTAGGGCTATCCATCTTTCCAAAGCACACTAAGTAACACACTCTCTATTGTGTGCCTTGAGCTTCCTTCGTCTTCTCCAAGCTGTGTGTGTTTCTCTGCAACCCTAATTCCAACAATTGGTATCAGAGCAGGTCACGTCCTCCCGGGCTTAGTCGTCAGCTGCTCCAGCAAACGCCTGTTCACTTTCTCCGATTTCAGTGAGCTTTGGCAAGCGTTCGCAGGTCGACAAATATTTTGGGCAAGCTCGAAGAGCTTGGTTTGCTCATAATTTTGATTTGGACTCATTTCGGCCTCCATTTCCACTACAGGCAGTACTGCACAGGCTATTTCGTCATTTTGTGCAGAATTTTTGTTAGTGTCAATTTCTGCATAACAGGTGCCTTATAGTTTTCTACGGTTTGTGCTATATAGCACAGGTTGTTCCCGCTTCGTTTCTCCTATTTTCGGGCAGTTTTCACATCAGGTGCAGCATTTACCATGGCTGACAACAACAACACAGATGTGTTCAAGATGTTTGCTGTCGAGGACAGGTTGGATGGGGACAACTACCCTATGTGGGCTTATATGATGCAACATGTTCTTGTGTCAAAGGGTGTCTGGAACATTGTGCAGGGCATTGATGTACGTCCTGGCTTCTGAGGATGTAGGCGATGTTGAGGATGTTGCAGGTCTTGCTGCAAGGATTGCAGCTGTTAGAGTTGTTTTGCCTACGACAGAACAAGCTCGTTGGGATGTTAAGGATGCGTAGGCTCATGCATTGATTGCGTTGTCTGTGAAGCGCACCATTGTTCCTCACATCCGTTCAGCAAAATATGCAAAACAGGCTTGGGATATTTTAGCAGGTCTTTATGCAAGCCGCAATGAGGCTAAAATTGCTTTGCTGCGTAAAGAGCCGGAGTCGAAGATTATGCATGAGGAAGATGATATGGACACTTTCCTTGCTAGTGTCAAGGATATCAATGAGCAGCTTATTTCTGCAGGTGAAGTCATTTCAGACAGTTCCCTTGTGCAGATTGTTCTTGATGCCTTACCAGATTCCTACCAGACTTTTGCTAGTACTTGGAGACTGATGACCCAAGGAAATCCAGAAGTTGTCAAGTTTGATGCATTATGCACATTGCTGTTGCAAGAGTCACTGTCCAGAAAAAACAGGACTAGACAGCGTGCAGTTGAACAGGCTTTTATTGCTTCTCAAAGAAAGGGTGGTAACAGTAATGCAACCACTTCTTATGGTTCTGCTGCGAGTGGAAAAAATTCTGTTCCTAATGCTTATGCTGGCAGTACTTCGTCTGGCAATTCTGGTGATAAGGGCAAAAAGAAGATGCGCTGCCATTATTGTAAAGCCAATGATCACTTGATCAAGTCGTGTCCTAAGTTGAAGGCCAAAGAGGCTAAGAAGAAAGAGGGTGGTTCCACTGCAAATGCTGGTTCCACTACAAATGCAGCCATTGTTGAGTCTTGTGTGAAAGGAGACAGTGTTACTGATGTTGATGCAGAATGGGCTTTTAGCGCAGAGTGCACTTACAATCCTGTTGTCCATGATGCATGCTTGTCAGTTGCTGCAGATTCACATGTGTGGTATTTCGATAGTGGTGCTACAAAGCACATTACCTCACATCGTGAATTGTTTACCTCTCTCGAGTCTGTCCCTCATGGGAATTCAGTCACTTGTGCCAACAATGCCTCTTATCCAGTTCAGGGAGTTGGAAAGATTGTGCTCACTGCTACTAATGGCAGTTCCTTCACACTTGTTGATGCACTTTATGTACCTGGGATCAAGAAGAATCTCTTGTCTGTATCCGCACTTGTTAGACTTGGACTTGTAGTCAAATTTGTGGATGACAGATGTACAGTTCATGATCTCAGTTTTGGTGATGAAATTGTTGCATCTGGCCTTTTGTGCCGTGGGCTGTATAAGCTCACTTTGTATGACAAGTGTGGACAAAATTTTGCAAATGCTGTTGCAGATTCAAGGGCTATTTCAGATGCAAAACTTTGGCATGCACGTTTTGGTCATCTGAATTTTGCCAGTTTGCTGCGTTTGCAGAAATCTGATATGGTTGCTTCTTTGCCGCCTCTTGAAGCACCTATCAAACATGTTTGTGAAGGCTGTATTTTGGGTAAGATGCAGCGTTCTAAGTTTCCAAAGGATGGTTTAGTTCGGGCCACATGCAGGTTGCAGCTTGTGCATAGTGATGTTTGTGGGCCCATGCAAACTCCGTCCTTGGGCAATTACCTGTACTTCGTGACTTTCATTGATGACTACTCCAGGCATGCATGGGTATTTCCGCTTAAAGCGAAGTCCGAAGTTTTTATGTGCTTCAAACAATTTCTGGCTATGGCTGAAAATGTCTCAAAATGTACTATGGGCACCCTCCGTTCCGATCGAGGGGGGGAGTATATGTCTCATGAATTTAATGCATTTTTGGCTAGTCATGGGATAAAACACCAATGTACAGTGCCTTATACGCCTCAGCAAAATGGTGTTGCTGAGAGGAAAAACAGGTCACTGACGGAAATGGCATGATGTATGGTCAAAAGTCAAGCTTTACTGCATTCTTTTTGGCTTGAGGCCATCATGTGTGCCACTTATGTACTAAACAGGTGTCCTACGAAAGCTTTGCAGTCTATTACTCCATATGAAGCATGGCATGATAGAAAGCCTTCTATTGAGCACATGCGTGTTTTTGGCTGTTTGGCATATGCTTTGGTGCCACAAGTGCAGCGCAGAAAATTGGATGATAAGGCTGTCAAATGTATTTTTGTTGGTTATAGTGCTGAAAGCAAAGGTTACAAGTTGTATCATCCGCAAACAAAACGTACTCTGGTTTCTCAGGATGTAGTGTTTGTGGAAGATTCTGTTTAGCCCTTGCTGTCATGTACTAGAGACAGTAATGTAAGCTCACAGGACATTTATGACACTTTGTTGCCTCTTTTTAGTGGTGGAAATATGAATGTAAGTTCCAATGAGGCAAATGTACAGCCTATGGGGGTTTCTGAAAATGTTTTAGATCAGCCTATTACTGATGCAGATGTACATGATGTACTTGATGAGGAAAGGGCTGAAAATGAGCAGGCTAGAGGTATGCCAAAATGGTTGGTGCACACTTTGCGTGACAGTAAATTGGATGCACCTTTGTCTAGTTGTACTCGTTCAGGCTCTCGCCATGCATCTTATGCATCAGATTGTTATGCTTTGGCTGTGTCTAGTTTACATGATGTTGAGGAGCCTCTGACTTTTGATGAAGCACAGAATTCAGAAAATTGGATGGCTGCCATGCAATCAGAATATGATGCACTTATAGAAAATGACACATGGACTTTATGTGATTTGCCTCCTGGCAAAAAGGCCATTGGTACGAAATGGGTTTACAAGTTGAAACGCAAACCGGATGGTGAGATCGATCGCCATAAGGCTTGACTTGTTGCAAAGGGTTATGCACAGCAAAAAGGCATAGATTACGAAGAGACTTTTGCTCCCACTTGTCATACGACTACTGTACGTTTTCTATGTGCATTGGCAGCTCATTTTGGTTGGGATGTACATCAATCAGACATTGTTACTGCTTTCTTGAATGGTGACATATTTGAGGAAGTTTATGTAACGCAGCCTCGCGGTTTTGTCATAAAAGGACAAGAGGACAAAGTGTGCAAATGTAACAAGGCTTTGTATGGGTTGAAGCAATCTCCTCGTGCTTGGTATGAGAAAGCTGACACTCATTTGGTCAAACAAGGCTTTCGTAACAGTCCAACAGAAAGCACATTGTATGTAAAGCGTGAGGGTGATGTATTTCTCATCGTGGTTCTTTATGTTGATGATTTGCTGATCACTGGACCAAATGAGAGACATATTGCTGAATTTAAGGCTGATTTGAATGCTACTTTCAAGATGAAAGATTTGGGGCTGTTGCATCATTATTTGGGCATACAGTTTAAGCAGTGTGATGGTGGTATTGCCTTGTGTCAGAAAAGTTACATAGAGACATTGCTATGTAAGTTTGGACTTGAGGATTGCAAACCTATTGCCACTCCCATGGAAATAGGTTTGAAGTTGAGTCTACATGATGATGGCGATCCTGCTGATGTCACTCTTTACCAAACTGCTGTTGGCTGCCTCATTTATGTATGCAACACGAGGCCAGATATTCAATTTGCAGTCTCACAGGTCAGCAGATTTATGCATAGCCCACGGTCTAAGCATTGGCAGGCTGTCAAGAGGATTTTCCGCTACCTTAGTGGCACTTTACATCTTGGCTTGTTTTATCCCAAGGGGGGATCATTGCCGCCAGACTTACATGCTTTTTCGGACTCAGATTGGGCTGGTTGTTTTGACACAAGAGTGTCCACAAGTGGTTTTTGTTTCATGCTTGGCAGTTCATGTATATCATGGTTGAGCAAGAAGCAACCTACTGTGGCCACTTCGAGTTGTGAGGCTAAGTACAGGGCAGTCTTCACAGCTACGGTCGAGTGTGTATGGCTCAGACGCCTTATGGCTGATTTGGGTGTTGGACAAGACACTGCCAACACTATCTACACTGACAGTCAGAGCGCATTGGCAATTGCGAGGAACCTAGTTTTTCATGCTCGCACAAAGCACATTGAGGTGCATTACCACTATGTCAGGGAGAGGCTCTCAGCAGGAGAGATCAGCTTGGCTTATGTGCCAACACAGGACAACCTTGCAGATCTTTTCACAAAGGCATTGTCTCGTGAGAAGCTTGAAGCTTTCTGCAAAGCTTTGGGCTTACTCCCCTTTGTGGATTGATCCTGTCCTCAGGGCATGGCACTTCCCTTTACTCATGTGCCAGCTCTCGTTCACCGCATCACTCCAGGGGGGATTTGTTACCATATACATGTGGTAGTGATGTGTGTGAGCACATTAGGACCGCTGGGGCATTTTTTCCCTCTTTAGGAGGTTTTTTCCCCCGTGCATTGTATATACGCCCATCACTCTAGGGCTATCCATCTTTCCAAAGCACACTAAGTAACACACTCTCTATTGTGTGCCTTGAGCTTCCTTCGTCTTCTCCAAGCTGTGTATGTTTCTCTGCAACCCTAATTCCAACACAACACCTTCTCGAAAAAGCTTGGAATCTTGAGAAGTATCTTGGTATCTGCAAAGGAATTGGGGGATCCGTGTGTAAGAGAAAGTTGCTACAGGAGAGAGGAATCAAGTGCAAAAAGAAACAGAGCAAAAAATTTCAAAGCTCTTTGGATTGCAATAGCCAAGTCAACCAAGTTTTTGGGGGAAGTGAGAATCAAGTATGTAGCTCTAGAGCTCAAGGCATTGGAGCAACAAGATTTGCACAAAATCGAGGGGTAGGTTGTGTGTGTTACACAGACACACTCTTGGCACCCAATAGCTCAGAAAAGCGGGGTGCGGTGGTGGAGCGTAACAGTGAGTAGGGCTTGTGTGTCAGTACACAATCAATAGAAGAGCTACATAACGAGCAGCTCTCTGATAGAGAATCAAGCTCGTCAAGTAAGTCCGTGTGAAGAATGTTGGTGAGCAGAATTGGGCAGCCAATTTCAATCAAGTTAGGTGCAAGCTTTTAATTGAAATCTTGAAGTGAGAAAGAAAAATTGAAAGCGGCATCTGTAGGTTGATTGTGTGCTTAGGGGAGTGCAGCAGTGGAAGTTCAAAGCGAGGAAATCTTACATCGCTCAGAAAAAAAATCAACCCAAATCGATGAGAGGCATTTTGTGTGTGGTGTAGTGTCTGTGTACACACACACTATAGCAGCTCTCATGCATTGAAGAGCTTGGGAAGGCATTGAAGGCTTAGTGCAATCTCGGATCTTAGAGAGCATCGAGCAAAACATTGAGCAGGGGAAGGTGTGTGTGATCCACACACACATTGTCATAAAATCTAATATCTAACTATTCCAAATGATTTTCTCATACTAAACTGATCATTTAATATGGGAAGATAAAAGGGAGCAAGAGTTAGAATATTAATATGGGTTGTTAGATCTATTCTCAACAGGGACGAGAGGAGAGATAAAGCTTATCTCAAAAAGGGTCCAAATGGAGAGAGGTCTACCAAAGAGCAATGTGCACTTAATGGATCTTTAAAAGACCTTGGTTTAAGCTTCATCAAAACCTCCAAAGGTTAACGCTCAAAGCCTTTAGGCCTAGGACCAAAGGGGTGACTATTACCTATGGTAGGTTTTTTAAACCTTTGTAAATTTGGACTATGGTTTGAGCAACCCTTGTGGAGAGACGGGTAGACCAAGCAAGAGAAAGCTACACACACACACACACACACACACACACACACACACTCACACTTTCTCATGTGTGGAGCAAGAACTCCATCTCCTTCTTCAAGCTCGAGAAGTAGAGAGCCTACACCAACACCTCTTGGTTATGGAATGCAAAACCAAGCAAGAGTCCAGCTTCAATGGCATGCTCATCTTCTCCACCATCTCTATTAGTGTGCTAAGCTAAGCTCTAAGAGTAATCTATGGTAAGGAGAATACTTCTTTCTTGTATGTTACATTTTCTTCCTCTTCACTTTCCTCACTCCCTGCCAGCTCTCTTCACCTTTGAAGGTGTTTGAGGTCTTGGTATTGAGGCCGGGGACAAGTTTATGCTATTGCAAGTAAGTTTAATTGTTGTTTTGGGCATAATATTGGTGCATGAAGCTTTCCACTTCATGGCATCAACAAGGTCTCAAGGAACACAAAGAATGTATTGTACTAAGTCTCTCTTTATGGGAGAACATATAATAAAAAAGCCTTTTGGAGGGGGCACAAGTAAATCCGGTCCTCAAATGTTGTCAATTTCTCTAATTCTCTTTTGTTATGTTTATATTGCTATCTTTAATCAAGTACTTCCTCTCTATCTTCATTAGGAATTCTATCAATGAAATGCTCACTACTGTTGTTTTAATTCCGCCACAATCAATGTTATTAGCCTAATTCCATTACACACACACATAGAGGGAGAGTTGGCAGAGAAAGTAGGAAATTAAAAGAAATTGAGCTAATTTTTTTTTTAATTCTTAGAGTGTGTACACACACTCGTTAGCGAAAGAAAAAGCAAGAAATAAAGAGAAGAGCTGGCATCAGCAGCGAAAAGTAGAGAGAGAGAGAGAGAGAGAGAGAGAGAGAGAGAGAGAGAGAGAGAGAGAGAGAGAGAGAGAGAGAGAGCATGTGCCCTTGGGTGCATATACATAGGAGGGCAAGCGCTTGCGCTGAGTCTCGGCCCTCAACATCGACGACATCCTCTCTCGGGTTTGCGAAAGTGGCATTGGCTATGCCGCTTTCTCCCCACGGTGGCCTCGGCTCTCGTATTAGCTCTCGGCATTGGAGAGCTAGGGTATCCCGGTTGAGAGATATTTTCTTGGCCGACTCTTCTTGGCGTTATTCTATGGCTCGGCATCAACTCGGCTCTCGATGGTTTTCTTCTTGGCCTTGCATTGGCGACTCGGCATTAGCCCCAACTGATTTGGCGGCTATTTGGCTAGCGTGCTTCCTTCCAGTGGTGGAAGTTTTCGGAGCGGATTTGCTTCGACGAACATCCCCGACATCCCAGCTTCTTGATTTCGACTTAGCAGGAGATGATCAAGTGAGAGCGACATCGGCTCTCCTTTATCGGAGCCAACTTGGCCCCATAGCATCTCCTCATTAGCGACCCCCCCCCCCCCCCCCCCCCCCCCCCCCTCCCCCTCTCCCCTTTGGAGGAGCTTCGATTTCGACGGTTCCCCAATTTTCAACTCAACGGCACACATCGGCTCATAGTGGCTTTAACGGACCATTTTGGAGTAGATTTCCCATGAGCAAGGCTTTTGGATGATGTTTACAACCATAGGTGCTTGGTTGTGCTATGTGTTTGTTCTCTGGTTGATGTGTTTTCCAATCGATGAGGTAGTGTGCCAGTTTCCATGCGGTTTGCTCATAGGTTACGTAGTCCTTCCATTGCACATTATGCAACATATTGATTCTCATGTATGACTATTTGGGGCATTCCAGAGATTGTTTTTAGCATGGTTTGTGCAGCCTTTGATATGTATGCATTTGCGGATACAGCTTGAGCTAGGTATAGCTTGTAGGTAGCAGGTTCACATGTCTACATTGTTTCTTGGACAGGTAGAAGTCCATAGAGCCACTTGTTTAGGAGTGAGCTTGTTTGCGAGGGTTTTGATAGTTGATTATACCAGATTATGGATTTTGCTATTGAGACACTAAGTGTCTACTTTTCATGCATTTTTTGGTGATATTTTTGAGATGTTTCTCAAAATATAAGAGAAACTCAATCCATTTGTCCCCAGATTCTCACCATGTTTTGCACATATTCACACGGTATACTCTCTGATGGTTTAGTGGTCAAGTTTGACTCCCACTTTGATAGGTTTTGTCAGCTTGGACACATTTTAGTGTTATAGTACACACTCTCGCAGGAGAGGATTGCATATGCTCATGTGGCTACAAATGGATAATCATAGGCTTTACAGATTCTTTAGATTTTTGGAAGATCTTTGCATGCCTACTTGGGATGCATTTTTGTAGCACTATTTTTTCACTACTTGTGCATATCGTTATGCGATTTATGCTTGGTTGAGCTATTTGTCCCAGACTTAGCTCACTTGGCTTAGTGATGTTATTTATGCTTTCAGATTGTATACCTTTGTAGAACTATTTAACGCATATACAAGCATCAATGTTGATGCGATTGGTCATGGTTTTTCATGATTGTGTAGTGATGGAGTGATCTCCCACTCTGTTGCCAGTTTGGTATGGTTTATGGTTGAGATTTTTCTTGAGTTTTTTGCTCACTTTAAAGGGGAGACTCTGCCAGATTTCTCCCAAGATTTCTCACAAATAGTTTGGTTTCTTGACAATTACTTATGGTTGCAGTTATGTGTGACAGTTTGGAGTCGACAATCATAAGAGACGGCGGTCTCATAGTTGCCGATATACATTATGCTGGCATTGTGGTCACCGAGGGCACATTAGGCACCATTATTTCAGATGTATGAGATAGCAGTGGAAATGTATGCGAGATGGAGATGAGGTTTTGACACATGCTAGAGCGATGGCTTCATATGCCAATGACGGTGATGCCACATTTCCCTTTAGCATTCCTCCTCCTTACATTGTCTTCTAGAGGTGACACACCTTCCCATTGGTTGATTGATGAGGATGCAATTTTCCATGTCACACCCACCTTGAGTGGTTCAACAGTTTTCTAGTCGAAGCTTTGGATGTGTGCACTTGGCTAATGGTTCGTCAATGTTTGACATTGCACGTGCACGTGATGTTTGCTTGTCGTTTCCCAGGGGTGCATCATACACGCTACGACATGTGCAATATGTTCCTCAATTGAGACAAAGCTTGATCTCAGTGAGACGGCTAGCAGATTATGGGTGTCAGACACTGCTTAGAGAGCAGTCTTTCCAAATGCATAGGTCCTCAAGCTAGCTATAAATGGTTGGTACTATTAATTGCATGTGAGTAAGTAGAATAAGGATTTTTCAGCCTTGCAGTACGCCTGCCTTTGTGAAGTTAACGGGGCATCACTGTCGAGAGCTATGGTCTTAATAGTGGAGTTTTACGGGGCTATTAGAAGCTTGACAGGAGCCGGTGCTGTTTTGGTGTTGAACGATCCTCTCTTCTATTCCTTGCAATTAATGGTATTCGAGCCACGGGTACAATAGCTTGAGTGCTTTTTCTAAAGGGGTAAAGAGGAGTAGCAACTAGGGCTTGAAGTGCCAAAGTACACCTAAAAATTTTACACCTAAAAGTTGTTAGAATGGCTAACAATAGTAAAGAGAGTGAAATTAATGTTGATAACTTTGATTTTGCTAATGAGCAAGCTACTAATGATGCCCCGATGCTTGTTAACTATCTTGTTTCTAAGCTTCAACAAGCCATGGGCAATCCATCCCTCCAAAGTGAAGTGCAACGGTAGCTTCGTGCTCATGGGATTCTTCAAGCTCCCCACCATGACGAGAGAACACCTAGGAAGCCTCCTTGCGAGACTTCCAAAAGAGGTCTCTCTCCGATTCGGGAAGAAGAAGAGGATCCCTATGAAGGGCAAAGAAATTTGCTCCTTGATGATGCCTCTCCTTCTCAAAGGAGAACTCAAGAGCCTCCACCGAAGGAACGAGAAAGAAGTGAGTCTCCTGCCACCTCAACGGAGATGGCTCCACGAAGACGGTGGGCTAAACGCTGTCCATCACCTCCAAAATGGAGAAGACCATTGCATACTTCTCCACACCATACTTCAAAGAGGGATGACAAAAAGCAAGAGAAGAAAAAGGCGAGAAAGAGGACACCCTCTTCTCCATCTTCTTCATCCTCTTCCTCTTATGAAAGGGATGGTGACAACAACGAAGATCAAGGCAAGAAAAAGGCGAGAAAGAGGTCACCCTTTGCTCCATCTTCCTCAAATTCTTCATCTGCTGAAGAAAGTGATGGTGCAACCTTTGAACCATCAAAAAGAAGAGGCCATAGGAAATCCTATGCCGCGTGGAAGAGGTCATCAAAGCTCAATGATTTCAAAGAGGGAGGGAAGAGCATCTCTTTCCTTACCTACGATGGCACTTTTGGTGCTACGGACAAAGTCTTGGCCTTTATCCAACAATTCGATGCGGTGTTCGGAGATGAGGGCTTCACGGAGTCCTCTAAGCTATGCCATGTAGCTATGCACTTTCAAAAGTCCACCAGACAATGGTGGTCTAGCCTACGGGCCAATGGTGAAGCTCCATGAACATGGAAAGATTTAAGAGCTTCCATTATGAAGCAATTTTTGGCCATCGATGCCAAAGACAAAGTACTCACCGAATGGCGAATCTTGAAGCTCTCTCCCTATGAATCTGTCCACAAATATGTAGACAAGTTTTGGGACCTACAACTCAAAGCCACTATCTTCAAAAAGTTGGATTTTGGAGAGCAAAAGCAGCAATTTTGTGCGGGCTTAACCGAAGAAATGGCGGAGTATGTCAACTCCCAATGGCCACGCACCATATCGGCGGTAATACATCATACTATGGTGGCCTCTCAAATCAATTTCCAAACAGGGACTAAGAGGAATTCTAAGCCCCCTGAAAACAAGGGTTCCAAGGAGCCTAAGGGGAAGGACAATGTCCAAAAGTCTCCTAAGGGCAATTCCAACAAAGCTAAGGAGAAGGGAGTTTACAAAGGCAAAAATAAACTCTCTCCTGAAGAGCTTGAGTGTTATCGCAAGGATAACCGGTGTTTCAAGTGCGGTGAACAAGGGCATGCGTACCACGCTTGTCCCCAAAAGAACAACCGCCATGATCCTCCTAGAGCTACCTTGGTCAAAATCCAAGAGGAGGAAACTCACCACAAAGGATCTCCTCTATGCCATGCTTGGGGAAAGATAAGAGAACATGATGCTTTTATTCTCTTTGACCCCGATTCTACTCACAATTTTATATCTATAGAGTTGGCCACAAAGCTAGGCATACAAGCCTACGAGATGGGAGATGTCCTACCCGCAGATGGTGCTTTCAAGGGGCAAGAAACTTCAGTCACTCCCTTAATCGGGAAATTGAGGCTCCATGTCCAAAGCTATGTGGACAAAGAGGACTTCTTTATCTCTCCTCTCAAGCATGAGGATGTAATCCTAGGGGCACCATGGTTTGATCGCATGGCTGCCAATGTTAAATTCCCTAAAAGGAGAATCTCCTTTAAGTTCAGGGAAAAAGATATGTATATAGATGCTAAGGAAATGGGTAACACTATACCCATTGTACATACACCAGCTTTCAACAAGTCAATAAAGAGCTCTATTTCCATGTACATGATTTTTGTTAAACATTCTCAAAATGAACCTAATGTTTTAGCAAAAGAAAATATACACAATCAAAAGGAATTAGAGTTAACCAACTTTCTCAACGGGTTTCAAGATGTCTTTATTGAAAACATCCCTTGTGAGCTACCTCCTAAACGAGGTAATGATGACCATGCAATTGAACTTCTTCCAGGAAGTTCACCACCTTACAAACCTCCTTATAGAGTTTCTCAAGCTCAACAAGAGGAGATTATGCGGCAAGTGCATGAGTTAGTTGAGAAGGGCATGGTTAGGCCTAGCTCATCTCCATTTTGTTCTCCTGTGCTACTAGTGCAAAAGAAGGACGGCACATATGGTATGCGTGTCGACTATAGAGAATTAAATAGGATCACTATCAAGAATAGGTTTCCTGTTCCACGGGTAGAATACCTATTTGATAAGCTACAAGGGTCTACCTACTTCAGTAGGATTGACCTAAAAAGTGGCTATCATCAAATAAGGATAGTTGATCAAGACATTGTAAAGACCGCATTTCGCACTACGTTTGGTCTTTATGAATACATTGTCATGCCTTTTGGCTTGACCAATGCACCAGCCACATTCAACCGCTTGATGGAGAATCTATTCAGGCCTCACCGAACCTTTATTGGATTGTTCTTTGATGATATCATCATCTAATCTAATTCATTAGATGAACACAAGCAACACCTCCAGGTAATATTTCAAGTTCTAAGAGAGAATAAACTTTATGTTAATCGAAATAAAATTGAATTTTTCTTACAAGAGATTCAATATTTAGGTCACATTATCTCTCAAGATGGCATCCAAATGGATCCATCAAAGTTAGAGGTAATAAAAGGATGGCCTAAAACCTAACAAAGAAAAACGTTAGGTACACATGGTCTGCCAAGGAGAACAATGCTTTCAAAAAGCTTATCTCTCAACCTGTGCTTCACTACCGGATCTCTCAAAGCCATTTGAGGTCCAATGTGACGCTTGTGGTGATTGCCTTGGAGCTGTTTTGCGTCAAGAAGGGCACGCCATAGGCTATGAAAGTCGAAGGCTCGACCCTGTTGAGCAAGCTCTAGGCATATATGAAAAGCAACTCCTTGCAGTTCTACATGCCTTAGACTCATGGAAGCACTATTTATTGGGGACTCCTTTCATTCTGAGAACGGATCACCAAAGTCTTAAGTACTTCATGATGCAGACCAAGCTCTCCGACAAACAAATGAGGTGGGAAATTTCCTTTTGCAATTTCATTTTCATATTGCTCACATTGCTGGCAAGCATAATCAAGTAGTCGATGCACTCTCAAGATGGCCGAGAGTGAATGCGGTCTCCATAGCAACTCACAATGATCTATCTTCTATGATAGATGAGTATGCTATTGATCCCGATTTTAGAGATGTGATTTCAGCCCTTGCACTAGGGAAGAAAGAGGAACCATTTACTTTACAAGATGGTTATTTTCTCTATGGCAATAGACTATGCGTTACTAGCTCACTACGTGAGAAAGTAATGTATGAATCTCATGCTCCACCTTATGCAGGGCATAGAGGGATTCAGTCTACCCTAAAGGGGATTGAAACATATTTCTATTGGCCTACCATGAAAGCAAACATACAAGAGTATGTTTCTAAATGTGTGGTATGCCAAAAGACGAAGTTTGATAGAGGGAAGCAACTTGGATTGCTTCAACCTTTGCCAATCCCTAATTCGCCATGGGAGAGGATATCCATGGATTTTATCTTTGGATTGCCTAAGTCTATCCATGGGAATACGGGAATATGGACGATAGTAGATAGGTTCAATAAACAAGCTCATTTTATACCTGTCAAAAAGACTATCAAAGCCCATCAAATGGCAACCCTCTTCATTTCACAAATCTTCAAGTACCATGGCTCGCCAATGTCCATAGTGTCGGATAGAGATCCTACAATGACCAGTAATTTTTGGAAGGGTCTCTTTGAGAATTTAGGAACAAGGCTAAACTTCTCTTCGGCCTATCACCCGCAAACGAATGGCCAAAGTGAAATAGCTAACCTAACAATTCTCGGTCTACTAAAAGCATATGTAACAGAAGTAGATCAAAGATCCCAAAGGGAGAAGTACTTACCCTTAGTGGAGTATGCCTACAATAACACTGTACATACTTCCACGGGAAAAGCACCTTTTGAGGTAATAGAGGGAAGATAAAAAAGTCTTCGCTGCAGACGAGTATAGCCGAGACCTACAAGAATATTTCCAAATGATTAAGGATGCTATCTCTATCTCACAACAAAGGCAAAGGCTGCTGCTGACAAGCACAGAAGAGCCCAAGCCTTTAAAGAAAATGATTGGGTCTTACTCAAATTTCCCAAGGCTATAGTCCTTTCCAGATTCTTAGGCCAATCAATGAGATGGCCTATCAACTCAAGTTGCCCAACCATTGGCTCATACACAATGCTTTCCATGTGAGCCTACTAAAGCCTTACAAAGGAGAGCCACCTCAAGAACCAACTATTGAAAACCCACCGGAGATAGAGGACCAAGAAGAGGTGTTGCAGCCCGAGTCCATTCTCGGACATGAAGACAAGGTACTAAGAGGTGGTAAGACTATCCAACGATATCTTATTAAGTTTAAGAATTATCCTTTTGAAGATGCTAGATGGATGCAAGGCATACAATTAAAGGATAACCTAAACCTTGTCAATGCTTACAATGCTTCCCTAGAGTAAGCAAATGTACAAATGTCAAAAATGAACAAAGTTTTTGTCTTATAAGACTCTTTTTTTCTTTATTGTGCACAAAAATGAAGTAGTATGCATGCTTAGATCAAGTTTGCGGAGACGACGTCTCCCAACACCAAGTAGAGCTTGTCACTCTACTATGGAAGACTGATAGGACTAATGTGCAGACATGCTTGTGGCAGCTTAGGCTCTCAAGCACCAAATGTGTTGAGATGTCGAGCTCTACACCTTGAGCTGGCATCCACTACGGGTCTTGGCCGCTTACGGCATTTACTCACTGGTGCGTTAGGTGACCAACACGGAGGATCTCTGCCAGTGATTCTACAGCTGGACTACACATATAGTGCCAGCCTAGTACGCTTCTAGCGAGTTCACACTTAGTGACCGCATGTACATATGTGCTACTTTTCAGCTTTAGCACTTAGTCATTTTGTACTCTCTTTTCTATGAAGAAGAAGAAGCTTTCCATCTCTGTGTGCTTGGTGCTTGTCTTGTGTAGCTCTCTTGCATCCTCACTCTTTACAAAATGGACTAGTCATCCAGTCTGGAACGATATCGTAGGGTAACATAGGGATCCTCTACCCGCTAAGAAAAGGACTAATGAATATTCTTTATCTTCTCTACCCCATAGTTGAGGACGACTATGATTTCAAGAGAGAGGTAATGTCATGATAATCAATATCTAATTCTCCTAAATGATTTTCTCATGTTAAACTGATCATTTAATATGGGGAAGTGCTAGGGGAGAAAAAGCTAGAAATTGGTTAAGCTAGCAGATCGGCCACAGTAGGGATCCAAAGGAGGGAAAATAGGGATCCAAAGAAGGGGCCATCTGTGAAAGAGCCATGTGCAACAATGGGCTTAAAAGACCCTAAGGTTCAGCCCATTAAGACTTCCAAAATGCTAAGGTTCCAAAATTCAAAGGTTGTGTCCAAAGGTGAAACATTGGGGGAATTGGATGCTTTGTGTGTGTCCCAAAAGTCTTTATCAATCCCTACATAGGAGGGGGCGAGCCTTGCAAGTAGGGGATGAGAGAGAAACACACACACACACACACACACACACACACACACACACACACACACACACACACACACACACACACACACAAGCTCCCTTTACACAAAGGGAATGAGGGACACATGTCAACTCCCTAGCCTAGATGCCCACAAGGTGTACCGAATTCCTATTGGATGGCCTTGGAGGTGGACCAATCAGAATTAAGCTAGAGTAAATCTAGTTTAAGTCATTTTAAAACACTTAATAAAAGAACCAATAAGAATTAAGCTCTCTAGAGGACTATTGGACAGTCTCCCAAGGGGTCCAATGAGAGTTTAGTTGCATTTATTAATTACCTAAAGCTCTCACAAAAGGGGAAAGGGGGACACATGTCAAAAGGCTATCACTTATGCTACTTAATTACCATTGGCTAAGCCCGGGGAGGTCCAATAGGATGTTAGCAAGAGCAAAGAACAAGAGGGGTCGACCAAGAGAGAGAGGGGGCTGATTTCTCAAAGGCATTATCACCTACACACTCACACTAGCTCATGTGTGGAAGTAAGAAGACTCTCTCTCCTTCTCAAGCTTTAATGGAAAGCTTATCACCTACTCCAAGCTTGTGAGAAGGAAGGCCTACACCACAACTCTTGGCTTTGTGATGCGGTTCCAACCAAGAGCCAAGCTTCAATGCATGCTCATCTCCTCTGCCATGCTAATTACTAAGCTAAGCTATGCTAATATGAGTGATAATGTGAGGATATGTACATCTTTCTCGTAAGAATACTCCTTCTTCCTCTCAATCTACTCTCATACCCCGCTAGCTCTCACCATCTTCGAAGGTGTGTGAGGTCTTGGGTCTGAGACCGTGAGGGAATTGATGTTGTGTTTGATAAGTGTGTTGCTTAGTGCATGAAGTTTCCATCTTCATTGCACTAGCTAGTATTGAAGGAACACAAAGAATTGTATTGTAAAATGTCTCTCTTGATGGAAGAAACCATAATACAAAGCCTTTTGGAGGGGGGACCGGCTCCATGCAAATCTGGTCCTCAACTGTTGTCAATTGCTTAATTTCTCTCTTTTGAAGTATTGTTCATGCTATCTAACTAGGTGTTATGCTTTTTGTTGCTCTCTCTACCCAAGCACTCTTGTTAATCTCATTAGGAATCTATTCTAATGAAATGCTCACTATGTTCATGCTATTTTCCGCTACACACAAGTTACTAGACCATTAAATGTTACAAGGCCCGACCTAGAGGCTACGGTGGGAGCATTTGCAGCAATCAGTCGTACGATGATGACTGACACTAGCATGATGCATAGTGGAGTTTTGTAAAGTATACAAAGTTGTCGGTGAGATTTGCATGCAATCTCTAGCATGGATATGCATGCTTTCCTATCCCTAGAGATGATACGGTTGCATGTAGATTGACTGAGCAAGTCAGTGGACATAGGTTGAGAGATTCTCTCATCAATTTTCTTGTACATGCTAGTAGTTTAGCTAGAAGCACCCACTTATTGGCACATTTGCCTTTAAGTGGGAGATTGTTGGGATTAAAGGCATTGTGCCTTTGCCCGAGGCTGGACATCCAATGTTCGGCCACCCACTAACCTTATTGTTTCACATATATATAGAATAAGGACCTCTCACTTTAAGATTCGATCCACCCACACACTACCTTGCACTCTCTCCTTCTCCCCTTCCCACATGCACACACCGCACTGTATGCACACATTCCGTGCACTACACTCTTCATTGGTCATGTTTGTTTGCAAAACATTCATGTACTTAGCTCAACCACAAGTTTGTGCAACAAGGAAGGCATTTGAACTATGAGTATAGAGAGCCCTAAAAAAAGCCCTCTCACATCTATAAGTAGTGATTCTTGTAGAAACTGGCCTTCATAGGAATCTTAATGGATACCAACTAGCACTTGAACATCTCTACCATAATAGATCATTATAAACAGACCAACTCAACTCGGATATCTAGATCTTAAGGTCCTAAATTTGAATTCATTTTGATTCACAAGCACAACAATTGTACGCTACCTTTGCAAGGATGATGGTATTCCTTACAGAGAGCATTACCTTATAAATACTTGTGAAATGTGTGATCACCTAGAAACTTGCATGCATCTACTATAATGGGATTAAAAACCTCTATTGCAAGGGACAAGTGGAAAAGAGCAGTTGATAAGGGTCATTTTATGTTCAAGTGGACATTTGTAATCGTTTTTTAGCATTGATAGAATAGAAGTAAATATGTGCAAGAGGGAAATGCTCACTCTTGTACGGAAGAGATTGTACCCAGTTCCTAAATCTCTCTTCTCCTCTACACTCCTATCTCCCCTTTCCTCTCCATGCATGTGTATCACTCCACTCTAACAGGTGAACATACACATATTCTCGTGCTCTCTCATGCTCTTCATCTTTCTTCAATTATGTATCATGTCTTAGAGAATATAACACTTACTTTTAGATTTAGCGGAAATTAACTATGAAAGGAGAGAGTTTTTCTTTAAGAGAGAGATAGCAAGGAGAACATAAGCTGTGCCGGGATGATTTCTTTACACTACAACACCTTAAAAACACTTTAACCATGCACATAATTTAAAGAGAATAACCAACTAAGATTGACAACTTGGTGATGATCGAATTTGCTTGGAGCCGGCGGTCCTTCCTCCAACAGGACTTGTATTATAATCCTCTCAAAAGAGAGATTTGTTCCAATACATGTTTGTGCTCTTGCAGAGCCTTAATTGAATCAAGAAGATGATGTCTTCAAAATTCCATGGTATAACCCTCCTTCCCAAACCCTAGACACCCAACAGGGAGAAAGGAACTACAGGGAAAGAGGAAGATAAAGGTGGAGAGAAGTATTTCAATGCAAGAGAAGTGATATTCTATGTACACTTGCTCATGGACAAGCTCTTAGCATACCTTAGTAATAGAATAGTAGAGATGGAGAAGAAGAAAATTTCATTGGCTTGGATTTGCATCCATAGTGAAGAACTTGAGCATAGAGTCCATCTCTAGAGCTCCCATGAGAATGTGTGTGTGTGTGTGTGTGTGTGTGTGTGTGTGTGTGTGTGTGAGAGAGAGAGAGAGAGAGAGAGAGAGAGAGAGAGAGAGAGAGAGAGAGAGAGAGAGAGGGAGAGGGAGAGAGAGATTGCTTTCCCAATCTTGGGCACTTGAGAGAGTGTCTGAGAGGAGCTAGGTATTCAAAAATGCAACAAGACTCCTCTTATATAGCTTATGCAAGTGTGCAACTAAACTTGAATCAAAATGCTTCACTCTTGACCAATGAGGTGGGAACACCTCCTAGTGCAACTGAAGCATGCCCAACACTTGTCCCCTCTTGCCTTGCATGCTAGAACTTGGCCCCACTTCTCTTAGACTCTTCTTGGCAAGTGTACATACCACACACACTCACATACTCTTGCAAAGTTCACACAAAGCAAGTGTGTGCTACTTTAGACACGTGGCCTAGCTAAGCTTAGGAAACAAAGACTAGAATCAACTTACTAAATGAGGAAGGGCCAATGTAGCCTTAGTCTTTATCTTTTCTCTTTCATTTAATAAAAACCATAAACTTACATTTAATTCATAGCTCAAGCGCAAGATCTTTGCACAAACCGTGGAGGCTTACGAAGCTTACATGGGGCTGTAGTTTACCTGCTAATTTAGGACCTGGTAAATTAGGATAAAATTTTAGTAAAAATGAAACTCACCCTTTGGGATTTAAAACTTTCACCTCCTGTGCACAACCTTAGCACACAATGCTTTGGACGTGCCATCAAGCTCTCGGGGGGTTCACCTCTTAGACATGTAAGTTACTACGTGAGTTCAAATAAATGGGTTTTTTAATAACAGGATTATATTAACAAAACGGGTTTTTAAATCGATTTTAGAGAAAAAACCGTAAGTTTTTTTTTTAAAAAAGGGATCATTTTATTACCTTAAGTATGTAAATAAAGGGTTTTTTTTAATACCCTTTGAACGCAAGTTATATGAATAGTTTCTCAAAGGTGCACCCCCCAAGTTCAAGCTGCTACCAAAACCTGCTAAATTTAGGCCTGCTAAATTTAAACACTTTGTGGAAACTTAGAATTTCACCCTAAGGCTTCCAGACTTCATAATTAAAGTATAAAGAGTTGTTCTAAAGACTTGAGCTTAGCACAATCACTTTCTATTTTTAGACTCCCATAATTTCTCTTGGTCATCTCCATTGTGTAGTACCTTTAATCAAGGCTATCCGAGATACAAATATCTTTCCTTCACGTGTACCTATGATTGACATAATTACTTAGCAATTACCCTTGCTCTTATATGGACTTTCCCCTTTTGGTCCCAAGCCTTGACTGTGTTGGTCCATTAGCACTTAATCAACTTCATCTCTTTTATTTTCCTTGAACTTAAGTGGCCAATTTAAGTTGGAAAATACTAAATTAATATTCATGACATTACCTCTCCCTTGAAATCATAGTTGTCCTCAACTATGGGATGGAAAGTCTTAATTAGTCATGTTGCTTTGGATAGATGATCCCTTTTTATCCGTCGACATTCTTCCACAGTGGTGACTAACTCCACTTAGTTCTTGGAAGGCTTAGTTGTCGCAAGCATGTCTTTACTTATCCCTAATCATCTTTCATGGTAGAGTGGCAAGGTCTACTAGATGCTTGAGAAACTAAGGTGCTTCAAGCTTGATTCATGGTATGCATACACTAAAACTTATGAACATTTAAAATAAATCTTAGAGTCAAAAAAGACAAAATTAGTTATAAAGTATACTTGTTCATACCTAATTCTTACCTTTGATAAGAGTCATTTGTAAGTATTTACAAGCTTTACATTATCCTTTAGTTGGATGTCTTGTATCCACCTTGCATCTTCAAAAAGATAATTTTTAAATTTGACAAGATATAGTTGGATAGTCTTACCACTTCTTAAAACTTTGTCTTCGTATTGTAGGATACTCTCTGGCTGCAAAATCTCTTCATGACCCCTCAAATCAGGTGGTTCTTCAATTATTGGTTCTTTGGGTGGCTTGCTCTTATAAGGTTTCAAGAGGCTCACATGAAAGGCATTATGAATGAGCCACGTACTTGGTAATCTTAACTTGTAAGCTATTTCATTGATTGGCTTGAGGAATTGAAATGGGCCATAATATCTTTTTGCTAGCTTAGCACTCGGGGGGTTCACCATTCAGTACCCCCTATATAACGTGCATTCACAGAGTATTAAAAAAATCCCTCTTTTAACATGTCTGGATTAAAAAAAAAAAACAAACAAAAATTGAATATAAAAACCCCTTATTTTAATGCATCTCTGTTAAATTGCTTAAAATTGTTGCATTTTAAAACTCCTCCTTTTGAACTCACGTTATACATTAACATGATTACATGGTGCACCCCCCTAGGCTTAGCACAATATTTCTGGTGACTTGTCGGGTGTCCTTGTGCTCCCTTGCCCATAGTATGACTTAGGTGTGCTTTTGGAAACTTGAGCACTACCCAATCATTTTCTTTGAAGGTCAAGGCTCGTATATGCTTATCAGCAGTAGCCTTTTGTCGTGTTATGGATATAACTTCTTAGAACTTTTGAAATGATTCTTTACGATCTTTGCTATACAACTCCCAAGTATCTTGACTATCAATGAGAGATTGGGTCTTCCTTCAATTACTTCAAAGGGTGCTTTTCCTGTAGAAGTATGGACATTGTTATTGTACACATACTCTACTAAGGGTAAATACTTTCTCCATTGATCTCTTTGATCTATTTTGGTAGCATAGTCTTTAAGTAAATCAATGATCATTGAATTTAGTATCTCACTTTTGCCATCCGTTTGTGGGTGATAGTCCAAGGAGAAATTCAACTTAGTATCCAAATTCTCAAAGAGACCCCTCCAAAAATTTCTAGTCATTCTTGGATCTCTATCGAATTCTATAGATGTCTATAACTCATGATACTTAAAGATCTGTGAGATAAAGAGGGTTGCCATATGGTGCTTTAACAGTCTTTTTGACCGGTATGAAATGTGGTTGCTTGCTAAACTGGTCTACTATCAACCATATTCTTATATTTCCATGTATGGACTTGGGTAATCCAAAGATCGATAAAATCCATGGATATACTTTCCCATGGATAATCAGGTATAGACAATGTTGAAGCAAGCGAGGCTTTTTTCCTCGATCATACTTTGTCTTTTGACATACAATGCATTTGGCAACATAGTCCAGTATGTCTACCTTCATTGTTGGCCAATAGAAGTACATCTCTACTCCCTTGAGAGTAGCTTGAATCTCTCTATGTCCAGCATAAGGTGGAACATGAGATTCATACATAACCTTTTTATAAATCACATAAATTATGTGAACGCATAGCCTATTTCCATAGAGAAGATAACCATCTTGCACATTGTATAGTTCCTCTTTCTTTCCTAGTGCAATATTTGAGATTACATCTTTGAAGTTTGGATCCATAACATACTCATCTATCATAGAGGATAGATCATTTTTGTTAGTAGCTGTTGATACAACACTCACCCTTGGCCTTCGTGAAAGTGCATTGGCCACTTGGTTGTGCTTACTAGCTATGTGAGCAATATGAAAATTAAACTGTGAGAATGCTTGCACATCTCATTTTCTTATCGCTTAATTTAGTTTGCATCAAAAAGTATTTATGACTTTGATGATCTGTGGAAAGGTCTGATAATATTAGCTCGAGTTGAGAGATATGATTTGCCTTTTGAATTTCAAAATCTTCATTCTCTTTTGAAATCCATACAAGTTTAATATTCTTCTTAGTTAAATCATACAATGGGCCTGCTATGAGTGAGATTTTTCTATGAAGCGTCTATAGTATGCACACATGCCTATAAAGCTTCTCAATTCATGTAGATTCATTGGTATATGCCATTCTTTTATTACTTTCAACTTTGCAAGGTCCATCTTGTTTGACAGATAATATGACCTAAATATTGAATCTCTTTTAAGAAGAACTCCCTTTTCTTTTGATTAATGTAAAGCTTATTGTCTCTCAAAACTTGAAATATTACTAGAAGATGCTGCTTATGTTCCTCAACAGTCTTTGAGTAGATGATAATGTCGCAAAAGAACACTCTCGTGAAGCTTTGATGAGGTTTGAAGAGCCTTTCCATCATTTGATTAAAGGTAGCTGGGGCATTGGGTGTTGTCCAAAAGGTCGTCTTATGAATGTCTTCAGGTACTATCCTTATTTGGTGATAGCCATTTTTGAGATCTATTCTACTAAAGTAGGTAGACCCTTCTAACTTATGGAATAGATCTTCTATCTTGGGAATAGGAAATCTATTCTTTATGGTTATCTGATTAAGCACCCGATAATCCACACACATTTTATATGTACCATCTCTTTTTGTACTACTAGAACGGGTGAATATAATGGAGATGAACTAGGCCTAACCATCCCTTTTTCCACAAGCTCGTTCACTTGCCTCATAATCTCCTCTTGCTGAGCTGGTGAGACTCGATAAGGAGGGTGAACTACATGTATAAGTTCTATAGAATGATCATCTTGTCCCCTCCCTGGGAATGTCCTGTGTAAACACATCTTGGAACTCATTTAGGAGCTAGGGTCAAAAAATATGAAACCATCATGATCTCTTACTTTTCCCCAAGCATAAGAGAGTTGTACTCCTTTGCAATGGCCTTCCTCTTTAAGAGATTCCACCATGATGACTCTAGAAGGGTCATTATATTCACTTCTCTTGGGACATGCACGGGAAATATGACCTTGCTCTCTGCACTTGAAACACTTGTTATCTTTACAATAACATTCAACCTCTTCACAAGTAAGTTATTCTTACCTTTGTAGCCCTTTCCTTTTTCCTTTTCCTAGTTGCTGTTGTTCTTAAACTTGGGGTAATTCTGCATCGCTTTGTTCTTCCCCTTTGGCTCAGTCGATCCTTTGGTTTCCATTGGCTTTGAGCACTTCTTGATCCCTTGTTGGAAATGAATCTTTGAAGCAGACATAGTATGATGTATTACCTCCGTAATAGTTTTAGGTCTTTATGAGTTGATATACTCACTCATCTCCTCACATATGCCAGCATAAAATTGTTGCTTTTGTTCTACAAAGTCTATCTTTTTGTAGACAATGGCTTCCCAAACTTATCCATATACTTTTGGACAGACTTGTATGGGGTCATCTTCAAGCTTCACCATTCTGTGAGGAATTTGTCTTTGGCATCACTTGGAAGAAATTTCTTTGTAATACCAATCCTCAGAGCTTTCCAAGTCTATGGAGCTTCATCTTGACTACATAGGCTTGCCCATCATTGATGAGCTGACTTTTGGAAATGCATAGAAACATTTTGGAGCTTTGAAGATTTCGAGAAGTCTTCATCTCCAAAAGCCGCATCAAATTGTTGGACAAACACTGTATTAGTTGCTCCAAAGGTTCCATCATAGTGATAGCCATTTTTTGGCTATCCAAAATTGCCACAGTGAGCTACCTCACCCTACCAAAATCACTCAAACACTATGGATATCCTCACATTTTCATTATACATAGGAGTGTGTGAGCTAGGGGACTTTTCCCATATCTCCTTAAAAACCCTCAGCTATCTAGTCACTGGGCTATTTGAGCCAAAAAAATAAATAAAAATATGTTATGACCCATTTATGTGTAAATATTTCATCGTGTATAAGGCCTAAATATAAGGGGTTTTAATTATAATTATTTTGGTATTTATTTGACTATTTTTTACCTAGGTGTGCATTGTTTGCTTAAGTATGCTATATACATTGACTCACCATTACCATAACTTTTCTTACCATTTTGCATACTCTTTATTCCATATAGCATAGAGAAATATTTTCATGCAAACCTCTCTAAATCTTGGTGTGAACCCAATTTAAGAAAAATCACAAAAATACCTTTCACCTAGTCATTCCCTTTTACTAAATTACCATTTTTTTACATGCAATTTTCCTTACTTCTTGTAAATAGTCCTAAATCAATAAAAAAAATGAGGGTCCCCTCATTTGATTCCCTATGTTTATATATTATATTTTTTCATTTTATATTTATATACAACTGACACTATTCTAGATTCCATGAATTGTTTATATACTAATCTGTTTTTCCCATCATATCCATTTATCATATTTGTGAATAATCCTAATCCATGCATATTTTCAAACCCTCAATAATCTATTAGGTCATGCTCTCATTCAAGGAGGGGCTCATTCTTGAAGGATTATGCAAATTTAACAAAAGGGGGGCCATTGAAGATTTTTTAAGCTTCCACCAGTGAGATATGATTTGTGTGTGCATTAGGAAAAGTTTGGACTCAAATTTGGGCCTTGTAAGAAATGCCATGTCAGCATAGAGAGAGATAATAAAAAATTCATTTCAACCCTTTTTCATATATGTTTTCTAAAATTTGGATACCTTATTCATGCAAGGTACGTTTATTAAAAAACCCAAAAAGTATTCCAGTCATGATAACACTTCACTATGCGCGGCGGCTACTAAATTCAATGCCGAATATCTCAATCTTATGCATTTTTGAAAACTAAGCTATGTTTTCTCGCCTCCCTCTTCCCCCCCCAATTCCCTCCTGCATTCTCTCACGCATGTGTGATATTCAAATTGCCATTCTTCTATCGCCCCCACCTCCTTCTGTACACAGTTTCGATCAGTCATGTTTCAGTCGACACTTGTAGCTTCTCTACAAAAAACTTCTACGAGGAATAGGAGAGATGTGTATCACATGCACATAGACCTCTCACGAGAGTATGAACCCCTCTGCAAGAAAAAGAAACAACAGATGCTTTCTAAAGCTTCGAAGGAGAACTTAAGATCGCAAGGCATGAAAAATGCGGACCTTTGGCTGGCGACAGAATGTATCCAAAACATCCCATCACAAACTCCACTCCACCTTTTAAGGATATTACATCCTTAGTGAACTATGTCGGAGATGGCCACCATGGCTTATATGGCTACACTAAGCAGTTGATTGCAAGAAATGACGTTTTACAACAAGAGAGAGATATTGTATACAACGAGAATGTCCGCCTACACTAGAAAGTCCTGCAATGTGCTAAATAGGTTGAAGGCAGCAAGGAGACCATCAAGTAGCTTACAAAACAACTCAGAGAAAAAAAAAAACAGCGCTAGGTCTTCGCCAAAGAGAAAGAAAATTAAGAGACATCAAAGACTTGAAAGTTGGCTCGGGAGGAATCAAGAAAGGACTGCAAGCCATCAAGTGAGTGCATCTATCCTTCTTAAGTTTATATTCATAAACTATCGCATCTCTTATTGTTAACATGCTTGTGCAGATCTTTGCTTCACCCTGACAAGGAAGTGGAGTGCAACACAACCTCCTCCTCGGCCCATTATGGTCTAATATTGAATCGCAAAAACGTAGCTGGCCTCTTGGATGATAAGCGCTATGGTAAGATCGTTGCTAAATAGATTGACAGCCTTTTACAGGAGAACCAACTCTCTGCAGGGAACGCTCAATCAATTTTGGATGAAGGTGGTATATCCAAAGGGATATGCTGCCATTTTCAAGTATGTAGCATCATTTGTGGTGCTGTTCCACTAGAAAAGGATTTTGCATCATCTGCAGTGTTGTTCCACTAGAAAAGGGTTTTGATTCCTAACTCCTCTTACTCATGCAAAGACAAGTCAAAAAGTTCCGCATCAAGCACATGCTACTTCCAAACCCTTTCTCTATTCAAGAAACAAGACGTGAAGTCAACGAGGAGGTGCTTCAAAAGCTAGGAAGTCCTTTCCACATTGAATTGACATACAAATTGCCAAAAGGAGAACAAATGGTCTATGACAATTATAACAATATTTTTTATGATATGATCACACTGCAGTCATGCATTGTGCAGTTGTTCGATGTTACCCTTGAAGAGTGCAATGGCGTTTTGAAGTTTTTCATCAAGCTAGATGAGTGCGAGCTTGTAAAGGAGACAAAGGTTGAGCGAGTCACAATCACACTTATGAATAGAGCTCTAGATGCAAGCATTGGACCAGATGATCTTCGAAACTTTAGTGTGCAATCTGAGCACAACATTTTCCTTCTTGCGACGTTCAAGGTGCGTGTTTAAGATAATTTATCATTATGTTTTAGACGACCATTGGTGTAGCTCCTCTAAGCTATTTTCTTTATCCGCACCACCTCCATGTCAAGTGTGATTGAAATAACTAGTCCGAGATTGATAGTGGGTTTTTTCCATGCCCTGTGTAGACCAAACACCCAAGCTGCCATAATGCCTTGCAAACCAAGGCATGTGATTACAGATAACGGTGATGCACACAAAGCATGCAGACATTATAAGGATGAGTATTCACAATTCAAAAGATTATCATGTCATCAAACCAATTATGGTACCATGTAGTGAGTAATATGTTGATTTGTCCACGCACTTATGAATGTCTGTGGCAGGTCTCCATAGCTTCTTGGAATTTTGTATAGTCGCCATCAATCCATAAGTTTAATTCACAGTACTTGAATATTGCATCCAAGGTTTTCCATACCTTCGCTTTGCAAGTCCTTGGTGCAGCATGGTCAACTACAACATTGTGCAGATTTTTGCACCTGTTGTATCATAATGCTTGTCTTTCTTGTGCACTTTGGCTTTTGAGTTCTCGTCCAGTTGTGGGTAATGAAAGTAAGAGTCGGGCTTTCACACCACCAACGGACAGCTTCTTTGGAACATCCTTGCCATTTTTTGATCTCTTCTCATCCTGGTCTATCTTAACATGTCCTCCGTGCAAACCCATTTTTGAGAAGGCCGTCTCTAAGGCTGAGATTGCCCTTTGCTTTGCAAAGAGAGGCCGAGTGGTCCAGGCAAAACAGATGTAGAGAAACATTAGTTTTTCTATTATTCTGCAAAGTGCATGCATTGTCCATATGTGTACTCTAGATAGTGGGATATCCAAAATGGGTCGAAAGTTAGGGTCGCGCAGAGATGCTTATCCAGAGCTCTTCTCAAAAATGGTTTGTCAAGGATGTGAACCCCTCCCATGCAATACAAGCAAGGGATTTTGCTTGTTGCTCCTTTGGAAATGTTGTACATGCATTTCAAGGTTTTTAGGTCTCCAGTCATGTGCCACTCTACATTGTAGGATTCCATGCCCTCCACATCCAATTTCTTTCCATTTCTCTGTCCGCTTATTGTTTTTGGTATATTTGTTTGATGAAAAACCCAATTCAATATATCAAAGTTCTGAGTGGGTACTTGAAAGGATAATTTTGAACTTATTATAATGCACATTTGAAAGCAGGAGATATGGGAGTTATCGTTTGCGGGCTAGAAAACCTACGGATTTGCGGTTACAAAAACAGCGCGTGGGAAGGGTTTGGACAGCACCGTTGCAAGTTATGCCACAACTCTCAGTCGCAGCAAGATTCAAACACCAAATTTAATGTATCTAGAAGAATCGATGTAATTTCAGCTTTTCATATTGTGAATGATGGTTGCAACAAAATAAAAAATGCGACAAGAAATTGATACTCTTATCATTTCAACTTTTCATAATGTGAATGATGGTTGCAACAAAAAAGTACATTGCAAGACATTGTTACATAATCAATCTAACTTCGATGCATATTTCTATTTATTTCTAGTCATCTGAAAATGATACAAAACATTATGGCTTCTTGCCCTTATTTGAAGGACCCTCTTCCTCGTGCCTTGGTCTCTTTGAATGACGCGTTTCGTCATCACCATCCATTGCAAGCATTTTGAGGTCGAGCAATTGGATCTCCTGAGATGCCTCAACCTGCGGGGCCTCTTCTATAAGTTAAAGGATTGGTTGCTTTTGTTTCAATAGGTCATGTTTTCCACATAATGTGGCAACTGGCGTGGGTTTGTGATTCCACAAGCTAGACCATACGCAGCATGTGACAGAACGTAGCGACTGCGTAGGCCATACACCAAAAATTGAGATCGTTGCTTGCTTGTCTAGTAGCATCACCTTGTCTGTGTTCCATTTGATGGCCGCACCTCCTAGATATCTTGAGAGTATTTTCAATACAAAAAGAGAGAATTCATCCTTATCCTTGGAGAAGCTAGAATGGAAGCAGAGGAAGTTTGGTGCGTTCAGATTCTCCAAGTACTGACCAAGGGAGGAATCCTTTCCCAAGTCTCCTTTACCTCTTCCACAGGGATGAGGAATGAACTGATCATCATAGACTACGAGCTACAAGAAATAAAAACCAAGTGTTGGTATATACACATGAAACTCTCATATGGGGAAGCAAAAAAATATTTAGACAGTAGTATACCTTCTGATTTTCATCTTCTTCAAGTAATGCCGCATTCCATAAGTCAAGTGTACTCTCATTTGCAAAGGATGAGGAAGGCGTCAATGTCGTTGATGGAGGAATTCTCCCCATCTCTGTGATTCCAAGCCTTTCCTATACCGCCCTGAACTCCGATTCCGTTGGAAGCGTTGTGGCACATGCGGCTGCATCCTTGTACATCATTGCTAGTGCCTCTGTTGGCGTTAAGGCGGTTACGTCGCTAGCGGAAGCTAAATAGCGAGAAATCAACCAACAACAGAATTTGTCAGACGAGGACGGAGCTTGACCCGCAAGCGCATGGAAACAACTAGGTGGGTGTCAAATCACCTACTCGACCTTCTAATGACAATCACTACTAAGGAAATCAAATCTAAGTTCTAAAATACGCAAGTGACTGAAATCCGTACTACGAACGAATGCTATACGAAACAGGATCTAGAGTCATTGAATCGATCTCAAACTCAAGGGGAAGTCTATACACTAGGTAAGAACAACACCCTAAAGACTTGAACTGCAAAATCAACCTATAACCACTCCGTGCGGCAAACGCGTATGAAGACAGGCCGAAAAATACAGGTGACCGAAACTTGACCCCGATGGTACTAATGCGTAGCTCTACTCGTTGTGGTTCTATAGATATGCTGCACGCTCTATTCCGACACACGAGTTGGAAGAAAACTCACACCGAAGCTCATAGGAACTTACCACACATAGAAGCCGATAGCGCGCACTCTTGGTATCTGTGCGTAGCTCTCACCGTTGCTAACACAATGGCGGTGTCGCTTCTCCAATGGCGGCCCCGTAGCTCGCGTAGCAAGTAGATAAGACTCTCTCTCTCTCTCTCTCTCTCTCTCTCTCTCTCTCTCAGACACAGTCACGGCGCTCAAAAACTCACTTTGATTAATAATTGAATCTTCCTTAGGTTACAAAACTTTGGCTTATATACCTCAGCCTTGGAGGTGAGAACATCTCTAATTATTTACATCGGTGAAATTACTTCGGGATTACAAGCTGGAAACTCAATCGAGTCCCGTTACTTAATGAATGGCTCAAATCAAAATTAATGTCGGAAAGACATTTATTACAATCAATGGTTACAAAATGATGGGTGTGAGCAAAAAATGTGGGTGTGATCCTCTGCTGGCTCAACACTCCCCCCCTCCGCGTTCATGTAGTCCCTGACATGACTTTTAGGCTTGGTCAATAGAGTCCTGTCGTCTTGAGCATCTGCAAATGTGATTCGTAGCGTAGGTTGCCGATGGTCAAGGTTGGGCCGAATATTTTGCTTTCGTGAGTGAAAAAGTCGGTGTAGAAAGCTTCTTCGAATGTTTGCATGTGGAAGCTAGGCAAAAACATAATTCTTTGGTATAAGAGATGTAACACCTTTGGTGATGGCTGCAATGAAAGATCATACATCATATCCGTCACTGTGTCGGCCGTCGATAGTAGACTCGAGGTCGTGGCTTTATCTGGCGCGAACACTTCAATGCATGCTAAGAGAGTCCTGCAGATTTTCTTTAGCATCTGACATGAAAGGTCAGGAGAGCCAGTAAAGAGTTTGATGGTGCCCGTTAGGGTTTTCACCATGTAGGCTTTACCTATTCTCTCTCCTGCCTTTGGTCCTGGCATCCTTGGGTAATTAAGCCAATTTGGCTTCTTTTCTGCAATCTTGCCATGCTCTTTCGAGCTTCTGACTCTTGGCGCCGGGCAGAAGGTTGCATCCTCCCGAATCTCCTTTGGAGCCTCTACCAAGTAGATGAGGTAGGCTGGGTATTTGTTCAGCCAACCTTTCCTCCATCTAGGTTGAGAATCTACAATCTTCTTTGATTGTTCATCCTTTGTGATGTCGCCTTCGTAAAGAGCGACAAACTTCTCCTCCTCTATTCTCTTTTTCGTCTTTATCACTTCAAATTTCATCAGAGGGAAAGGCAGGCTGGGTTGCATCCACTCTTCATGGAGCACTTTTGTGTCTAAACCTTGAAGTCTAATGGAGATGAGGAGTCTCCTTTCCCATTCCATTTCCGCCTTGGCACTTTCCTCTGTTGACTTTTCTATTTGGTCCTGGAGCCTGTGTTCTTCTTCTTCAGAGATTCCTGAAGTTGAGGCCACTTCTTGAACTGGGACTGGATCTTCAACTGTGGTTGCCTCTCCAGTTTCTGGTAGCTCTATGGCTGCTCCCCCTGCTTCTTCTTGTGGTGGCTCCGTTTCTCTTCTTTGTTGCTCTTGGAGGTCTTGGAGCTGTTTGCGGAGGGCCTCATTTTCTGTCCTTAGTGTTTGGTTTTCTGATGTGAGCCTCTCCTCTGCAGCCAATGATCCCTCCGCCATGTGCAATCTTTGCACTTGCTCTAACCTTAGCTCTCTTTGCAAACTTCTGACCTGATCTTCCAGAGCTGGTACGAGGGCTCCCTCTTGTTCTGTTCCTGCTCTGCTAGCTCTAGGGGTGGTCCTGAGTCTCGTGATTGTCCTTTCTTGAAGTTCGACTCTTTCCCTTAGCTCAATGAGCTCATCCTTGGCTGCCTCCAGCTCATCCTTGGCTGCCTCCAGCTCATCTTCTATTCTCTCCTTTGCTTTCTGTGAACTTGTTACCTCTCTTGAAGCTTCGGCTAGTTGGAGTATCAAGCCGTCTCTCTCGTTTTCTGCGTCGTAGAGTGATGCTTTATGACTTTCAGATTCAGTCATAGCATTCTCTAACTTCTTCTGCAACTCTGCTTCCTTTTGTTTTGCTGTCTCAATTGCTACTTCCTTTGCTCTGGATCTTTCTTTAATCTTGCTGAGCAGTTCATGCACCATGTGCATGTCTTTTTCATCTTCATCTGTCAACTTGACAGCTCTTTCTGCCACCACCTCCAATGGCTTCGACTCTTCTAATATGTTATGTTCGTCCATTTTCTCTTCATTCTCCATTGTACCTTTTGTCTTTTCCTTCGTCCCTTTCCGATCATCTTGTTTTCGTAGGGATATCCCATAAACTGCCTCCAGGGCCTCTTCTTCACTGTATCCGATCGCTACCAGATCCTCATAATCATCTTTCTTTTGCTGAACTGGATCTATCTCCTTTTCCTTGGTCCCGGCCTCCGGCTTTTCCATAACTTCTGTTTCTATTTCTATTGTGGTCTCCTCCACAATAATTTCCGTCTTCTTCGGGCTTGGTACATCAGTAAAGGAGGGCTGATTGTCCTTAGTCATCTTGGCTTTCCCTTTGTTTGCTTGCCCGTCTTTCTCTCGAAGTTCAGTAGACTCATCTACTTCCTTCTTCTCGTTGTCGTCCTTTTTCAGCTCAGCTTTTAAAAGCTGTACTTCCTCTTCAGTATAAGGCTCGACAGGTTGCTACTCCAGTATGGCCTCCGACTCCTCATAAGCTCTAATATATTGATCATATTGATCAACATGTGGCCTGGCTGAGCTGGTTCCGACTTTAGTTGGGTCTGGCACCCACATTTCTTCAAAGTCCCCCTTTAGAGCTCTTTCCGCTCTAAACTGCTCCACCAACCTTTCCATTCTTGCGGCTTTTTGACTTTTGGTTTGCTTGGGATCAGCCTTCTTCTTCGCTTTCTTCTTGAGCGGCTCATCCACAGCCTCTTCAGGTTTTGAAACTATTTCTAGTTTTTGGCGTGCTCTTGTGGACGCCCTCTTGGATACTTCTTGCTGTTCTTTCTCTTCATCGGCTTCTCTAAGCCACTCATTCTGGGAGGGAACCCGTGGCCCTTGATCCCTAGCTCCAATAGCTTCATAAGCTATTCTTGTTAGGATTTCTCCTCCTCCTATGTACTTTGGCTTCTGGTTGTGCATGGCGATTACTTGCTCGTGGATGTATTGAGCATAATTCACCTCTTTTGGTATGTTGCTCTTCAGTGCCCATGTGATGGTTGTCGCAATGGCATGGGGTGGTGTAGTATACTTATGCGGTCTTTTACTGCACACATGGAAAAACTGGTTGTATAATCGGCAAAGGGTTGTCACTCGTTGATCTGCCATATCTCCGTAGGTTGTATTTTGTTTCTTTGATCCATAGACCTCTATGGCCTCCCTTCTTTCTCTGACAGAACTCCCTTTGTTGTGCAGCTTCAATGCATCTGCAATGAGCTGTGGAGTGATCTGTACTTCAACTGTTTCTCCATCCATGGCTGTCAACGTGGCTTTCCCATCCTTCTGAATGGATGTTGCCAACTCATACACTCTTCTTGTGTCTACACCTGATGGTCTCGAGGTGAAGAACCTGTGTAAGTCAGCCTTTTCCAGGTATCTGCTGATGTTCTCTGATCTGCTATAATCCACTAATTCTCGTGGGATCATAGGTACATCGACCGATTGCCCTTGAGGATCTCTGAAAGTCCCCTGGTAGATCTTTATTCCCTCTTTTTCTAGTACTGCTTCCTCCACCCAAGTCTTGGTTGGCTTGAGGGTTTCTGTTGGAATATCAAAAGGTTCTGCTTCTGCAAGAGCATCCTTGATGGTTGGTCTTTTTCTCTTAGTTGCCGATGACTTAGCGGAATCCATGGATCCTGTAACTCCAATCACAGAAGTTAACGTCTTTTTAGTACTGAAAGCCGAAATGAAGCTTTTAACTATTCAAATGACTTGAAAATTGAAACATGAGCTATTCAGGGCCTAAGGATGCAATGTAGGTGAAAAAATATGCAAACTGGGCTCAAAATCATGCTGGAGACATCATACGCGTATGATGTCTTTTGTGTCAAAATGAATTCATATTGGTTGTGCTTGTAGCTGATAGTGTATACATGAGTATCATATGCTTGGATTTGAGTTTGGATACCATTTGGTCAAGTTTTGGCCAGTTCAGTCCAGTTCAAGCTCTTGGAAAAATTTTGAAAGGGAAATGGATTTTATGATCCAAATTGGGTAAAACTTGGTGGATTACTTTCAAATGGCATGTAGAACACTTCTGTTTGGTGGTTGAAGCCCTGAGGTGCCAAAATCACATAGTGAGACATCATACGCGTATGATGTCTTTTAGTGCATTTTTGGACCAATTTTCTCTATAAGCTTGGTTTTGGCTTTAGATAGGATTATTCAGTGGATTTATCAAGTTTGGATAGAATTTGGACTAAAAATGGCTCTGGAGACATCATACGCGTATGATGTATTTTTCATCAATTTTTCATGGGATTGGTTCTGTGGACTCTCCATGTGCTAGTGAAGGACTGTTTATACTCAAATCTTGGTTTGGACTTGAATATGCTGGATTTGGGACAAAAATAGGCTTTGTATGAAGGATTTTCTCTTAATTGGGCTAATGGGGTGATCCACTTGACCAAATGGTTCCAAACTTCATATGTAGCATGTATTAGATATATATAATGGATGTATGATGACAAATGAGCATTTTTGGCTCTGTAAGTGCAAATAGACATCATACGCGTATGATGTCTTTTGTGTCAAAATGGTGCTTTTTGGTTCCAGATAGCTTGTAGATGTGTTAATCAACAATCCTACAAAGTTTCAATGAGTTTGGAGTTATTTTGACAAAATTAGGACCAAAAATCAATTTTATGGCCGACTTTGCGTCTTTTGGTTTTCCTTGGGTTTTCTAACTCCAATTCTCATGATACTTGGTTCATAGGATGTGATTAACATGTGGAATGAGGCTATGCACTCAAATGTTGAAATGGATGTGAAAATCATGTGTGAGACATCATACGCGTATGATGTCTTTTCTTGAAATGTTGGTCTTTTTGTGCAAAGAATGCTTTGTGCTAGTGCCCTAAGCCCTGCTAACTAGTTTTCAACTTAAAAAGTCATCAGTTTAGCTAAAAAGCCCCCTTATAGGCATTTCAGTCTCCGAAGTCGTCTTTTTGCCTTGGAGTTGAATTTCTTCAACTTTTCTTCTCGAGAGTTGCATTTCCAGCTCATTGGATATGTTGTGAAGCCACCTATTTGGTTGAACTTGACTTTGGCTCCCCGTTCTCCATCTTTCTCCATTTGGGTGCCCGAAAGCGTCTTTTTCACCATCGGTAAGTGAATCAGCTTTCTTTTGGGTTTTGCTTGCAAACATAAGTCATCCATGTATAGTTGAAACTGCTCGTGAAGTTTCATGTCATTCGGTCGTCAATTTCAGCTGTTATGCCAAAATGACGCTTTGTGTGTCCGCCGCCGAATCGGTTGTTCCAACCTACTTTTGGTGATCCAAACCCGGAGATACTCCATGGTTGCATTGCCCTCGATGTTGTTAAGCTTCCTGAGAAGTTTTGTGTCGTTCCGATAACTTTTTTCTGTTTGCCTCTTGCAGGCTCTGTTGACCTAGGGTTTTTCCAGTCGTTCTTTCTCGAGCTTTGAGTGCTAGAAACTCATCTCCTATACTAGGGTAACCCACCTCTAAGTTCTTGCAAGGTTTGGTTAGGCGGTTGTGCCCCTACCTAGCGTTCCTCCCCCTTCCCCGTCTGCTCTTGTTTCTTGGTTTTGGTGAGTTTTCGCGACAAAAGTTAACGATAAGCATCAAAAGCTTATGGCAACGAGTCTACCTCTCATGTCTGGTGTTCTCTGAGCTCTCGTAGCAGTCGTAGAAGGCGGTAGAAGGTCGGATGCTCCTGTGTGCTCTTTGCTCTCTCCAAGAAGGTAATAGTGGAAATGAGCTTGATAGTGAAGTGAAAAATACTTAACTTCGGGCTTCCCGGATCACTTGTTACCAAATTTGACATGTGCTCCTATCTCGTCGTGAAATGCACTTTAGGATTTGAAATTTCTCAATTTGGACTCCGTTTGACCTGTTTCTGAGAAATCTGTCCACTTTGCCAAAATTCTGTCCTTTTGGGCTTTTCGCAACTTTTTCAGAATTGTACCCCATTTTTACCATGGGTTGCCCTTGTCATTAGGATCATCACCGTCTATTCTTTTCTTTTTTCCGATCTCATTTCACCTGCTTTTTTATTTATTTTTTATTTTTATTAAGAAAATCATAAAAATAAAGGAAAATAGCAAATTGAAGCCAAAAAAATTCCAAACATACACGATAAATAGCTGGTAACCCTGTGTATATGAATATACACTTCTTTGTGATTTCTGGACTTGGATTACCACTTTTTTCCAGTTTTTAGCTCCAAAAACACTCTTATTTAGTGATATTTACACATCTAGAGACCCAAATTCATCATTTGATCTCTTCTTGTTGCAAAACAAGGTATATAAGGGCATAAATATTATCAATATCCGCAATCAAACATAAAAAATTACAAAATCATGTAAGACACTACCCTTGTAATATAATTTTTGTTTTTCTTTGTTTTTTCCGCTTGTAGCTGCTTTGTAGCTCCTGTATACCTCCCCCCCTCCTAGTCTGAGTCCTCCCGGACGACTATGAAGTGTCTTTGGGTGAAGCATTGTGGTTGTTTTGGTCATAAGTTCCCAATGCAATTGTAGAGCGATGATACAACAATCTTTCCAATAAAGCTGCTCTTTGTTTGATTGAAGGATTGGTGGTCGGGTTTTGGGTTGGTTTTGGCACCTCGGTAGTAGAATCAGTAGATGGATTCTTCGTTACCTTGTTGTCTTTGTTCACAATCCAAATCTGCTTCCGCTTTGCTTGTGCTTGCCACAAACTCTTTGCGACCCAAACCTGCTTTGTTCTGTGTGTTGATTTCCTCGCCTTGAAATACCTAGGAGTTTCCGTTGATTGTATTGAAGGGAGTTCCTGTTTACAAATCTTTGGGATCCAAATTTGCTTGCTATAGCTTTGTGCCGTCATGAACTTCTTTGGAATCCAGATCTGTTTCACTGTCCTGGATTATCTGGAATCACTTTGTTGTCTGGTATTGAAGACTCTGTTTTCCACCTTTGTGTTCTCTGGCACAGCCTTTTTTGGTCTCCATACCAACGTTGACTCCGTTTTATCCCAAGGTTGAGCTGTTATATTATTGCTTGTCTTCCTTATCCAATGTTGAGAGTTCCTCGTCGACGAGCAATCCAGTTGTGTAGAAACTTTTGGTTGCCATTGCTTCTTCTTTTTCTCTGTTTGTTGTTTGCCCTTGTCCGTGGATTCTTCCTTTGGAGTTGGCTCTGCTCCTTTGGTGAACTTAACTGATTGAATTTCACCTTCGTATTTGATAAGCACTGATTTAGAACTCCAGTCAATCATTGCATTGTATTGCTTCTGCCATGGTTGTCCTAGCAATAATGGATGTTGTGTAGCTTGGTCTTCAACCACGTAAAACATATGAGGATACACATACTTGTTAATCTGTATATGTAAAACTGTGCATCCGACAGTTTTGATTGAATTCTCAGAGTAACTCTTTAACTCTTGCTTGGCAGTTTGTAGTTTAGTGTCATTTGTCAATTGTCTATACAAACTGAGTGAAAGTAGGTTAGCTTGAGCTCCTGAATCCAATAGTGCTCTGGCTTTGATTTGGTTGGTTCCTACTTTGCATTCAATGATGGGTTCTTCTTTGTCATTATCCATTTCTGTTATACTGACTGCGTTTATTCGTATTGCTCCTTCATTGCGCTGTTTCTGATGCAGTAGTCGTCTTTTCTCCATTCTTTCCTTCGCCTCGGCTTGCGCTTCCTCCTCAATCTTTTTCTTTTTCTGGACACGCAGCTTTTCTTGATGTATTTTGAGAAGCATGTCTTGTGTTAGCGGCAACAGATACTTTTTCACTCTGCATCCACTAATCCAATTGGGCATTTCTTCTCCGTGTAATGTAGCAAGCTTGACGGCTCCACTTGGTGATAGATCTTTAATCACCAGAGGTCCCATCCCTCGCTTTTTAAGCTTCTTAGCATGCTCTTTCAGAGTGTAAACTAGGACATAGTCCCCAACCTTAAACTCTTTAGTCCGCACATGCTTATCAAAAAATTCCTTTTGTCGCCTTTTTTGAGCGTAGATAGAAGCTACTGCTTTTAGGCGAAGCTCGTCTAGATTTTCCAGGTCATCTATTCTATCAGAGAGCTCGTGCCCTGTCCACTCTAGATCCTTAGCCACCCTTAATGTTGAAATCAAGAATTCTATTGGTAAGATAGAATTTAGCCCAAAAACCATGTTATATGGGGTCGTTCCTATTGATGTTTTATATGCTACCCTATATGCCCATAATGTTGAATGCAACTTCTGGTCCCAGTCAGTTCTCGACTCAGATACAATCTTCGTAAGGACCGTGCATATGGTTTTGTTTGTTGCTTCAGCTTGTCCGTTTGCTTGTGGATGATACGGGGTTGATTTCCTATGGATTACCATGAATTCATCTAGAAGGATCTCTATCACTTCATTTATGAAATGTGTGCCTCGATCACTCACAATTTCTATTGGCAATCCATATCGTACAAAGACGTATTCATATAGAAATTGTGCCGTGGTCCTGGCATCTGCTTTTTGAGTTGCCTTTGCTTCGACCCACTTTGTTAGATAGTCTGTAGCCACAAGGATGTATTGTGCATGAGTCTTATATGCAGGAGGTGAAATGGGTCGACATAATCAATCCCCATTTTGCAAAAGCTCTTGCCCCCATCATTGGTTAAGCGGCATATCATCTCTTTTAAGTGGTACTTTGGTCCGCTGACAGTCATCACACCGTTTAACGTATTCCTCAGCGTCCATATGTAATGTTGGCCACCATATTCCTGCGGCTAAGACAAGTTTTGCTGTCTTATCACCTGAGAAATGGCCTCCACCTACTCCTCCATGAGCTTGCTCCAGGATTATCACATACTCAGACTCTGATGCGCAAATCCTAAGCTGGTTGTCTTTACCTCTCTTATAGAGTTGATCTCCTATTAAAGCGTAATCTCTAGCTTCTGTCTCTACAGATTTCTGACGAGCTTTTGACGTTCCTTCTGGGAAAGTTCTATTTGTGAGATATTCAACAATATACTGACTCCAATCTGGAGCGATCATTATCTGATATATGTTGAATACTCTGCTGGCGGTTTTGATGAACATACAATACATACAGTGACATATTCATGTACACTTTCTTTCATTCCTGGCCAATAGACTCCCTATTGTAACAAATTCCTATATGTGTTCCTTCTTGAACAATGAAATGCACATTCCTGAACATGTGCTTCGCGCAGATATATACTATGTTCCTCAGGATTGATGCATAGTCGTAAAACATGATCATTTCCCAATTGATACAACCTCCCTGCAACCAATTGAAGATTCTTGGATTGCTGAATAGCAATATGTTTTAGGTTGTATTCTCTTCTATCGAACTCTCCTCCATAGGTTAATAGGTTAACGACATTTTGAGACCACTTAGGTATCATTTCTATGTTGAACAAGTACGCGTCTGGCATGTCGTCATCTACTCCTATAGGGTCTTCTCCATTCGTCAATCGCGAAAGATGATTATCTCTAAGATGTGTTTTTCCTTTCTTTACTACTACCGTGAAGTCGAATTCCAGTAAGATAATGAACCATCTCACTATTCTCCCGGTATTGCATGGTTTATTCACTAGGTAGAGCAAGGCTTGGTGATCCGTAAAAAACACAAACTTGTTGGCTAGAAGATAATGCCGAAATTTCTTCACAGCATAGATCATTCCTAATCCTTCTCGCTCTGTTGTGGTGTAATTCTTCTCTGCATGGTTGAGCTGTCGACTGGCGTAACAGATAGGAAAATCCATGTTTCCTTCTTCTGGCTGAGCCAGAATGCATCCTATTACATATGCCGAAGCATCTATGTGCACATGGAATATCTTCTCCCAATCTGGTGATTTCAAGACTGGAGCAGTAATGAGTGTCTCTTTCAATTTCTTGAATGATTCCTCACACTCCTCTGTCCATTCAAAGTTCACTATTAGCCTGTAAAGTGGTTGGCCTATTATAGCGTACATGTAAATGAATCGTCTATAATATCCACAATGTCCCATAAAGCTCTGTACTTGTTTCGCATTGGTTGGTCTAGGCATATCCACTATAACTTTTATCTTCTCTAAATCCGTGGATATTCCGTTTTGTGAGACAATATGTCCCAGAATTCTGCCCTGTCGGACCATAAACACACATTTCTCAGGATTGAGACAAATGCGATATGTCCTACATTTCTCAAATACTTTTCTTAGGTGTTCTAGATGCTCATCTCTCAGTAGAGAATGTACACATAAGTCATCCATGTATATTTCGAGAAACAACCTTAAGTATTCTTTGAAAGCATGCGTCATCAGCCTCTGGAAGGTTGCGGGAGCATTGGTTAGACCAAAAGGCATAACCCGATAAGCATAAATTCCCCACTCCGTTGCAAAAGCTGTTTTATGTTGATCTTCCAGTGCTATGGCTAGCTGGTTATATCCTGAAAAACCATCAAGAAAGGAGTATGCTGTTTTCCCTGATACACGCTCTAGAACATGATCAGTTATCGGCAGGGGATAATTGTCCCTGATTGTTGCAGCATTCACTTTCTTTAAGTTGACACACACTCGGAGTTTTCCGTTCTTCTTAGGTACTACCACAATCGGAGATACCCAATCGGTGTGTTCAATCTCGTATATGAATTCAGCTTCCATTAGCTTATCTATCTCTTCCTTGATTCGCTTAGCAAAAGTATCATTATATGTGTATGGTCTCTGTCTGCTAGGCTTTGCGTCTTGTTTCAGTGGGATTGAGTGTTGGCATATCGATGGGTCAACTCCCTTTAAGTCCTTATAAGACCATGCAAACACATCCCTGTACTCTCTGAGAAGACTCAAAAGTCTCTCTTCCTCGCTTGGAGACAAATCTGTGGCTATGTACACCGGTCTAGGCGTCTCACCTGGAGCTGCTAAATCAACTTTTTTTGCATCCTCCGGTCCGTCATAAGATTCGTTTCCTTCCTCTCTCGAATAGGTGGAGTTAATATCACCTTCCTATCCTCTATTGTGAATTTCCTATAGTGAGAGGGAACATCTATGTTTTCCTTGATTTTGACGTTTTCGTCCTCTCCACTCTCAATTTCTGTCGTCCAAACTTCCTTCAGAGTTTTCTTGAGCTCTCTGTACTTGTTTCTACGTTCTAACTTGGACTCCGTGTATTCTCTGTTGCGCTTGTTCTTTTCTGATTTTTCCGTTTCAGTTTTCGTTCCATTCTTTTGAACTTGATTTCTTGAGTCTCTTTTGTCTTTTCGTAAGCTCTTTTGATCATTGCCTCTCATTCTTCCAGAAATCTTGTCCTTAACACAATCTTCCGCCTTTACTAGCATTAGGAATTGATTTTTTCCTCTTATTCTAGGCATCGGATTGGTTCTAACCCCCCCCCTTTTTTTTTTTTTGCTCTATAGTGTTTCTCGCGTTGTTTAGTTTGGTTCGGAAAATCATAAAATCGGACATCCGTTATAGTTTCTTCGTTTCCGCTTGAATTGTCCATTGACTCGTTGTCTGCTTCATTTCCCCACTCAGGATGATCGGGAATGTCATGAAACACCTCTTCTTCATCTTCCTTTTCCAGTGTATCGTTCTTTTCAGTTTCTTTTTCGAGTACAGTTCTCAACATGAAATACGAAACCACGTCGTACCCGTCCTTGTCACAAAATTTCGTTGTGGGACCATCTGGAATTGCACAAACATCTAGGGTTGCTAGAATGTATGTCCATTCTAATGGTTCAAACGTGTCCTCTGGAAAGGGTTCTCCTACATAAGTTTCGTCTTCGATAGCCCTTTCTAAAACACATTCTTCTCGTTTCAGACTTCCACATTTCGAAGCTCCACACATCCATAACTCCTTGGGTTTACCTAACCAAGCTGGAAATTCGGATCCCGCCAAAGTAGCTGAATCAAATTCCTCTACCGGTGTTCGGTTCATATCTTTGTAGCTATGGTCTTTCAGGTTCACATGTGTAGTGGTTTCCATATTTCTTAGGTATATGTGATCGTAGCCCCAATCTTGGACCATTTTCAACTGTCTCATGAATGGTCTTCCCAATATGATATCATAGTTATTCTCCTTGCCAAAATCGACAATAGCAAAAGTATGTTCGTATTCAATGCCGCAAGAAGTCACTACAACTTTCTCTAATAACCCCATAGGTTTCTCCATGTGTCCATCTGCTAATTGGAGTTTCAACCTAGTCTTCCTTATTGCTGGTTTCCCCCATTTTTTCCAGATTTCTTTTGTAGCAATGGCTACCCCAGCTCCGCTGTCTAGTATTGCCATCGTGTTTACTCCTTGGAATTCAACTGGTAAGGTTGTATTCCCCACTTCACCTTCGCAATACTCTCCGATCTTGTTTAAGGGTACAGGCTTAGCGTTCTTTTGTGGCTTGCTGAGCTCCTCTATGCTCTCTTGCAATCTCGATGTTGGGTCTTTTATCCCGAATTTCTCCAAGAATTTTCCTACAGTGGTCCACATATGTGGTCTTAGCCTCAAAAGCTCAGCTAGAGTGATAGTGCATGTCACTGGTGTTGACAAAATCTCTATCAATCCTTGCGAGTCCATGACTTTTTCTGATGAGATTTTTCGTGAGGGAAGTGCTCTAATCTCGGATTTTGCTTCATACTCTCCTAAGTATGAAGGTAAGGTTTTCAGTGAATGAGGTTTGCTCTCCATTGTTCTAACAGAGCCCCCATCTCCCCAGTAAGATTGCAGATCCAAGTCTACTTGAGATCCTGCCTCAAATTCCACTATGGGGGATTCCTGATGTCCTTTTCCCAATTTTCTGATTAGCTTGGCAACTTAGCTCGTTTGCAAAGTTTGCCTCTCTCACTTGTTTCCAAAATTCATTGTAATCCTCATCTTTTCCCTAAATCCTCTGTATGACTGGATGAAAACTCTCTATCTCCTGATCGGTTGTGTTCAATACTATGCGGTCATCCTTTTGTGTATTTCAGGCTTTTGTGCACTGGGAGTCTTTTCAGCTACCCGTGAAACGATAGTCTCTTGCTGAATTGGGTTTTCCTTTCCACAATTCATTGTTTCTTTTGGTGGTTCTAATAAGGCTTGTGCAGTCTCGATCATTCTCTGGCACATTTCAAGTCTCTGCTTTTCCAATTCCGCGTTTGGGTATGTCATCCACCTTGTTCTTGTGTTTGGTTGTTCTTTAACCTAGCTTCGTAAGCTCTCATCAGTGCGTCCAATGGTTCGTGTACTTTGTCGACTAGCACTGATCCCCCTGAGCTTAAGCTCGTTGTTTCTTTGATACTCTTTTGTTTCGTTCTTTCCGGGCTCATCTCTCGTTTCCCGTTTTGACTCTCAAGTTTTTCTAATCTAGCTTTAGTTTGCTTTAGTTCCTCAGCTAGAATAGCGTCTTCACGTTCTTTTCTCAACTTCATGCGTGCTTTTCTAGCTTTCCATGTGTTTTTCTGACTCCGCGGTCCTTGACTAACCACTTCAGTCGCTAACTTTCCATTCTCAGGTTCTCTAGTGGTTTTCTTAGCTTGAGCTCTAGTAACAACTTGCGTTGGTATCAGAGTTTCATTTTCAGACCCACTGCTGGTTGGAATAGTTTCTAGCATATTCAATGTCGTCTTTTGCACTTTGTTTGGATTCTTTGAACAATCCTCAATGAAGTGAGTAACCCCACACTCAGTGCAATAAGCGTTAATTCTAATGATTTCCGTATATGGGCAAACATTCATCAGATGGTCACCTCCACACTTGTAACAGGGTCCTAGTGCTTTTCTTGGTCCCATTTGATTCGTCCTTTGTGGATAGGATGGTCTTTGTCCTGTTAACCCTCCATGAGCTATGAACATCAATGTTCTTGCGTCCAAATTGTATCTCTCTTCATCAGAAGCACTTGTAATTGTTGGTATTCCAACATTCCCCATCATGCCCCATGTTTCTGGTTGTTTTGGTTCTTCTGGTGGGTAATACACTGTCGGAGACATGTGTGCACCCGATTCTTCGTAATAGGCTTGAACAGGCACTAAGGCTTGTTCTTCCTGATTCTCTAAGGTTGGTGCATATCTAATGCCCACTGGTCTTGCTCCTGGTAAAGGTGGTTGTTGTCCCAATACCGGTTGCGGTCTTTCTATCCCCATAGGTCCTGGTACATTTCCCGTTGGGTATCGAGGTACTGGATGTATCTGAGGTGGTGCTAATTGAGCAGGAGGTGCATACTGGCGCTCCCTTACATACCCTTTGTTGTAATAGCACTCCTCTGTTGGATGATTTGTCCATTTTTGTTCAATAGCACACCATTTCAGTGTTTTTGGCAATGGTTTTTGGTATGGTGCCATCCTTTTTAGAGCATCCTCTATCATTTGCTCTACATTTGGCATGGTTGTTGTTTGAACATTCTTTTTAGTGGTAGTCTCGCTCGCTACGGAGGAGGAGCTACTGGATGCAAAATCTGTATCCGCTGACACCTCTCCATAAACCGTATAGTTATCCACTAAGTACAATGCCTCTCTCGTTACTTGCTCGAAACTTGTACAAGCTTTCAAGTGCAAGTCCTTCTTGAGAGTGTCGTTTCTCAGTCCTTCAATAAAGAGAACAGATAGTCTGTCATCTTGTGGTCGTTCACGTACTGGACATCTCTCAATGTATTGTTTGAAGCGAAGTGAAGCTTCCTTCACTTTTTCGTGTTCTCTCTGTTTAAAAGCATATATTTGTGAGACCGTATTGTGCTTAATCCCTCGTTTTGAGAATTCCTCAGCAAACTCTCTTAGCAAATGGTCAATGTCATGGAATCCCCCTATGTTCATTGGTTGAAACCATGTCAATGCAGTACCTTCTAGAGTAAGACCAAATCCCTCGTATTGTGTATGGAAATCTGTTATCTGCTCAGCTCTTAAGACTTGCTTAAAGAGTGACACATGTGCATACGGATCTCCTGAACCACCATACTTCTTTGGCATACACTTGGCTACTTGAGATGGTCTCATACGTCTATGATTTGCTACCAATCTCATTGCTCCTGTGTCTCGGCTAAAGTTTTCTCTAGCATCATGGACTTCATGGGTTACCCTTGACGGTTCCTCTGCCCTGAATCTACTACTGGGAGGTAAATGTGATGGTTCCGCTTCAAACCCTGGACCTGGAGTGGTATAGGTGGGGATTGGAACTGCACTACCTCGATTCGTCTCCATTGACTCTCTGGAATGTAATGATCCCATTGGTCCGAGCTTCGAGTCCCAAGGTTGACTGAAAGAGTCAGCAACCTGAGTTCTTTGTCCTCCTGTTGTCATAGAGTTTTGCACTCCAGTTGTTGGTGCTGGTCTATGTGAGCTAGAAGTAACATAATACTGATGTAGTGGTCCCCCAAAGTATGTATATCCTTCTAATTCTTTCTTGCCCATTGTTGAGTATTGCCTGCCATACTTATCATAAGTGGCAATTTTCACTTCCGATCCCTCTGTGTAGGTAAAGACATAGAGTCTTTTTTTGTCTGTCAACTCTCCGGTGTAGGGTTCTTCACATCTATAATAGAGATCTTGCTCCCCATTATTATATTTGTATAGCCCCACATAGATGTTATCAGTGTTGATCCTTGTAGTCTCATTCTCTCTTCTTAACCTCGCATTAGGGAAGTTCATTATTGGTGCTTTCTCCTCGAGTTCTTCATCTACTTTGGCTTTGGTGCCCATCAATCCCCACTTGTCCACAATGTTAGGGTTTAGGACTACCAAGTACATGGTACCCTCGTCATCTAGATATCTATCTCCGCTATAGCTCACAGGAACTAAGTCCTTGAACTCACTAGGTCTCTCCTCTATCTTCACACAATAGCGGTCCATTCCATCTTTGTAGATCTTGGCACCTTGCTCATTGTCGTACTGGTATTTTATGAACAATAGCTTCATTGTGGCGGAAGGGTTTGATGATCTTGCTGCCATATTTTCTCTGTTGTTCAGGTTCAAGTGTTCCAAGTGTTCGGTGAAAATATCGTAAGACCTCTCCGAAGAAGTATCAGAAACACTTCCTTCAAAGATCGGCTCTAATGGTTGCACCCAACTTTGGTTTACACTTCCCTCGGTTGATATGACACTTGTTGGTTCCCCTTGTTTTGGTTGATTATTCCGGAGATTCCTGCCCGATCTCAAATTCATCAATTCCCCTAAAGGACTGTAACTTTTCCGTCTCGGCAATTTGTTTTCCCCAAGTTTTTGTGGTCAGAATTGATCCAAACTGACTGATACTTGGTCAATTGTTTAATCTTGTCAGTTGGACAACTTCTGTTTCATCAAGTGAGAATTTTGTCGCAGTTATGCTGAAAAAGACATTATACGCGTATGATGTCTTTTTTCACATATTTTGACTATTTTGGTTATGCTCACTCTCAGTGGCCCCTTTATGCTCTGTTCACTCACAAAATTCAGTTTGAACTCTGTTTAAGCGAGTTATGGCTAATTTAGGCTTTTCTTGGCAATTTCCCGCTTTTGACTTGTTTTTTGGATCAATTGTGATCCAAATGGGATGAAACTTGAAATATAACCTCTAGACAGCTATTACAATGGATCTGTGTTAGCAAAGTATCAAAATATGTCCAAAATTAGGTCAAAGACATCATACGCGTATGATGTCTTTTTCATCAATTTGGGTCCAAACTTGATATTTATGCTTCCTACAGTGCCTGTAACAATCTTGTCAAGTCAGATATCAAAATTAAGCAGTGGATGTGCCAAAAGACATTATACGCGTATGATGTCTTTTGTCCCAAATTTTGACTATTTTTGGTTTTAAGCCTTCTCCAATGTTTATAATTGAGTTTCAAGTGTTTTTGTCAGGTTTGAATGTAAAAACAAGATTTGAATCCAAAATTTCCTATTCTTTGCGTTTCTTGGACTCCGACTTGTCTTTTTGGGTTTCTTTGAGTGTTAATGCTCTTGTTTTAAGTTGATCTTAGGGTAAAACCCCCCTTTTAAACACTCTGGCAATGTCAAATTTTCAATTTTAGTCTCTGTTTAGGTCCTAAGACATCATACGCGTATGATGTCTAAAGTTGCAGATTTCCAGTTTTTCAGCACAGAACTCTTCCAATAGCTCTTTTAAGTGCTCAGCAACAATCAGTTACACAGAAAATTTTTCTGAACTTTGTTTATTGCATATTTCACTACCAAAGCGACTTTTTCAGTGATCTAACATGCAATCAAACACATCAAGCAAATAGAACACCAATTGATAGCTCTAGATCAGGATCAAATAAGGCCCTACCTAAGCTACTTCTAATCATAAAATGGATTTTTTGCAATTGAAAATATAAAGAGATTTACTACCACACAAGGAGTAGCAAATGCTTTTTATGTCAACAACCACTTAAACACCATCAAAAACAATCTAATCTAAGCTAAACTAAAATACTGTCAACACGGAAGACCCAGGAATACCCCACTTCCTAGTATCTCTCGAGACCTTCGGAGTCCACCACTCCTAGATCTTTTCTAACTAAAGTATACAAAGTAGTTTATACGACTCACCTCGTAGGATTAGTCTAAGGTCACCTACTTAGGGCTCTCGTCCCCGGCAGCGGCGCCAAATGTTAAGGCGGTTACGCCGCTAGCGGAAGCTAAATAGCGAGAACTCAACCAACAACAGAATTTGTCAGACGAGGATGGAGCTTGACCCGCAGGCGCATGGAAACAACTAGGTGGGTGTCAAATCACCTACTCGACCTTCTAATGACAATCACTACTAAGGAAATCAAATCTAAGTTCTAAAATACGCAAGTGACTGAAATCCGTACTACGAACGATTGCTATACGAAATAGGATCTAGAATCATTGAATCGATCTCAAACTCAAGGGGAAGTCTATACACTAGGTAAGAACAACACCCTAAAGACTTGAACTGCAAAATCAACCTATAACCACTCCGTGCGGCAAACGCGTATGAAGACAGGCCGAAAAATACAGGTGACCGAAACTTGACCCCGATGGTACTAATGCGTAGCTCTACTCGTTGTGGTTCTATAGATATGCTGCACGCTCTATTCCGACACACGAGTTGGAAGAAAACTCACACCGAAGCTTGTAGGAACTTACCACACATAGAAGCCGATAGCGCGCACTCTTGGTATCTGTGAGTAGCTCTCACCGTTGCTAACACAATGGCGGTGTCGCTTCTCCAATGGCGGCCCCGTAGCTCGCGTAGCAAGTAGATAAGACTCTCTCTCTCTCTCTCTCTCTCAGACACAGTCACGGCGCTCAAAAACTCACTTTGATTAATAATTGAATCTTCCTTAGGTTACAAAACTTTGGCTTATATACCTCAGCCTTGGAGGTGAGAACATCTCTAATTATTTACATCAACAGGTGAAATTACTTCGGGATTACAAGCTGGAAACTCAATCGAGTCCCGTTACTTAATGAATGGCTCAAATCAAAATTAATGTCGGAAAGACATTTATTACAATCAATGGTTACAAAATGATGGGTGTGAGCAAAAAATGTGGGTGTGATCCTCTGATGGCTCAACAGTTGGTTCGATAAACTCACCCGCTGTTACATGAGCATCCATGACAAAATATTTATCGGCAGGGTCGATTATACTGTCATCCTCTGGTAGATTTTTAGCAACGATAGCAAGGCAATAGTCCTCTCTTAAGTCAAACAGTTCCATGATGTCATTAAGCATTACATAATGATGATCACCGATGGGGACAATAGGGAGCACATTTGTTGGCAAAGCTCCCTCTGGAAACTGAACACTTTCTGAAACACACAAAGCACCACTTGGTGGTTGCACCAAATCGTCACGAGTAACCGAACGGTGATTGCTCTCGGCCTCCTCTACTATGTCCCGATGATCGTCCAGATTAACATTCAAAAATATTATGAACCCAACATAGTATTTTGCAACTCGACACTTTTGATTATGTATGGGATATCTGATGTCATTCCTACGAGAGTGCAGTGGCAACTTGAGGCTGCTCCTGTAGAAAATATCTTTCTTTGAATGATCAAAATTGATATCTTTCATATGTACATATCGACAACCCTCAAACTCAAAAGTGCCGCTGATCGTCTGTTGCTTGTATGTTTGATGAAACTTTGCAAGGAAATGTGATGCAGAAGCCAAAAACTCTTGCAATGAGAAGGCAGGGTTGAAAACAGGCTTGAATTCCTGCTCCCACTGTTGAAGCCCAATTATATAGAGAAAATGGTACAGCTTGTCTTTGGGTGCCTCATTAGAGCAAGGCGGCTCCTCCTCTATCTCGATCTGAAAGGGATCCATTTGTGGAGAGAGGTAAGAAAACTTGGGTTGTTGGTTAGGATAAAGGTAAGAAGGAATTGACTAACACTAGGGAGTACGAAGGGGGGGACTAATAGGCCTTCTATATATAGACTCCTCAGGAGCTCGTCCAAGTCATTACAACCACCCTTATGATTGCATTAGTAACAGTGCAGTGAATGCATCACAAAGACTGAGGTAAGCTCAACCATCCATGTGACACATGTCCTAGTTGGGTGAGTACCATAGCTATATAAAGCACCTTGACTGCACACTCCAGAACTCGCTCACATCTACACAACACAGGTATGGAGGACAAGAATAGAGGAAAGGCAAAGCTTTCCCAAAAGATGATGGCAAAAATGAAGGAGGTCGAGAAAACGCTAGCTGAGGCAAAAGCTCTTCGAAAGGAGCTGAAGAAGGAAAAGAAAGGAAACCAGAAGGCAAAGGCTAGGGAAACTAGCATTGCAAAGACCGAGGACAAGAAACCACCAACAATAAAGGAGGAAGAAAAATAATTGTAATGGACAAACAAGATAGTGCATCTATCACCTCTAAGTCTTGGGTAATGGAGTCCTTGATGATAATGCAAATGTCTTCATATTTTGTTCCTTTGTCTCTGCCTCTTTGTTTCTTTTTTTGGTTACTGATTATGAAGGAAGAGCTTTTATCAAAATGTGTTCGCACCACAATCCGAGTGGGAGGTTTATGTCACACAACCGTTGATATGCTCGTACTCTGAAGGCAGTGACAAAAAAATATCACGCCACAATGTGATAGGGAGCTCTCTTCACGATATGGGTGGTCCCTATCGCGTTGTGACGCAATAGCCAAATGTCATGCAACAACGCGAAAGGGAGGCGCATCCATGATATGGGTGGTCCCTATCGCGTTGTGACGTGACATCTAAATGTCGTGGCACAACACGATAGGGAGGCGCATCCACGATATGGGTGGTCCCTATCGTGTTGTGACATGACATCCAAATGTCACGGCACAATGCGATAGGGAGGCGCATCCACGATATGGGTGATCCCTATCACCTTGTGACGTAACATCCAAATGTCACGCCACAACGCGATAGGGAGGCACATCCACGATATGGGTGGTTCCTATTGCGTTGTTACGCGACATCCAAATGTCGTGCCACAACGCAATAGGAAGGCATCTTGACAACATGGTTGGTCCCTATCACGTTGTGGCGCGACACTCTTTATCGCATTGTTGCGCGTCATCAAGAGTGTCGCACCACAACGCGATAAGCAAGTCTGGCTGCGGTACACTCCCCCTTCTCACGTTGTGCTGCGACATTTTTCCTTGTCGCGACACAATGCAAGGAGGGGGTTTGGTTGATCAATGCTCATTCCATATTGCATTGTGCCGCGACAACCACATAGTTGACATTCAGTATGCCACGTGTCCTCCTGCGGTGATGCACCCTTCCCAATGATGATGAGCGACTCAATTAATTATGGCCGCCACCACATGCATATCCCACATTTAGTAATGATGATGATATCCTTGGCGCTTATATAACATTTCTATTTCCATATACCCCACTGCTGTTTGACCTCTGTCCTCACCTCTTAAGAGTCAGCTTTTGCAACCTAACCTTCTCATTTCTCAATCTTCTTCTTAGTCTTCCCCACAACACTTTCCAAAGAAAACACTTGTTTCCATGGCTCGCTCGAAGCAGACCGCAAGGAAGGTTTACCCGCAAGACAACCAATCTTTATCCTCAAGAGTTGCAGGCAAAACCTTGCCTAATCTTCGGGCAACAATGCGTAGTCGGAGGTACAAGCAGAACCAAAGCGTCCTACTTGAGCTGTGCAAACTCCATAGGCATATCTCTCTAGCTATTCCTAAGTTACCCTTCCAAAGAGTAGTTCACCAGATTTGTGAGAGCGCAAATTTGGATTATCGGTGGGCCAGAAGTGCGATGGATTGCCTCCACAAGGTAGTCGAGGACTTTCTAATCGAACTGTTCCAACACAGCTACGTCCTCGCAACTCATGCTCACAGAGTGACAGTGATGCTCTGGAATATCAATTCTCTTAGGCTGTTACACTTCAGGTACGATAAGACACTTGTACAAATCCATCTATCTGATAAGAGAATGAACAATATTTTGACAATCCCTCCAGTCACCAAAGTGAAGGTGTACGATGTGAGCCACCACACAACCCACGTGTGGGGCAGACCCAAGAGCTACTTGTGGAAGAGCCTTCAATCGAGTCAAATGAATAGGAGATGTTAGCAACAATTGATCAAGCTAACACTGAGACCCTAGGTTTTCTCGGGCCAACTTTCGATGTAGCACTTTTGGAAATACAAATTTTGGCCCTCACAAGATAGCTGTTTTTCAAAATAGTGAGAGGGAGCTTACGGACCAAATTATAAATTTTGGTCTCTGTATTTTTGCAGAGGTATTTATTTGATTTTGGCTTATTGGAGATCCTCATCAATTAATTTTCTAAATTTGCAGCATGCTGGTTTTCAACCTTGCATGGACTCAACAATCCAAGGTAGCCGTTTTGGATTCACAGCTGTCAGTCGTGCTTACCTTGGAGTCCACTTCCCTGACAGAAGTCGTTGATTGGTTTCAACGAGTCAACATGGACACAACAAAAGTTTTACTTTTAGCTTACAACAAAAAGTAAGTGTTTGTTATTCTTAAATATTTTGTACACTATGAATAGCAAACTAATTCCTTGTTTTGTGCAATCAGTTCACATTGAAGTCTTGTTGGAACTAAACATTAAGCGCAAGCGTTGCTACCTTGCAAATTCTGTGCATGGTTTTCATGGGAATGTCCGAAGATACGTAGTTACTTGTTTCTTGATTCTGCAATTTTGATGCAACGTGTGGTCACCATATGCTATGTCTTGCATGTCTATTCAGAAACTTGTCATTGCATGGGAAGCATTGACCCAAGATAATGTTTGGGAAGATATGTTGATTTTGAGTTGCAAGGTCCCAAAACAAGAAGACGGGCATTCTTGTGGATGGAGAGTTCTTGCAAATGCGGAGTTTCTTTTGGAACACATTTATGTTGAGGAGCGTAGAAGTGTAAGTGCAATGTTTTACTTTTGTAATCCTTGCACACATGATTTCTTTGAATTACATATAAAATCTAGGGAATTCATTTGCAAGCAAGGAACCTGACAGATTATTTGAAGGTCCATGTGGAGGCATTCAGAATATGATCAATCTTTTGAAGACACGTCCTCTAGGAGCCGCCGATGCATTTGTCGTGCCACCGCCATGCCCACAACCTCGGCCTCCACCTCGAAGGTACGAAGCAGCACCTCAACCAACTATAGACCAAGCGCCTGGACCTACCTCCCCTCGTGTTTCTTGCCACTCAACCTCTAGTCTTTTTGTGATACCCAATTTTACCGAGGAAGACGAGGCCACTGTACAATCTTTTCCTCAACCCCAAACCCCTCACGCAACCCCCAGACGGTCTCTTGAGCCTTTACATTCCACTCATGATAATCAAGCCCGTGAGAGCTCCCCTCAATTGTAAATAAGAGCTACTAATCAATGGATTTAATTGGACATTACTGTGTACATTATTAAACCCAATATAAAGACAACTTGAGTCAATTTTGAAAAGATAATTGTTTGTGAGGAATTCCTTGACAATTTATTTTTGCATGAATATAGATTGCAAGCTTGCTGTCAACATCTTTCTTTGATATTCGTAGTTCAAAGAAATGTGATATACTGGGTGAGCTGCCTTCTTCAATCAAGAGTTGCATTGCACTAGATATAGTCGATCATCCTTTATCTCTATGCACAATGTCTCCTTATCCTTTCTCTAAGGCACCTATACGACAACTAATCAAACAATTATATTAGACTAATATTTGATGATGATAACCAATAGGGAAATAACTAATGCAACATTAATGTTTACATACAAAACATACTACCTTTTGCATGTTGCATTGGAAAATATATTTTGGAGGTAGGCTGAGGTCAACCTCGTTCTCCAAATCCTCGCGTACTTATCGTAGTGTCACATTGCCTTGAATGCTAAGAACAGTTAGCAGATCAGGTCCACACCATACCTCAAGAATTCTCAAAGGATTGTTCAGGTAATCAGTTAAATCTTGGTCCAAAGCTACCAGATGACCATTCACTCGATGCCACCTTATGTAGTGGAAGGAAGCTATGAAATTTTGAGAAGCTATCATGCACTTACACACAATAGACTTCTTATTTACCTTGCATAAGATGCCATCAAAATCATGGACATCCCAAGATTCATCCAGAAAATCGAGGCATTTCTCTTTCTTGTAGAGTAGCATAGTTCTAGTCTTTCTAATCTCTTCATCATGGAAAAAGTCGACGAACACATGCATGGACATGAAGATTGAAACACGTACCAACCGATTAGCAATATTTGGTCTTAAGCACTTTTGTATTTCCTAATGGAGCTTTAGTCTGAAACACTCAGAGGTTTTAGATGAAGGGACTGGCCACTCTAGCTGTCCTTCAAAGAAACCGAGAGATATTCTAGAGTGCCGAAGCCAAGCGTAGAGCATTATAAAAGCGATCAAAGAAGAAAATCCCCCTTTCAGCCAACGCTCTTCTGGCGCTGGTGTTATAGAGTACTCTTCCACAGTTGCATGGAATGCATCAAAAATGCCAATAATGCAATCCATTGGCTGCTAGTCTTCTTTGTCAGAAGGATAAATATCTGCAATTGGCAGGTTAAACACACAATACATGAGTGAAGAGTAAAATCTATTGTGGATGTAAGAAAACTTATAATTTGGTCGGGTTGTTGGAAATCCTATCGGTGTTGTTCTTAGACGCAACTCTGAGTGCATATATGCGTGCTCAATGAGAACCTCTTTGACTATTTTGCCCAAGTGAAAGTTTTTCACCCTACCTTTATAAATGTTCACAAACTCGTTGCCGGTGCGCTTTCTCTTCCTGGTATGTAGGAGAACCCAACTTCCAACTAGAATGGTGGTGAAAAGCCTTTGACCGTTGTCCAAATCAAAGCTGTTGAAAATTTTGACAGACTTAATACTTGTGGATGATTGTCGCGGTCTTCTGTTCTCCATTAGTGATTCTTCTATGGCAAGATGCACAACACATATGTGAGAGAGGGAATGTTTCTGAGTGCAAACACAATACAATCAAATGCAAGCAAAATAGTTAGTTGAGCGTAAATGAATGAGAATGAGCGGGAATGCTATGAAGTCTCTCCTATCAAAAAAGTGCGCACAACTGCATTGAGTGTGAGTTATGGTATATTTGTCCTATAGTTGGTCCTGACAAGAAAGATTCGAGCAAATCACAACATATATTAGTGTTAAATTTTTTTATGTAACAAAAATTTGTTTTTTGAAAATGCTAAAATTTGAGATAAAAACAAGAAAAATCCGAGCTACCGTTACGGTAGCCCGCCATCCATTAGTCATGTTGCATTCTCTCTCTAGCACTAAAAGGACCAAATTTGAGTCCAAACTTTCCCTAATGGTGTATGTATGGAAGTGTGAAGGAAGGTGAGAGAAGACTAGGGTGGCTTGTGAGAAAAAGTGGGCACAGACTGGGGTCCACCACCATGAGACTACTTTGAGAACATAGAGGGTGAACTTAATTAGCGGTAGCAACATAATCATAATACTTAATTAACTTGGCATGAACAATACTTTTTCAAGAGAGAGAATTAGAGAACTTGACAACAGTCGAGGATTGGATTTATGTGGAGCAGGTACCCCCTCCAATAGGCTTTTGTATTATAGATTCTCTCATCAAGAGAGAATTGGTACAATACAATCTTTGAGTTCCTTGTGACCTAGGTGATGTAATGAATATGGGAAGCTTCATGCATCACGAGCATAACATAAACTTTGTAAAAGCATTAACCATCCCCGACCTCAGTCCCAAGGCCTCAAACACCTTTGAAGGTGGAGAGAGCTAGTGGGGAATGAAAGTAGGAAAGAGGAAGAAGAATTAATACACGAGAAAGAGATAGTTTCTCACTTATCATCACTCTTCTTGCATAGCATATCATAATAGCATAGTAACGATGAAGAAGAAGATGGCAAGCTTAAGCATTGAAGCATGGCTCTTGGTTGGATTTGCATTTCATAGCCAACAGTGTTGGTGTAGGCTCTCAACTTCTCAACAAGCTTAGAGAAGGAGATGGAGCTCTTGCACTTTGCCAAGCAAGAATGAGCTTGTGAGTGTGTTGAGGTACATCCATAAGCACATGTTTATATTCTAACCCTTGTTCCCGTTTATTCTCCCACATTAAATAATTAGTTTAATATGATAAAATCATTTGGGTTGGTTAGATATTAGACTTTTTGACATTACCTCTCTCTTGAAATCATAGGCGTCCTCGACAATGAGGTAGAATAGATAAAGCCATAGTCATTATTCAATGTTTCTTAGCGGGTAGAGGATCCCTTTTTACCCTATAGCATCATTCCAAGATGGATGACTAATCCACTTGGGGCTTGGGAGACTTAGTTGCCGCAAGCATGTCGGCTTGTTAGTCCATATCATAATTCCAAAGTAGAGTAACAAATTCTACTTACTGTTTGAGAGACGTTGTCATCACAAACATGATTCTAAGCATGCATACTACTCAAATTTGTGCACAATAAAAAGAGAATTAGTCTTATAAGACAAAAACATTGATAATTTAAAAGAAACATGTACATTTGTTTACTCTAATGTAGCGTTGTAAGCATTGACAAGGTTCATACTATCAAGCTGCATTCCTTGCATCCATCTAGCACCTTCAAAAGGATAATTTTTGAACTTAATAAGATACCGTCAGATAATCTTCCCATGTCGTAGTACTTTGTCTTCATGCCTAAGGATTGCTTCGGGTTGTAGCACCTCTTCTTGGTCATTGATTTGTGGAGGGTCTTCAATAATTAATTCTCTTGGTGGCTCTCCTTTGTAGGGCTTAATTAGGCTCACATAAAAACATTGTGTATGAGCCAATGGTTGGGAAACTTGAGCTGGTAAGCCATATCATTTATTGGCTTCAAGATTTGAAAAGAACCACAGTATCTTTTTACTAGTTTAGCATAACACCTGTGATGGGCTATATGATTTTTGCCCGTTGTTTGCCTCAATCTAGCCTTGGGAAACTTATGTAAGACCCAACCATTTTCTTTGAACATTAAGGACCTTATGTGCTTGTCAACAACAGCTTTTTGCCTTTGTTGAGAGATGAATATAGCCTCCTTAATCTTTTGGAAAGATTCTTGTAGGTCACGGCCATCGGCAACGAAGATCTTCCCATGGACTTTAAGTAGCAAGGGGCTTTTAGGTCTTCCCTCTATGATCTCAAAAGGTGCCTTATTCTATGTATACTTTACAAGGGGTAAATAATTATCTCATTCTGAGCGTTTATCTACTTCTGTAACATAAGTCTTTAGTATATAGAAATCGTAAGATTGGCTATCTCACTTTGGCCATACGTTTGTGGGTGATAGGCCGAAGAGAAATTTAATCTTGTACCTAGATTTTCAAAGAGACCTTTCCAGAAATAACTGGTCATTCTAGGATCTCTATCTAACACGATGGATTTTGGCAATCCATGGTGTTTGAAAATCAGAGATATGAAGAGGGTTGCCATTTGGTGTGCCTTAATATCTTTTTGACAGGAATAAAGTGTGCTTGATTGCTAAACCTGTTAACTATTGTCCATATTCCCGTATTCCCATGGGACTTGGGTAATCTAAAGATAAAATCCATAGATATACTCTCCAATGGTGAATAAGGGATTGGCAATGGCTGGAGTAATCCAGGTTGCTTCCCTCTATCATACTTGGTCTTTTGGCATACCACACATTTTAAACATACTCTTGTATGTCCACTTTCATGGTAGACCAATAGAAGTACGTCTCTACTCCTTGAAGATTAGGTTGAATGCCTCTATGCCCCATGTAATGGAATTAGTCCTTTAACTTGAGTTGGAGCGGAAAGTGAATAACATATTGAGCATTTCCTTGTGTGTAGATGTAGAGTGAGAAAGAAAGTGCTTGGATGGAGAGATCAACACTAACACATTACTTCATTAACATGGCATGAACAATACTTGTAAAAGAGAGTGAGAGTTTAGAGAAATTGACACCAATAGAGGACCGGATTAGTTGGAGCCGGTCCCCCCTCCAATAGGCATTTGTAATATAGATTCCTCCATGACAGAAGACTTGTTTACAATACAACTGATTGTCTTCCTTGAGACCTTCTTGATGAGGTGAAGATGGCAAGCTTCACTCACCAAGCATTAGCATAACAACAACAATAAACATGATTAGCATGAACTTGAAAAATGCCGAGCCTCAATCCCAAGACCTCAAACACCATGAAAGGTGAGGAGAGCTGACAGGGAGTGAGGAAGAAGAGAGAAGTGGAAATATCTCTACGAAAAAGCAATACCCCCTTGCACATAATCACTCATAGCTCTTGTAGCATAGCTTAGCATAGTGATAATGGAGATTAGAGAGATTGATAAGCAAGCATAAGCATTCTCTTGTGTGGATTTGCATCCATAGCCAAGAGCTTGTTGTCAAGCTTGGAGAAGGAGATGGAGTTCTTGCTTCACAAGAGTGTGTGAAGAGAAGAATGAGAGAGAGAGAGAGAGAGAGCTCGTTGGATGCTCAAAATGAGAGAGAGAGAGAGAGAGAGAGAGAGAGAGAGAGAGAGAGAGAGAGAGAGAGAGAGAGAGAGAGAGAGAGCTTGGTCGACCCCCTTTCCTAGGCTTCCCTTAAAGCTCATTGGGCCAAGTAGCCCTCTAGCCAATGAGAGCTTGTCTCCCGTTGGGGCAAGGTGTGTAGCCTCTTGACAAGTGTCCTTCTTTCCCTCTTGTGAGGTTAAGCTAGCACCCCCCTTGCTTAAGCACAACCCTTACTTGCTTGAGCAGTGTGTCTCTACACCTGACATGTGGCCCCTTTCCTCTCATGAGAGTATGGACCCTTGGTGAGGTGGACACACACTCCTCACCTCCCTCATTTGCAGGGTTCACCCCCTCCTTTGTAGCAAGTTCTTTGAACTCGGTAAGCAGGCAGGCCCCCTGCTTAAGCACAGCCCTTGCTTAAGCAAGCTGCCCCCTTGCTTGCTTGGACCTTAATTGACTAAAGCTTAAAAATTAAAGACTATGTCTTAAGGATTTTAACACTTACCTTTGGAGGCTTTAATGAAGCCAACCCGAAGGTCTTTGCCTCCATTGGTTAGCCTTACTCTTTGATAGACCATTTCTCATTTGGGCCCCTTTTCTATTGGCCTCGTGTTGAAATAGATCTATAAGCACATCTATATCTTAACCCTTGTTCCAATTTATTTTCCCACAATAAGTGATCAGTTTAATATGAGAAAATCATTTGGGTTGGTTAGATATTAGATTTTATGACATTACCTCTCTCTTGAAATCATAGTCATTCTTGACTAGGAGGTAGAAGAGATAGAGTCGTAGTCATTAGTCAATTTTACTTAGCGGGTAGAGGATCCCTTTTGACCCTACTTTATCTTTCCAAGATGGATGACTAATCCATTTGGTGCTTGGGAGACATAGCTTCCGCAAGCATGTCTGCTCTTTAGTCCATGTCATTCTCCCAAAGTAGAGTGACAAATTCTACTTGGTGTTTGAGAGACATCGTCATCACAAACATGATTCTAAGCATGCATACTATTTAAGTTTGTGCACAATAAAAAGAGAACTAGTCTTATAAGACAAAAACATTGGTCATTTAAAAGAAATTTGTACATTTGCTTACTCTAATGTAGAATTGTAAGCGTTGACAAGGTTCATACTATCCTTAAGCTGTATTCCTTGCATCCATCTAGCATCTTCAAAAGGATAATTTTTAAACTTAATAGGATATCATCGGATAATATTACCATGTCGTAGTACCTTGTCTTCATGCCGAAGGATAGCTTCAGGTTGTAGCACCTCTTCTTGGTCTTCAACTTCGGGAGGGTCTTCAATAATTGGTTCACTTGGTGGCTCTCCCTTGTAGGGCTTAAGTTGGCTCACATGAAAGGCATTGTGTATGAGCCAATGGTTGGGCAACTTGAGTTGATAAGCCATCTCATTGATGGTTTTCAAGATTTGGAAAGGACCATAATATCTTTTTGCTAACTTAGCATAATACTTTTGATGGCCCATTGTTTGCTTTAATTGAGCCTTAGGAAATTTCAGTAAGACCCAATCATTTTCTTTGAATGTTAAGACCCTTATGTGCTTGTCAACATCAGCTTTTTGCCTTTGTTGAGAGATGGATATAGCCTTCTTAATCTTTTGAAAAGGTTCTTGTAGGTCACGGCTATACTCATTGGTGGCAAAGATCTTCCGATGTACTTTGAGTAGCAAGGAGCTTTTAGATCTTCCCTCAATGATCTCAAAAGGTGCTTTTCCCGTAGAAGTATGTATAGTATTATTATAGGCATACTCTAGAAGTGGTAAGTACTTTTTCAATTGTGAGCGTTGATCTACTTCAGTGACATAAGTCTTGAGTAGATCGAGTATCGTAAGATTGCCTATCTCACTTCGGCCATCCGTTTGTGGGTGATAGACCAAAGAGAAATTCAATCTTGTTCCTAGATTTTCGAAGAGACCTCTTCAAAAATTACTGGTCATTCTAGGATCTCTATCTGACACAATGGATATTGGTGATCCATGGTGTTTGAAAATCTGTGATATGAAGAGAGTTGCCATTTGGTGTGCCTTAATAGTCTTTTTGACAGGAATAAAGTGTGCTTGTTTGCTAAACCTGTCGACTATTGTCCATATTTTCGTATTCCCATGGATAGAATTGGGTAATCCAAAGATGAAATCCATGGATATACTCTTCCATGGTGAATTTGGAATAGGCAATGGCTGGAGTAAACCAGGTTGCTTCCCTCTATCATATTTGGTCTTTTGGCATACTACGCATTTTGAAACATACTCTTGTATGTCCACTTTCACGATAGGTTGATAGAAATATGTCTCTACTCCTCAAAGAGTAGGTTGAATACCTCTATGCCCCGCATAGGAAGGAGCGTGGGATTCATACATACCTTTCTCACGAAGGGAATGGGTAACACATAGCCTATTGCTGTTGAGAAGATAACCATCCTGCAAGGTGAATGGTTCCTCTTTCTTCCCCAGAGAAAGGGTTGACATTATGTCTTTAAAGTCAGGGTCAGTAGCATACTCATCTATCATAGAAGATAGACCATTGTGAGTAGCTATAGACACCGCATTAACTTTTGGTCGTCGTGAAAGTGCATCAGCCACTTGATTGTGTTTACAGTCAATAAGAGCAATATGAAAATTAAATTGCGAAAGAAAATTTGCCTCATTTGTTTGTCAAAGAGCTTGGTTTGCGTCATGAAATACTTGAGACTTTGGTGATCAATTCGTAGAATGAATGGAGTCCCCAATAAGTAGTGCTTCTATGTGTCTAGGGCATGTAAAACATCTGAAAGCTCTTTCTCATAAATGCCCAAGACTCATTCATCAGTATTGAGCCTTTGGCTCTCATATGCTATGGCATGCCCTTCTTGAAGCAAAACTGCTCCAAGGAAATCACCACAAGCATCACATTGGACCTCAAATGGTTTTGAGAGATCTGGAAGCATGAGGACTGGTTGGGAGATAAGATTCTCCTTAAGCTCATCAAAAGCATTTTTCTCTTTAGCAGTCCATACATACTTAATGTTCTTCTTAGTTAAGTCATGTAGTGGTCCTGCTATTTGAGAGAATTTTGCTATGAAGCTCTATAGTATGTGCACATACCAATAAAGCTTCTTAGCTCATGTAGATTCCTTGGATTAGGCCATGCTTTGATTACCTCTAACTTTGATGGATCCATGCGGATATCATCTTGAGAGATAATATGACCTAGGCATTGAATCTCTTGAAGGAAGAATTTGCTTTTCTTTTGGTTGAGAAAAAGCTTGTTCTCCCTCAATGCTTGAAAAATCACTTGGAGATGTTGCTTATGTTCCTCCAAAGACTTGGAGTAGACGATGATATCATCAAAGAACACGAGTCTAGTGAATTTGCGATAAGGTCTAAAATTTTCTCCATTTGACGATTGAACATAGCTGGTGCATTAGTCAAACCAAAAGGCATCACTAATATTCACAAAAACCAAATGTTGTGCAAAACGCGGTCTTTAGGATATCTTCATCCATTATCCTTATTTGATGATATCCACTTTTAAGGTCAATCCTACTGAAGTAGGTAGAGCCTTGTAGCTTATCAAACAGATCTTCTATCGGAGGCACGGGAGATTTGTTTTTGATAGTGATATGGTTTAGTGCTCAATAGTCCACACACATACGGTATGTACCATTTTTCTTTTGCACTAAAAGGACTGGAGAACAAAAGGGAGAGGAACTAGGCCTCACCATCCCTTTGTCTACCAATTCCTGTACTTGCTTCATGATCTCCTCTTGTTGATCTTGAGAGACTCAATAAGGAGGCTTGTTAGGCGGTGAGCTTCCTGGAAGGAGCTCAATATGATGGTCATCATCCCCTCGTTTTGGAGGTAAGTCCATAGGGATATCATCGATGAACAGATCTTGGAATCCTTTTAGAAAACTAGACAAGTCTAACTCTTCTTGATTCCTACCATTCACATTTGATGAAACATTAGGATTTTTTTTGAGACTCTTTGATGAAAATCATGTACACAGAAACTGAGCTCTTCATTGATTTATCAAAAGCAAGAGAATTTACAAGTGGAATGGTGCAACCACGCTCACTAGCATCTATATACATATTCTTTCCCCTGTAGGTGAAATAGATTGTTCTTTCAGGGAACTTCATATTGGCAGCCATGCGATCAAACCATGAAGCCCCCAAGATAGCATCCTCATTGTTCGAGAGGAGAGATGAAAAAGTCTTCTTTGTTGACATAGCTTTGGACATGAAGCCTCAACTTCCCAATGAAGGGAGTAATGAAGGCTTGCTGTCCCTTGAAAGCTCTGTCAGCCATTACCATATCTCCCATCTCGAAATCTTGAATGCCCAACTTGGTGGCCAACTCCATTGATATGAAGTTGTGAGTAGATCCAGGGTCAAACAAGATGAAGGCATCATGCTCTCTTACCTTTCCCCAAGCATAGGAAAGTGATGATCCTTTGCAATGAGCATCCTCTTTTGGAGCTTTGATGGTGGAAGCCCTAGGAGTCTCATTGCGAGCATTCTTTTTGGGACAAGAACGATAGCCATGTCCTTGCTCCCCACACTTGAAACACTTATGGTCCTTGCGAAAAGCTTCAATCTCTTCATGAGAGATTTTGTTTTTACCTTTGTAAACTCCCTTCTCCTTGGACCGATTGTTGTTGTTGTTGGAAGTGTCTTGGGAAGAATTTTGAGCATTGGTCTTTCCCTTTGCATCATATTTTTGTCTTTGTTTTCCATGGGCTTGCCATTCCATCGAGACCCTTGATGGAAATTGATGCGTGAAGTAACCATGGTGTGATGTATTACTTCGCTAAGAGAACCAGGCCGTTGAGAGTTGATGTATTCGGCCATCTCTTCAAGTAATCCTGCACAGAATTGCTATCTTTGCTCGACAAAGTCTATCTTTTGAAAGACAGTAGCCTTCAGATGTAAATCCCAAAACTTGTCTACATACTTGTGGATAGACTCATGAGAGAGAAGCTTTAGATTGCGCCATTCGGTAAGCACTTTGTCCTTTGCATCGCTTGCAAGAAATTGCTTCATGATGGAAACTCGTAGAGTTTTCCATGTCTTTGGGGCTTCGCCGTTGCCACGAAGGCTGGCCCACCATTGACGAGATGATTTTTGGAAGTGCATAGCTGCATGGCGTAGCTTGGAGGACGTGAAGCCCTCGTCTCCAAAGGCCACATCAAATTGATGGATGAAGGCCAACACTTTGTCGGTAGCACCAAAGGTGCCATCATAGGTGAGAAAAGAGATACTCTTTCCTCCCTCCTTGAAATTTTTTAGCTTTTGTGACCTTCGCCATGCAGGGAATGTTTTGCAATGTCCTCCCCTCTTGTATTCTCTGGGAGAATAGCCATAGCTTTCATCGGAAGAGGAGGAAGGTGAAGAAGAAGGAGAAGAGGGCGACCTATTCCTGGCCCTTTTCTTCCTTTGTTTCCTCTCTTCTCTTTCGAAATGACTAGGAGAAGGACCGTGTGTTGATCTTTTCCTCTTGGGAGGAGTGGGCGATCGTCTAGACCGCCGTCTTTGTGGAGCCACATCTTCAGAGGAACTTATGTTATATTGCTTTCTTGCTCTTTGGATTCCTCCTCTCAATTGGGAGAGAGCCTTCTTTTGGGGGTCTCTTCAAGAGGCCTCCTAAGCTCTCTCTCCTCTTGGAGAGGAAGGGAAATCCCATAAGCACAAAGTTGTGTGTAACTTCGGCTTGCAAGGCAGGGTTGCCCATAGCTTGCCGCAACCTAGTAATGAGATAATTCACAAACATGCGAGCATCATCAGTAGCACCTTCATGTGCAAAATCAACGCCATAAATGTTCATTCTACTCTCTTGGTTATTGTCAGCCATGTTAACAAATTTTTATGTGTATACTTAGTGTATGCTTTGGCAATTCAAAACTTTAGTTGCCACTCCTCTTAGCCTTTGAAAATTGGCTCTTAAGTATCTACACCCATGGCTCGAAGTGGTTAATTATAGAGAGTAGTGAAGTAAGTCTAGCATAGCAAAGTTGCCAAGGGCTACCTCCTTTTGGACTTCTTATGGCTCAATAATAGTAAAACCGTAGGCAAGTCTAGAAAGACTCCATTATTAAGTCCAAAGCTCCCGAGGTGTGCACTATATCCCACATAGTGGGCTCAAAAAAACCGATAATAGATCCCAGTTTCACTTACCTTAATATAATTAACAACATCAACCATTTATAGGCTACTTAAGGACCTCTCTTCTTAAGCAAGAAAAGAGAAACCAGATACTCTGATACCAATGTAATGGAATTAGCCTTTTAACTTGAGTTGGAGCGGAAAGTGAATAACATATTGAGCATTTCCTTGTGTGTAGATGTAGAGTGAGAAAGAAAGTGCTTGGATGGAGAGATCAACACTAACACAATACTTCATTAACATGGCATGAACAATACTTATAAAAGAGAGTGAGAGTTTAGAGAAATTGACACCAATAGAGGACCAGATTAGTTGGAGCCGGTCCCCCCTCCAATAGGCATTTGTAATATAGATTCCTCCATGACAGAAGACTTGTTTACAATACAACTGATTGTCTCCCTTGAGACCTTCTTGATGAGGTGAAGATGGAAATCTTCACTCACCAAGCATTAGCATAACAACAACAATAAACATGATTAGCATGAACTTGAAAAATGCCCAACCTCAATCCCAAGACCTCAAACACCATGAAAGGTGAAGAGAGCTGGCAGGGAGTGAGGAAGAAGAGAGAAGTAGAAATATCTCTACGAGAAAGCAATACCCCCTTGCACATAATCACTCATAGCTCTTGTAGCATAGCTTAGCATAGTGATAATGGAGATTAGAGAGATTGATAAGCAAGCATAAGCATTCTCTTGTGTTGATTTGCATCCATAGCCAAGAGCTTGTTGTCAAGCTTGGAGAAGGAGATGGAGTTCTTGCTTTACAAGAGTGTGTGAAGAGAAAGAATGAGAGAGAGAGCTCGTCGAATGCTCAAAATAAGAGAGAGAGAGAGAGAGAGAGAGAGAGAGAGAGAGAGAGAGAGAGAGAGAGAGAGAGAGAGAGAGAGAGAGAGAGAGAGAGAGAGAGAGAGAGAGAGGTAGCTTGGTTGATCCCCTTTCCTAGGCTTCCCTTGAAGCTCATTGGGCCATGTAGCCCTCTAGCCAATGAGATCTTGGCTCCCTTTGGGGCAAGGTGTGTAGCCTCTTGACAAGTGTCCTTCTTTCCCTCTTGTGAGGTTAAGCTAGCACCCCCCTTGCTTAAGCACAGCCCTTGCCTGCATGAGCAGTGTGCCTCTACACCTGACATGTGGCCCCTTTCCTCTCATGAGAGTATGGACCCTTAGTGAGGTGCACATACACTCCTCACCTCCCTCCTTTGTAGGTCTCGCCCCCTCCTTTATAGCAAATTCTTTGAGCTTGGTAAGCAGGCAGGCCCCTTGCTTAAGCACAACCCTTGCTTAAGCAAGCTGCCCCCTTGCCTCCATGGACCTTAATAGACTAAAGCTTAAAAATTAAAGACTATGTATTAAGGATTTTAACACTTACCTTTGGAGGCTTTAATGAAGCCAACCCAAAGGTCTTTTGCTGCATTGGTTAGCCTTCCTCTTTGATTGACCATTTCTCATTTGGACCTCTTTTCTATTGGCCCCGTGTTGAAATAGATCTATAAGCACATCTATATCTTACCCCTTGTTCCCATTTATTCTCGCACATTAAGTGATGAGTTTAATATGCAAAAATCACTTGGGTTGGTTAGATATTAGTTTTTATGACATTGGCCCCGCATAGGGAGGAGCATGGGATTCATAGATGGCTTTCTCACGAAGGGAGTGGGTAACACATAGCCTATTGCCATGGAGAAGATAACCATCCTGCAAGGTGAATGGTTCTTCTTTCTTCCCCAATGCAAAGGATAACATTATGTCTTTAAAGTCAGGGTCAATAGCATACTCATCTGTCATAAAAGATAGATCATTGTGAGTTCCTATAGACACCGCATTGATTCTTGGTCATTCTGAAAGTGCATCATCCACTTGATTATGCTTAACAATGTGAGCAATATGAAAATAAAATTGCGAAAGAAAAATTACCCACCTCATTTGTTTGTCGAAAATCTTGGTTTGCGTCATGAAGTACTTGAGACTTTGGTGGTCTGTTCGCAAAATAAATGGAGTCTCCAATAGATAGTTCTTCCATGTGTCTAGGGCATGTAGAACAACTAAAAGCTCTTTTTCATATATGTCCAAGACTTGTTCATCAATATTGAGCCTTCAGCTCTCATATGCTATGGCATGCCCTTCTTGAAGCAAAAATACTCCAAGGCACACCACAAGCGTCACATTGGACCTCGAATGGCTTTGAGAGATCTGGAAGCACAAGCACTAGTTGGGAGGTAAGCTTATCTTTGAGCTTGTCAAAAGCATGTTGCTCTTTAGCACTCCATGAGTACTTAACGTTCTTCTTTGTTAAATCATGTAATGGTACTGCTATTTGAGAGAATTTGGATATGAAGCGTCTATAGTATGCACACATACTAATAAAGCTTCTTAGCTCACTTAGATTCCTTGGATTAGGCCATGCTTTTATTACCTCCAACTTTGACGGATCCATACGGATACCATCTTGAGAGATAATATGACCTAAGTATTGAATCTCTTGAACGAAAAATTTGCTCTTCTTTTGATTGATAAAAATCTTGAAACCCTTAAAGCTTGAAAAATTACCTGGAGATGTTGCTTGTGCTCCTCCAAGGACTTGGAGTAGATGATGATATCATCAAAGAACACTCCAATGAATTTGCAATAGGTTCTAAAGATTTTCTCCATTAAACAAGTGAACGTGGTTGGAGCATTTGTCAAACCAAACGGCATGACAAGATATTCATAAAGACCAAATGTTGTATGGAATGCAATCTTTACAATATCTTCACTATTCTTATTTGATGATAGCCACTTTTAAGGTCAATACTTTTGAAGTAGGTCAAACCTTGTAGGTTATCAAACATACCTTCAACTCGTAGTACGAGAAATCTGTTTTTGATAGTGATATGGTTTAGCACTCGATATTCCACACACATGCGGTATGTACCATCTTTCTTTTGCACTAAAAGGACTGGAGAACAAAAGGGAGAGGAGCTAGGCCTCATGATCTCGTCTTGTTGAGCTTGGGAAACTTCATAAGGAGGCTTGTTAGGCAGTGAGATTCTTGGTAGGAGCTCAATTCGATGGTCATCATCCCCTCGTTTTGGAGGTAAGTTCATAGGGATATCATCAATAAAAACATCTTGGAATCCATTTAGAAAAGTAGACAAGTTTAACTCTTCTTGATTCCTACCGTTTTCATTTGACACAACATTAGGACTTTTTATGGATTGTTTGACAAAAATCAATTGAAACACACTAAGAAACGCAATCACTACCTTTCCTACGAAGCCAATGCTCACGAAACATAAGCTAATGTCGTTGAATCGTTACAAAACTCAAGGGCTAACCTCTATACACCTAGAGGACACCATCCTATGGTCTCTAACCTAACTTACTACCCATAAACACCCGATGCAAAAATCACGTATAAAGACAGACCAAAATTTACAGGTCACCGATTCTCGACATGCTTAGGTGTAAGGCGTAGCTCATACTGCCATGGTCGCAATGACATATAGCAATCACTAAACAAATGTACTCTTGGAGAGAAAACTCACCTTGAAGCTCGTGGAAAAGCTCTTTGCGAAGAGACCGAAACCGCACAAGGTTGGTGTTGAAGTGTAGCTCTTGCCGTTTCTAACACAATGGTGACGTCACCTTCGCAATGTAGCCACCGCAGAGCGCATAGGGAGAAGAAGAAGGACTCACTCTCTCTCAGCACACAACACACAGCCACGTATACTTAGTGGAGCTCAAAAGCTGATTCACCAAAAAGTTGTATTAGGTTTACAAAAATTGGCTTTTATAACTTAGCATTGAAGATTCTAACTCACCAAGATTACCTCCTACCATCTACTGTGGGGTTAGAGATTCCACACACTTACTAAACTACAATCTAGAAACTCATTCAAGTCCCAAAATAATTACAAAAAGTTTGTCAGAATAAGTATTACAAAAATTGGACTCTTCCAATGTTTTAGCCGTAGCCGTCAACACTTCCCCCCTCCGCATCCATGTCATCCCTGACATAATGGGTCTTGATCTCCTGATCTTGTAAGAATTCTCAGCCTTGGAGTCAGTGGAATCCCTGGGGCTTTAGCAGCTTCAAGTATGACTCATACCTTATGTTGCCCAAGGTGTCTGCAGGGCCGAACATTTTGTTGTCGTAAGTAAAGAAGCCGGTGTAGAAGGCTTCGTCAAAGGCTTGCATGTGGTAGCTTGGTAAGAACATTAGCCTTTGGTAGAACAAATGTAACACCTCCGGGGATTGCTGCTTTGACAAATCAAATGTCATTGTGGTGACAGTGTCACTTGTTGACAGTCAGGTTGAGTCCGTAGCTTTGGACGGTGCGAACACTTCAATGCACACCAGGAGGGTCTTGCTGCATATCTTCCTGATCATCACACACATCAAGTCGGGGGAGCCAATGAAAATCTTAATGGTGCCCTTCAGGGGGTTTCACCATATAAGATACACTTATTCTCTCTCCTTCCTTGGGTGGTGGCATGGATGGGTAATTGAGCCAGGTGGGATGTTTCTTCAAGATTCTTGTGTGGTTTGCTGAGGTGCATATGCAAGGGACTGGGCCAAACAGAGTGTCATTCTTGATGTTTTTGGGAGCTTCCACCAAGTACTTTATAAATCCGGGTTACTTGAGGAGCCACGCTTTTCTCCACTTTGGTTGGGAGTCCACTATCTTCTTTGCAGTGTCTGAATCTTTGACATCTCCCTCATACACTGGCTGTGTTGCTTCCTCTTTAACTCTTTTCTTTATCACCATAACTTCATACTTTAGGAGAGGGTAGGGGAGTGAAGGTTGCATCCATTCCTCCCTGAGTGGATCATTTGCTTCTCCCATTCCAAGGCTGCCTTGTGGTCTTCATATGTGGATTGTTCAATCAGAGTTTGAAGGCGTGTCTCCTCCTCTGCAGCTAAAGGTTGTTCTGCTTCTGCCTGTGTATGTACCTGTTCTTCTAGGTGCTGTAGGTCTTCTGCACCTTCAGGAACCTCTAAGGGCTCATCTCTTGCATTAATGCCGAGGTCACTGGGCCCTGACTCTGTTTCATGTGTCCTTGCTTCAGGTACTTCTTTTTGTAGTTCTGTTATCTGTTGTTGAGAAAGTCTATCTTTTTTTGCAGCTTCTTCTGCTTGATCTACCAATAGCTCTTGCAAAATTCCTAACTGGAGTTGGAGCTGTTTTTTTTCTTTGCAAAGTTCTTGGTGTTGAGCCATCATTCTCTCCTCTGCGGCTAGGGATCCTTTTGCCATATGCATTCTCTGTCTTTGTTCTAGCCGCAATTCCTTTTGTAGAGCAGTGATTTATGCTTCCAAAGCTTGTATAACTTGGCTATCTGCTCTTGCAACTGCTCATGCAGCCCTCATGTTGCTCTGAGTCTCTGGATTGTCAAGTCGTGGAGCTCAAATTTGGCTTTTAGCTCCAACACTTCATCCTTTGCTACTTCCAGCTCATCCTCCACTCTTTATTTTTCTTCTTGAAGACTCTTTACTTCACGCGAAACCTTCACCATTTGTAGTGTTAGAGTGTCTCGTTTACTTTCGGCCTCTCTTAGTGTCTTACTAAGAGTCTCAAGCTCTTGTTCTGCTTCCTCAGCTTTATGGGTCGTCATTTGGATCGCGTTTGTGAGGTGTGTCGTGTTCTATTTGCATATTGGCTTCCCTGGTACGTAGCATACTGTTCTCTTCAGCCAGTGTTAGAGACCGCGTTCTAATTCTGTCTAGTACTTGTTATGCGGCTCTCACATCCTCTTCATTTGTTGTAACCAGGCTTCTTGTTGATGGTCTAGGGATTGGGCCTGAAAAGGGAACTTGGTGTCCCATAATCAACATTACTCCTACTAGAGGGGTTCTCCACGGGCTGGTCAAAGGTTTCCGTTGTGGTTCATGCGGGATTTGGACCAACCCTAGTACTCCAAGCTGTGGGGATTGCCTTTCTTGTGCTCTCCTCTATGTTTCTTGGTCTTCTTGTGGTTCTTTTGATCTATCAGCTCTCACCTATTCTTTAGGAATCTCCTCCCTTTCTTGCTCTTGCTTGGCAAGCCATGGTGGGGTTGGAGTGCCATAGGCCACCTCAGAAGCCTCTGCCAATGTGTATCCTGCTTGAAGGAGGTCTTCATAAATGGTCCTTTCTTCTTTTTCCTTGTCTTTTGGTGATGGTGCTGCCTCTTCAGTATTTTCTAGTGAGTGTTGTGGTTGGGATGTAGAGGGCTTTGGACTTGGAGGATGAGTAGAGGATCCTGGTGGTGAAGGTGGCGGAGTTTCACTTTTTGTTTGCTCACCTTCATTGCCTTTCTTGAAGGGAGCCTCTAGCATTTGTTTCAGCTGCCTCTTGATATCTTGTACCTCCTCCATTGTGAAGGGGTCTAAGTTATGTTGTTTGATCACCTTTTCAGATTCTTCATAGGCTCAGATGTAATGATCAAACCGATCCTCTAGCGGTCTTGAGGAGCTTCAAAGTCTCCTTTGAGTGGCCATTCTGCCTTTAATTGCTCGATCAACCTCTCGATCCGAGTGGCCTTTTGTATATGTGTCTCTTTGGGCCTTGATTCTTTTGTCATCACCATCTTACCCTTCTTTCATGGGGGCTCCTCAGACTCTTCCTCTTATACAGTCTCTAGCCTCCTCCAAACCCGATTGGTGGTTCCACTGCTATTTGTGGTTCATCTTCTATGTCTTGCTTTAACTTCAACCACTCATTCTGGGTTGGTGGGGTAGGCCACTGTCCTCTTGTACTGATAGCTTCATATGCAGTCTTTGTCAATGTTTCTCTACCTCCAATGTACTTATGCTTTTTTGTACCCATGCCGACCACTTGCTCATGCAGATATTGGGCGTAATTTACCTCTTTGGGCACACTGCTTCTCAATGCCCAAGTGATTGTAATGGCCATTGCATGTGGAGGCATTGTGTACTTTTGTGGCCGCTTGCTGCAAACATGGAAATATTGGTTGTAAAGCTTGCAGATCTTTGTAGCCCTCGGGTCTACCAGGTCTTGGAATGTCTAATTAGGTTTCTTGTGAGAGTAGATCTTTACTTCATCTCTTCTCACTCTAACAAATCTACCCTTATTATGGAACCCTAATGAATTTGCTATGATTTGAGGTGTAATCACCACCTCTGTCTTCTGTCCATCCAAAGCAGTAATCAATGTCTTGCCATCTTTCTGGATTGAGCTGGCTATCTCATAGACTCTTTGCACATCTACACCCACTGGTGGTCTAGATGTGAAGAAGTTGTACAAATCTCCTCTTTCTAGCTAGGTGAGTGTTGCTTCTTTGTTTGCATACTCCAAAATTTCTCGTGGATTCATTGGGATATTCACTGTATTCTCTTGAAGATCTCTGGAGGTTCCTTGATACATAGCCAGTCCTTCTCTTTCTAATGTTATCTCGTCTATCCAAACTTTGATTGGCTTGAGCGTCTCTTCTGGTAGTGTGTAAGGCTCATTGACTGCAATTATGTCCTTCAAGGACAACCTCTTCTTGCTAATGATCGGGTGGCTTCCATTGATCTTGTAGATTCTCCAAGTATAAAAATTAGCATAATTCTCCAGATCTGGTGTTATTGCAGTTTCTAGCTTTCCAAATAACTTCAAAATTGAAACACAAGCAAATTACAGCCTAAGGGTGCTATGCATGTGGAAAAAAGTGCATTTTTGGTGCAAATTCATGCTATGAGACATCATACGTGTATGATGTCTAAGTGCTCAGAATGAAGTGATTTTTCATATGTGCATAGCTCATAGCATATGCATCATGGATATATGCCTAGAATCGAGTTTGGGTGTCATTTGGGCAAGATGTGACCATATTAACTTTTTTTTATACCTTGGATTTGTATTTTGGCCATGGCTTGAGCAAATGATGTTCAAATGGGTTAAAAATTGATGGGAATACTCATAAGCAGGTGGTATGAACATTGGCTAGGCAAAACTTCTCTCATAATGACATTTGAATACCTTTAGACATTATACGCGTATGATGTCTCTTGATACAATTTTTCTTGAAAATCATGGGATAGGATGTCCATAACTTGTGCATGATGTATGTGGATTCAGAATTGAATTTGGAAATGGATTTGTAAGTGGCACGCCATAGAAGGAGTTTTTGTGCATTAATATTTCCACCATGTGGATATATCATGGATGAATGACACCATGAATGATGTCCATTCATGGTGAGATTTAATTGGCAATCTCATAAGGTTTTGATGGAATAGATGGTAACCTCATAAGCCCTACAACTTGTCATTTTGTAGGGGTTAGACATCATACGTGTATGATGTCTATTTCATCTTTTTTGGCTAAGACTGATTGCGAAGTTAGCTCAGGATGTGTGCACTGCTTTGATGTGCCTGAAATGGTATTCGGATGAGGGTTCATGTGCCCAAGACCATAGAATATGTTTTTGGATCCTTGATTTGAAAAATGAGTTGTATGATGGTCAAATCATGCCCAAATGTGCCCAAACTTGGTGTATGTGATGTATATACCATGAAGTACAATTCTGAATGGTCAAAATGCTGACATAACTCTTCTATGAGAGAGCTAGACATTATACACGTATACTGTCTACCCTTGTAAATCAAACATTTGAGCATAGGGACATAATGTATGTGCTAAATGCATGCTTTGCACTTGTTTTGACCTGATTTGGAGCACTTTTGATAGGTCTAAAACCAATTTTTGAGATTTAGCCTAGACTTTGCATTTTTGGGTATTAGCCATCCTCCTTGGCTCCAAATCTCATGAAATTTTGTGTACTTCATGTTTAGGGTATGCATAATGTATTCGTGTATTCATAGGAGTGAGTTCTATGCAAAATCTAGCTGTGAGATATCATATGCATATGATGTCTAGTTGATCAAAATCATCTTTTGGTGCTTTGTGCTTGTTCCCTAAGCCCTAATTGCTACTTTTCAAATTAAAAAGTCATTGGTTTAGTATAGAAACTCCCTGTTTGGCATTTCAATATCTGAACGGGATTTCTTAACTTGGAGATGACTTTCCGCGGTACTTCTTCTTGAGATTCACCTCCTGATCTTGTAGATGCAATATAGCACCTTCCCATGGCTTTGCGGTAGCATTTGGTGTTACGCCTAACATTTTTGGCAATTTGTCACTCAAATAGCATCTTTTTGTGAGGAGATGGTTGGCGATGATTTTTCTTGATGTTTGACCATACATGTTGGTTGTCGATGATATGTCGATGATGCTCATGAAGCTTGGTAGCAAATGGATGCAACATTTGGTCGTGAGAGCCAAATGACGCTTTGCGTGTCCGAAGCCTAGTTTGGTGTTTGGACCATCTTCTGGTAGTTTGTTCATGAAGGCATTTGCATAGGCTTATAGGAAACCTCAAGGAGTACTTATTCATGAAGTTTGGCGGCACTCTGACTACTTTTTCCAGATTGGCTTTTGTAGGTTCCCGAGAGTTAGGGTTTTTTGGCTGACCTAAATCAGCGTGGGAGGTCATAGACTTGCTCTCCTATCCTAGGGTTAACCCCCCCCCCCCCTCGTCAAGTTTTTTAGCAATTGGGTTGGTGGTTATTGCGCGGCAGTACCGTTTTGACTTCCTCTCGGCGATGCTCCATTACCCTTTTCATTGCCTTTTCGCGATGAAGTTAGTGTAGAGCAAGTAGAGCTTATGGTAAGGAGCCTACCTCTCATGTCTGGCGTTGACCGGTGTCCTGTGTGCGTCGTATGAAGCCATAGAAAATCCACACGCTCTAGGTCTCTCTAGCTCTCTCTCACTTGTGAATAGTAAAATTGAGGTAGTAAGTGGGCCCATAATATCTTATATCGGGGTTCCCACGTCACTTGTCATGAAATTTGACATGTGCTCCTATCTTCTCACGAGGTGCCGCTTAGGCTCAAAAAATTATTCATTTGGATTCCATTTGTCCCATTTCTGAAAAATTTGTCATTTCGTCCAAAAATTGCTAGAGTCAGGCTTTTCGCAAGTTTTTCATAATTGCACCCCGACTTCATCGTATGTTATCCTTGACATGCTGACCATTCTTGTCTCTTTATTTTGTCATTCCGTCTCCATCTGGTTTGACTTTTCTATTTTTCTTTGTTTTTCTCTCAAAATTAGTGAAAAATAAAAGGAAATTAATGAAAGTAACCCAAAAAATACCAATAACTCAAAATAGCACGATAATATGCTATGTACACTTGCTTTCCATGTTTTTGGTCAGATGACTTTGTTTTCCTCAGTTCTTTGCATAAAAATTGCTATTTTTACATATATATCTACACCTAGAGTTCCATTTCTGACATCTGCCCTCATCTCTTTGTAGACTCACATTAAATAAGGGCCTGTACGTTTGGGTTTATCCGGATTTTTTTTGCAATCAAATGCAATCAACTTAAATAATAGAAAACAATGCCCTTCCAGTATTTTCTAGGTCTATGGGGTTCGCATTGAGAATGCCCCCCCCCTCCTATTTGGAGTCCTCCGGGACGATGATGGATCGCCCTCATATGTGTTGTGCATTGACCAAATGTGGTGCTAATGCAGGCCATGTAATGCGATCCTATGTACATACTCTGTTAATGCATGGAAAATTAATGTGTTAGAGGAGGGTATAAGCGAATTTGCTTATTGGCATACGATGGTGATGTTTTCTTTATTTCCAGTGCCAAGAGTGGAACAGGGAAATAACAACCATTCGAGCTGCTCCTCTCTCTATTTGATCAACAATGGATGCTTTTGTATTGCTGGTGCCTGTTGCATTGTGTGTTTGTCATTGTTGTCGAATCGGATCCCGTCAATTGGCAATTGCGCTTAGTCTTGTTGAACTTGTCGTAGATGCTTGGGTACCCAAATTTGCTTTACCCTTGTTTCTGAATCATATGGCTGGGATTTCAATTGCGTATGATGAATTTTTTTTTTAATGGATTGGCACACTATTCCTCTTGGAATCCAGATTTACAGGTGATTACTTTGTGTCGCAATCAATTTCTTCGGCACCCATACTTGTGCTGATATCTTTGGTTTTCTTTTTCGGATTTGTTTTTTGGCTGTGTCAAGGTAGTTTGAGGTTTTGCATTCATAATTTGTCCGACCTCTGGTTTCTTGGCCCAAAATTGCTTTCGTGCAGCTTGTGATTGTTTTGGTTGCTTTTGTTTAGTGGTTGGGTTGATTAGGTCCCTTGGACGATTCTCGTATTTTTGCTCTGCAGAGTAGGAATGACTTTTGCCTTGGTCTTTGTAACCCATTTCTTTTTACAAACTATTGGTTGGATTGTAGCGTGAATTTCTATTATCAAAGCTTGGTCTTTATGTACTGACACAAAGGGAACCACTTGATTTTTGTTTGTTTGCTTTTTACAAACTATTGGTTGGATTGTAGCGTGAATTTCTATTATCAAAGCTTGGTCTTTATGTACTGACACAAAGGGAACCACTTGATTTTTGTTCGTATAGTGAATGTTGACTATATCCAAGCTCCAATCAATTTGTACGTTTACTTTCTTTTCCAAGGTTGTACAAGCAACAATGGATGCTACGCTAACATATCTTCTACCACATAAAAATCATGCCGATAGAGATATTGATTTACCTGTACATGTAGTATGATCCACCCCATTGCCTTGATGGAGTGTTCCAAATAACTGTGAATTGCCTGGCTTGCTGGCTTAAGTGCTTATGCAAGTTTTAGTTGCTTGTATAAGCTGTAGGAAAGAAGATTCCCTTGTTAGGCTTATGTTAGGGAGGATGGAGGCGGTTGGAAGCCATGGCGAGGAGGGTGAAAAAAAATGAGAGAGAGCGGAGAGAGTTGACATGACACAAGAAAAATAACGTTGTTGTTTTTGCTATTAAAATCTCTTTACATATTTATGACTTTTGAGTGATATCGACCACTCTTTGAATCATGCAATCTCCACTAGCTTCTGCATGTATTAAGAGGTGTTCCTATTGTGCTTGTGACTCAACAACCCCCCCCCCCCCCCCCCCCCCCCCCGCCCTCAAGCTCAAACCATTAACAATGGACTCGAGACAGACCATGGCAGAGTTCAATCACCTAAAACTATGAGTAGAAGTCCCCCTCTTGACAATAACATAGGTGTGTGTGTGTGTGCACTTCCCTCAAATAACATAGGTGTGTGTGTGTGTGTGTGTGTGTGTGCGCGCACGCACTTCCCTCAAACAACTATCAGTGTGAGACAAGCCAGAACTCAGAACCAAACATAAAAGGGTGGTCTTACCATTGATGCATGGCAATGTCTATCACCTATACATTTTATTGACAATGACTGACATAAAAGGAAATATAAAACAAAATGAAAACTAAAGGACATCACTATCTACAAACACATCTTCATCACTTTCAACCATGTTGATCTGTTGCTTGTTCTTCTTAGAAAATTTATCCGAAGGATGATTGGTCTTTCCACCATGGATGCAAGGATTTTTGCTAAAACAATCCTTGGTTTGATGATTGCTGTGGCCACATATCGCACACGGTCTAGTGATGGTAGTCAGCCTGGTTGAAGTTGCAGCCCTGGTTGAATTTGCAGTCGAAGTTCAACCACGAGATACATATACAGTCGATACGAAAGAACTATTACGTGGTACTCATTTCTCTTCTTCCTGCAATGAATTAACAATACCATCCAAAGAAGGTAGCGGATCCTTCTCCTTTAAAATAGTTACAATTTGACAAAATTTTGTACGTAGGCTATTAAGAAAAACGGCTATAAGATCTTCATCTGGGACAGGAGATTCAACATAAATCAATTGAGTGTGGATACTTTTCAGTCTGTTAGCTAAAGCTGCAATATTCTCAGCATCACGCATAGAAAGAGAATACAACTCCATTTTAAAGCTCATTTTGGAGTATTTGGCTTTAGGACCAAACACTTTCTCTAGTTCCATCCAAGAAGAGTTGGCAGATTGCATTTCATCCAAATAATGAATAAAATCATCTTCAAGAGATGTCAGAATAATACCTAATGCTTGCTCGTCCTTGAGTTGTTGCTCGACAGAGAGTGCTCGGGTAACTGCAGTAGATGTGCCTGCTTCGTCTATTGATAGAGGCTTAACAACATTCCAAAGGTTTTTCCGCATCAGATAGCCTTTCACTTTAGTTTTCCAGGTGTGGAAACCGGGCCCATTAAACTTGTCAGTTTTGGATGCCATAATTGAACCTTGAAAGTTTGATGAGATGGAGATTCTTATTGAGGATTATACATGCATGCGAAGTATAGTTTGGATGACACTTCACCAGTCAACACTGCTAGGCTATACCTTTTTACTTGTTCGTGACCTACTGCCCGATTCCAAGCTACTCTTAATTTGTGACTCTTGCTCGATTGTGAGCTCTGCCAAGCTTGTGTGCTTGTGTGGGCACACACACACACACTTTTCTGCTTGCCAATTTTTGAATGCCAGAGAAAAGACGAGTCCCTTGGTTGATTACCTGCTTATAGGCAAGATTCTAAGCCTTCTTGCTCTCAAGACTCCATGTATTGTTGCTCGGCTTCTTTGCCCTTGTAATGCTGGGCTTCGATTTCCTGTGCTCCTTGCCTGGTCTGAGCTTTTTTATTTTGCATGCAGATCTACCAAAGCTCTCTAAGGTTCCATGCTCGACTGGGATCGCTGCACACACGGATTAGCTGGGGATGTCGACAAGCTCCTTGAGCTCTGATACCACTTAGGGGAGTCGATGCGGAGTGTACAAGAGAGGGAAGGAGAAAAGGGGGAAGGAGAAGAAGCAAACATTGTCTTGGGTGGAGCTTTTGAGAGAATCGCTCTTAACTCCTTATTGATCATTATAACCAAATAATGTAAAGCTAGAATATTGGTTAAGCTAGCAGACCGGCCACAGAAGGGATCCAAAGGAGGCAAAATAGGGATCCAAAGCATGGGCCATCTACAAAAGAGCAATGTGCAACAATGGGCTTAAAAGACCCTAAGGTGCAGCCCATTAAGACTTCCAAAATGCTAAGGTTCCAAAATTCAAAGGTTGTGTCCAAAGGTCAAAAGCTTAGGAAAATTGGATGCTTTGTGTGTGTGTCCCAAAAGTCTTCAACCATATCTACATAGGAGGGGGCGAGCCCTAGAAGTAGGAGATGAGAGAGAAACTCACACACACACACACACACACACACACACAAGCTCCCTTTGTACACAAGGGGAAAGAGGGACACATGTCAGCTCCCTAGCCCAGATGCCCACAAGGTGTACTCAATTTCTATTGGATGACCTTGGAGGTGGACCAATGAGAATTAGACTAGAGTAAGTCTAGTTTAATTAATTTAAAAACACTTAATAAAAGAACCAGTAAGAATTAAGCTCTCTAGAAGACTATTGGACAGTCTCCCAAGGGGTCCAAGGAGCATTCAACAGCCCCATGGCTTGCATGATCCATTGGCCAGGAGGCAAAGGGGTCCAATGAGAGTTTAGTTGCATTTATTAATTACCTAAAGCTCTCACAAAAGGGGAAAGGGGGACACATGTCATAAGACTATCACTTATGCTGCTTAATTTCCATTGGCTAGGCATGGGGAGGTCCAATGAGATGTGAGCATGAGAAAATAGGAAGAGAGGTCGACCAAGAGAGAGAGGGGGCTGATTGTTCAAAGGCATTATCACCTACACACTCACACTAGCTTATGTGTGGAAGTAAGAAGACTCTCTCTCCTTATCAAGCTTTAATGGAAAGGTTATCACCTACTCCAAGCTTGTGAGAAGGAAGGCCTACACCAACAACTCCTGGCTTTGTGATGCAAATCCAACCAAGAGCCAATCTTCAATGCATGCTCATACCCTCTACCATGCTAATTACTAAGCTAAGCTATGCTAATATGAGTGATTATGTGAGGAGATGTACATCTTTCTTGTAAGAATACTCCTTCTTCCTCTCAATCTACTCTCATACCCCGCTAGCTCTCACCATTTTCGAAGGTGTGTGAGGTCGTGGGTCTAAGACCGTGAGGGAATTGATGTTGTGTTTAATAAGTGTTGTGCTTAGTACATGAAGTTTCCATCTTCATTGCACTAGCTAGTATTGAAGGAACACAAAGAATTGTATTGTAAAATGTCTCTCTTGATGGGAAAAACCATAATACAAAGCCTTTTGGAGGGGGGACCGGCTCCATGCAAATCCGGTCCTCAAGTGTTGTCAATTGCTTAATTTCTCTCTCTTTTGAAGTAGTGTTCATGCTATCTAACTAGGTGTTATACTTTTTGTTGCTCTCTCCACCCAAGCACTCTTGTTCTTCTCATTAGGAATCTATTCTATTGAAATGCTTACTATGTTCATGCTACATTCCGCTACACACAAGTTACTAGATCATTAAATGTTACATAGGTGTCATAGCACAAGGTTTCTCTTTTCTTGCTCAAGAAGGGAGGTCCTCAAGCTAGCTATAAATGTTTGGTATTATTAATTGCATATGAGTAAGTAGAATAGGGATTTTTCAACCTTGCAGTGCGCTGCCTTTGTGCAGATAACGAGGAATCACCGTCCAGAGCTATGGTCTTAATAGTGGAGTCCTACGAGGCTTGCCTACGGCTTAACCACTATTGAGCTATTAGAAGCTTGAAAGGAGCCGGCACTGTTTTGGTGTTGAACGACCCTCTCTTCTATTCCTTGCAATTAATGGTATTCGAGCCACGGGTACAGTAGCTTGAGTTATTTTTCTAAAGGGGTAAAGAGGAGTAGAAACTAGTGCTTGAAGTGCCAAAGTACACCTAAAAATTTCACACCTAAAAGTTGTTAGAATGGCCAACAATAATAAAGAGAGTGAAATTAATGTTGATAACTTTGATTTTGCTAATGAGCAGGCTACTAATGATGCCCCTATGCTTGTTAACTACCTTGTTTTTAGGCTTCAACAAGCTATGGGTAATCCATCCCTCCAAAATGAAGTGCAATGGTAGCTTCGTCCTCATGGGATTCTCCAAGCTCCTCACCATGACGAGAGAGCACCTAGGAAGCCTCCTCCTGAGACTCCCAAAAGAGGCCCATCTCTGATTCAGGAAGAAAACGAGGATCCATACGAAGGGTTCAAAAATTTTCTCCTTGATTACGCATCTCCTTCTCAAAGGAGAAATCAAGCCTCCACCAAAGGAATGAGAAAGAAGTGAGTCTCCCGCCACCTCGACGGAGATGGCTCCACAAAGACGGCGGGCTAAACGCTCTCCATCACCTCCAAAACGGAGAAGACCAACGCACACTTCTCCACATCATAATTCAAAGAGGGATGATAAAAAGCAAGAGAAGGTCCAATTGTGGTGATTGCCTTGGAGCTGTTTTGCTCCAAGAAGGGCATGCCATCGGCTATGAAAGTCGAAGGCTCGACCCTGTTGAGCAAACTCTAGGCATATATGAAAAGGAACTCCTCACAGTTCTACATGCCTTAGACTCATGGAAGCACTATTTATTGGGGACTCCTTTCATTCTGCGAACGTATCACCAAAGTCTTAAGTACTTCATGACGCAGACCAAGCTCTCCGACAAACAAATGAGGTGGGTAAATTTCCTTTCGCATTTCATTTTCATATTGCTCACATTGCTGGCAAGCATAATCAAGTAGCCGATGCACTCTCAAAACAACCGAGAGTGAATGCAGTTTCCATAGCAACTCACAATGATCTATCTTCTATGATAGATGATATGCTATTGATCCCGAATTTAGAGATGTGATTTTAGCCCTTGCATTAGGGAAGAAATAGAAACAATCTACTTTACAAGATGGTTATCTTCTCTATGGTAATAGACTATGCGTTACTAACTCACTACTTGAGAAAGTAATGTATGAATCTTATGCTCCTCCGTATGCGGGGCATAGAGGGATTCAATCTACCTTAAAGAGGGTGTGTGTGCTTATTTTGTATGCCTTGGGTATTTTGCTTTTCAAGAAAAAGCGCCCATACTGGGAACCTCTAGGGCTCTAGTACCATAGGCGATACATGTGAGTGAAGTACCCAATCAAGCTGAGATTTCTCTTCCAGCTTAAGATTTTATAACGTGCACTACAAGAGGTTATGTGCTCTTGTGACGCTCTTAGCGACGGAAATACATTGGGTTTTTATAACCCCCGGCGTCGCTATAAGCGTCGCTAAAAGCGTCGCTACGAGAGCGTCGCTATATGCGTCGCTATAGCCGTCGCTATAAGCGTCGCTATAGCCGTCGCTATAAGCGTCGCTATAGGCGTCGCTATATAGCGACGCTAATAGCGACGCTTATAGCGACGCTCTCACAGAAGAGTATAGCGACGCATATAGCGACGCTACAGAGCCATAAATAGCGACGCTTATAGCGACGCCTGAGAGAATATTTTTTTGGTGGCAGGGCATTGAATGCCCTGCCACCCATCAACCATATTGTACTTGATTCACTTTTTAAAAAAAGTGCAAAGGTAAATAATAGACCCAAAATAGTCACCCACAAGACGCATTGTTTGCAAAATTGACAATTGTACACATCATAGACAAACTGAATTGATTGGCAAATGTAATAATGACAATTGTACAACATCATAGGCATAAAGAATTGATTGGCAAAAGGAATTGCGGTGACAAATGTAATAATATACATGGTTCAAAAAGACGTATAAAATCCGTCTCATGATACATAAGCTATGAGAAACCCTAAACTAATGCTATCTAGCTACGGCTAAACTGACGTCGTCTAATCAGACGTCTCATCGCGTCCAAGCGGCGTATCTGTCGGATTCTGCAAAAAAAGACAATAAGACAGTTTTCAGTAAGTATAAACATATAACGACATTTATAAAACAATACAAAAAATAAAAAAGAGTAAACCCTAATACTAACCATGCCGCCGCGAGAACTGAGAATGTCCATCAGGGCGTTTAAGCCCTTCCTGCCTGCGTACTCGCGCTCGTACGGTGTGGGATCACGTCCTGTCATCGACCACTGTCAAAACATACAAAGATTTCATTATGTTAGAACTAAAAAACTCATAAACCCTAAACTATCGAACATGCATAAAGAGCAATGTGAAAAGACTTACAAAATCGGCCTCAAATGATGCCCATCCACCGCTCCCCAAGTGGTGCGAGCTCCCTGCCTCTACTCGCGCTCTGGCTGCATCCTTTTGTTGCTTCCACTTGTCGGGATTCTCGCGCGCTGCTTTCTTCGCATTCTTCCAATCTTCTTTGGCCAGCCAATCTGGCCTATTCCACCCATTCTTGATTGCTTTTTGCACTTCGGAACGCTTGTGTTTGCAGTATTCGCGCATTCGAATCTTCATCAGGTCTTCATTGAAGCGCTGATCCCGTGTTGGAACGGGAAACTCATCATGAAGTATGCTGATGACTCTGTTTTTTAAATCACTTGGTACTTCACTCCATTTGTTTAGTATATAGTGTCTAAACAGCTGAGAGCAAAGACCACGCATGTGCGAGATCACCTTCTTGCCGTCATCATCCATGATGATCCCGCCGCTGATGTCGACGGAGTAAGGCAAGCCCTCTGGCCGGTGACGCGTGAACCTGGGTGTCCCGGCAGGGGTCTCTAGCGGCGTGTCGATGGGGGTACGGACGTCAGGTGTCTCCACCGGCGTCTGGGCCCCGAAGCGAGGAGTGTCGAGTGGGGTGGCTCCTGGCGGAGTAGGTAGAGGTGTGTAGCTTCTAGGAACAGTCAGCCGTGCAAAACCTGGCGTAGACGGCGATGCTGTGGCTGGTGTGGGGGCGGGCAAAGAAGGGGAGGGTAAAGAGCCTCGTCGAACACGAGGCGGTGTGGAGGCATCGGTGGCGGAATCCCCACAACAACCGCCACCGCCACCACTAGAGCGCCGGTGTCTAGAAGAGTGTGACGCTCGTCTCGTCGACGCCGAAGCTTCGGAGCGCGCCGAATGCTCCGAAAGAGAGGGAGATGCGGATGGTGTAGGAACGCGCGATGATGCGCCAGAGCGATGACGCTCCACGTACCACTGTCTCTGCTGCGGTGACAAAGAAGAAAGAAACTCCTCATCATCCATACCTGCATTAAACACACGAATATTTAAACTTAATATTGAATGAATAGAGTAGACAATGACGCAAAGACCATTAAATACAATGACGTAATGACGCATATAAATACAATGACGCAATGAATCGAGTGGTAGAAGAGGCAAGTCGAAAACTCAGAATTTTCAATCAAAAGATGTGAGCGCGAGTAGAAAAGAGCGTTACACACCATGGAAGCTACTTAGAGAGCTAGAGCTTTTACAGCACGGAGCAAAATTGTTCAAATACAATATTTGTGGCTTTAAGAGATCTCTCTCTCATCCTCGCATAACTCAGCATAACTTCCTATATCTATATAGAGCTCTCCGTTTAAACACATATCCTCTGTTTCATTTTGTAGCTCCTCTGCATGCACCCCATATAGAGTAGTAGCATCTTGATGCTCGTCTGGCACCACCGCAGCGGCTTCTGATTGAGCATCTTCTCTGATCTCCTCCATTGATGTCGTTGTGATTGGCACATGGTAGCCTTCATACGTCCTTGCACTACGAGGGGCTAACTCTATGACGTACCACCAGTTTGATGTAGACTTTGTAGGATGAAATACTACCTGCCAGAGCCACATAACTTACATGAGAGCTTTCAAGCACATAACTTGTAAAAGGGGGATGTTAACTATTTATATACTTACTTGTTCACAATGCTCGGGTAGTACGAAAGTGTCTCTTAGGTCAGTCCATTTCTTAGTAGAATCCACCTCAAGAAAACCAGACTCTCCTCTACGCACAGTAGCGTTTCGACCCTCCATGATTATCTTGAACCATTGCACGTCGAACAAGTCGACAAAAAATCCTCTGTAATCGATCCTCAAAATCTCTTGCAGCGTGCCGAAGTAAGTGAGTTCCGCCACCACGGGATCTGCATCAGAGGAACGTCGTCAACTAGACTGTTCAAATTTTGCCATGATTCCACAATCTTGAGTAAAACGCTTTTTGTCGATTTGTTCCACCCTAAAATGTCGACCTTTACACCATGCTGCTGTGTATGACTTATACTACAACGAACAAAGATTATGAGTGGCCGTTCAAACGTTTATAAATAAAGTCACTTGCTAGTCGTACATTGCAAACTTACCTTGGTCGCGCAACCCCGAGAGTACTCCCACTCTTCTTCAGTCACTTCGTCACCGCATTGTTGTGCGCTTTTCAATTGGTTGTGCAACCATCTTAAGCTCATGAAGGTTGGTAGGCTCTCCAGAACCGCTGGATAGTGCATCGGTGGTCGTCTTCCCCGTCTCCACTCGATTCGTGCCCTTTGTCGCTCTTGCTTTGCATCCTCATATTGTGAAATCCACTTTTGCATCACTGGATTGTGAAGCATGCAAAATCGGTTGATTTTAGCCTCTAGATCTTCCGTCATCTTCTTCTCAACACCGAGATTGCACATGACAATCCCAGATATGCGCTCATCATCTATGGTTCGCCATAGCGTGTCCCGGGATTTATCAAATCCGTCTAGCCACTCTCCAATGTACACTAGGGACTCTGATACCAACCAACCTTCTGCCATGCTACCCTCCGGACGTGCCTTTTGACGCACATATCCCTTAAGCGTTTTCATGAAACGCTCTAAGAAGAACATCCATCTGGAATGAACTGTGCCAGCTATTTCCACCTCATCAACTATGTGAATAAGAAGATGCACCTGAATGGTTAGCATTGTAGTAGGAAAATGTTTCTCAAACATGCACACAAGCTCCGCAGCATTTAGTTTGGCGAATGGTATGGAGTCTACGTCGATCTCCTTTTGTGAGATCCATTGCACCAGCTTTGCAAGTTTGTAGATTGTGTTACGGATGTCGAGAGACAAACATCCCTCAATGGCAACCGGTAAAATAAACTGTAAAGTATGTGCAGCAATGATATTAAAGTCCACATTTTATGCAATGATATTAAAGTCCACTATGAACGTACCTGACACATTTTATGCCAATCGTGTGACTTCAAACCGGTAAGCTTTCCTTCTTTAGTAAAACACGTTCGGAGCGAGTGCATTACGCCAGTGGGGGTCCGCAAAGATCGAATGGCCTCTTTTACTTTGCGTTCTTGGGCTCCTGTGAAAATCCATGGTGCTTTAGGAAGTTTTATCGATCCATCAGACGCTGTTTGCGGCCAATATTGCTCCATACGATCCACATTTCTAAGGTCAACTCTGGCTCCCAAAGTATCTTTCTTGCCGGTCAAATGGTCCCATAGTAGATTACCCACATTCTTGAATATGTGCATTGGATCGAGCAAGTGATTGATCACGAGTCGAGGCCAGTATGGTAACTCGTACCATAGAGATAGTCTCTTCATCCCTGGAGGCAATCCGTCATCGCACATCTCCTTCTGCTCTAACCATGCTTGTGTAGACATCCTTGGTGGCTCTCTTCCCAAAAAGCCGTCGCGTAACACATGATTCTCCGGAAGATACGCTTGATGACCTTCGTAGATTTGCTTCTTCAGTGAGGGTGCCCTACGTGCATTCAGTCTAGGTCCACATGTGACACATGCTCTGTATCCGCTTGTTTGAAGCCCTGCATGTATACACATGATAATAGATCAACTATGGGGAAAAACAAGATTTACAGTGTCTGAGAGAGGAGTGTCAATAGATCACCTGAGCATTCTGTTAGCCCGGGATAGTCATGCATGGTCCACATTAGAATACCTCTGATCAAAGCATTCCGTCGTCCTGTGTGTCGGCTCATATCCACCACCTCTATGCCAATCCACAATTGTTGTAGCTCTTCCAATAGTGGACGAAGATACACATCCATATTCCCCACTTTATATCGCCCTGGCACAATCAAGCTTAGCCATAGGTGCCCCTTCTTCGTAGTCAACCACGGGGGAATGTTGTAGTTGACGATGACAACGGGCCATACACTGGAAGATGTTGATCTTTGACCAAATGGATTTACGCCATCCATAGCCAGGCCTAAGCGCAAATTTCGAGCTTCCCTGGCAAAATCCGACCATGTTCCATCTATATGTTTCCAGGCTGCGCAATCTGCAGGAATTCGTAGCACACCATCCGAAGATTTATTCTCCTCATGCCATGATGCTAGGGCGGCCATGGACTTACATTCGAAGAAATGCTTGATGCGAGGAAGCAAAGGAAAATGTCGCAAAACCTTTTGTGGAATTTTTGTCCCGTGGAGATCTACTCGATATCTTTCGGAATCACATTTCGGACACTTCTCCATGTCTGTGTATTCCCCTCTGAAAAGAATGCAGTCATTAGGACAAGCGTGGATAGAATTGTAATCCATCCCCAAGTTTCGCAAAATCTTTCTTGCTTCATCTCGGGAATCTGGCATCACATTGTCAGCTGGTAGAATGTGCTCTTTCAGCAATCTACACAACATAAAAATATGATACAGTCGTGTAAAAATCTATCAGATCATTATACACCATGAGTTCTATTAAAGTAAACTAATTGTAATAGATCACCTGAAAAGCGCTGTGACGCTAGTGTCACTCCATCCAAACTTTGCCTGCATGTTGAGAAGAACCAGGAGTGCTTTCAATCTAGACATACGTGCTCCATTATACAATGATGTATCGGCTTCACTTTTCATATCATCATAGATAAGCCTTTCTGAATCCATGATCGTCTCGATCATTTCATCAATCTCGGGCTCAAACATTGCCTCGTTGGGAATGTGCTCTGCATGATCATCCCCCGAGCTGTCAGAGGCTACATCTTGTGGCCTCACATATGCTGCTTGACCAAAGCGCCTGCGAATACGTCTATTGGGTTGCAAGATTGCTGCTTGTTGGCCAGCGTCAGAGTCCGACGAGTTATAATTGGCAACAACTCGATCTATAATAGATGGATCGAACTCGCCAAATTCACGAACGTGCTGCAAAGAAACACGTCTTGTCCGTCGCACAACATGCTTGCATTGATTACAAGGACATAAGACCCTCGTTGAGAGATAGGTGTTTCGGTTGGACGGTCCCACATCCTCGTCGCTACTCATAATGAGGATAAAAAACTTATAACCTAGACAACAAATTTAATATTCTATTGGCATTCTTCGTCTTATCTCTCTCTCTCTCTCTCTCTCTCTCTCTCTTTACCTCACATTCTCTAGTCATGTCCAATCCCCGCACACCTTGGTCTAGAGGTGCACGGAGATCAGAACCACCGGGTTATAATCTCGTCTTTATTGGTCAATACCTATATTTGTGGGTACAAGAAATCTAGACACCCACGTCTACATGATACTGCATGTAGTGGACAAAATCCCTTTGCCTCTTCTCTAGCTGTAGCACTTCACTTCATCTTAACATCTTTTCACAGTAGATCTTTTCACTGTTCGTCTAACTCTAAACCCTAAACCGTAAGTAATTCTTGCGTGGACTCGATCTAACGTAAATAAGCGTAAATCTAAATAAACGTAAATCTAACTAAAAATAAAGCTAAATCTAATTTAACGTAAGTCTAATGACTAGAGGTTGTCTAGATGGTCACTGTGTCGGGGATGTAGTGACTCTTGCCGCCCTGAAGATCCACCTTCTTCCCTATCTTCTGAAGACATTTCACCAGTACTTTTGGATCGACGGAGCCCACTATGAGTGAAGGCAGCAATACCCTATATTCCATTGAGGGCTTTCTTCACCCGCTTCATGCAGGCATCGCAGTCTATGGAGACCCGCATCTAATCTAATATAACATAAATCTAAATCTAGCTTAAATAAATGTAAATCTAGTTAAAAATAAACCTAAATCTAATTTAATGTAAGTCTACATATAACCTAATCTTTAACGTCTTTTAAAATAGTTTCCTACGACGTTATAACTCTCTTCTTCCTGTGTGTGTGCGCGTGTGTGGATGTGTGTGCCAATAAAAAGAGATAAATGGTATAACCTTTCTATCACCCATGCCAAGTATGATAGATTGATTATGCCATTTCTCTCTTGAATAATAGGTCTTCAGTTCAACTCCTCGTCGGCTAGATCTTTAGGTCTTTTAATTTTAATTAGTTTCCTACGACGCTCCCTTAGTTTCTCTTTCTTTCTCTCTCAATGTGTGTGCGTTTTTTTGGATCGTATGCATGTTTTCTTTCTCTTTTCCTCTCTCAATGTGTGCGTTTTTTGTTTATGCATGTTCTCTCTCTCTTTTCCTCTCTCAATGCGTGCGTTTTTTGTTTATGCATGCTCTCTCTCTCTTTTTCTCTCTCAATGTGTGTGTGCATTTTTTGTTTATGTATGTGTGTGCGTTTTTGCACACTCTCTCTCTCTCAAAAACACTATATGTGTGTGTGTATGTGTGTGTGTGTGAGAGAGAGCGCGATGGAGAGAGAAAGAGGGGAAGGGAACATGAGAATGAGGAGAGGGAAGGAGCATACCTGGCTCTCCTTCCTCTCCTCGTGTGTGTGTGTGTGTGTGTGTGTGTGTGTAAAAGAAAAAGAGAGAGAGAGAGAGAGAGAGAGAGAGAGAGAGAGAGAGTGAGGGAGAGCGTTACCTGCTCTTTGCTTGAGGGCGCCGAAAAACTCAGATCTGAGATCTGAGTTTTTGGGCGCGCTCGGTTATTTTTTTTACCCCAGCTGGCGTCGCTATGAGCGTCGCAAATTTACAAAGAAATTTGCGACGCTCATAGCGACGCTTATAGCGACGCTCATAGCGACGCCGGGATTTTTTTTTTTGAGCGTCGCTGTGTGAGCGTCGCTAATGTGAAGAGCCTCTTGTAGTGGTGGCACTTTGATTTTTTGTTTGTTCATTTTCATCATTTTAATTTTGTAACTTTGGGGGGTCATATAACACTGATACACCTCTCCAGGCTCATCACACTAGTAAACTCCCTTTATAATACTTAAGCTAAAGGTTAATAGGGTCAAGCCCACTAGAAAGCCCTAGTACATTTCACACAATGCTGCCTAAATCGGATTAAGAACCTAAGTAACCATTAATTATTAGGAAGGCATTCCCCATGGTATTAAGAGAAGATCTCTAACACCTAACTTGGTCAAACTAGCTTAGTCGGACTTTCTTGATGTTTAAACCTAGACAAGGGATTATGACAAAAAAGACATTGAATTAAATGTTTGATACTAAGCAAATGTGCTGGATATTATGCTACCAATCACAATCAAAGCAGACAATCATAGATGCAAAAAAGATAAGGGACAATGCTAATGGACAAGAAACACCTGTTTGTGTTGATGGTGGCGCTTGATCTGAAGTGTGAACGAGAGAAAGGTTCCATGAAGGTCCAAATCCTATCAATAGCAACACGCTCCTGTACACACTAGGAAACAAAAGGAATACCTCCAGGAGGCACATTAGTGGGAAAAGGTACCAACACTTATTGAACACAACAAAAAACATAAGGAACCCTAACCTAATTAGTTGCACTCCCCCTAGAGAGTCAAGGGAATAGGATATTGTAGAGGTTGGGGGGAAACCCTAAGGCTAAACCCCTATCCTCGTCGTCGAGATAAACAAAGTCATCATCCATGAGACCATATGTGCCATCTGTGTAGTCTTGTAAATTTTCTTCTTCATCATAGGTGCCCATGTTTACTAAGAAGGTCACTAGACGCCTATAGTCATCTTGGTCAAAAGGGTAGGCTTGTGCAATGGGAGAAACGCTCTCTACTAAGTATGGATCAGACGTGGTCAAGAGACGTACCAGCCATTCTAACTCCTCAAAATTCCTATCACATGCTAGCGTACCTATCAAATCCCATTCACATGCAAGCACTGGAAAGACCATGTGAAATATTTGTGAAAAGTAACGAGGGTACCTCTCACCCAAGGCAGAAGTCGATGACTCTAGCGTACTAGCCATATCTGTACACGCAAATAGATGATGGTTAGAGTGCAAATATTACAAGGGTCGTGTTCTTGTGCATAATTTGTTTTTATGATTTTGTGTTATGGCTCTTGCTCTTTTACTTTTTTATCTTGTTTTTGTGAGTATAAGGCTTTATATATACATTCCCTAAGATTGGAGATTAAGAGGTCAGGGAGAAAGGTTGAGAGGGAAGCAAGTGAATAATGGATGTCAACAAACACTCCCCCCTCCCTTGGGTAGATCATACCGTTTGAAATGATGTCGTCACGCTTTGAAACCAATTGTTCCAGTTGGTAATAGGTGAGGATTTTTGCCAGTAGTTTTCTATTACCCTAGGTGCCTCGTCAAGTTGCAAGGGTGGTAAGGTACTCTCCCAGGATCGAACTTGAAGTGGTTCATCAGGTGATTCTTGAACACTGGAAGGTGTGGATTCTTTTGTAGCTTCATGGAGGTCCACTACTATAGATGGAGGCTGTGTAGAAGCTTTTACCTCTATGGATGTATTACATGAGGAGCTAGAAGATTCATGGAACTCCCCCCTTCCTGAGCTAGGTGGAATAAATTGGTTTTGCATTGGAGCCCAAACTAGCTCTGGACTAGGTGTGTAGCATTCTGTGATCTTTCCCTTCCCACGGTCTGCCATTGGCTTTAGCGTTACACTGTTTGACTCATATGGATTTGTTGTCGATAGGGAAGGACACATTTTACGTTTAGGTACCCAAATTTGCTCATTTTCATCATAGTAGCTTTGGGCTTCTAATAGTCGTTTTGGAATCCATCGTGATTTGTTCTTGACTCTCCTTGAGCGCGCTCTTGGTTCTCTAGGGAATTTTTTTCTTGAAATGGATGGGAGGGTTGAGGTAGTTGGAAGTAAGGCCTTGGGGACCCATTGATATGTACTCTTAGGTCGTGCAGGAATCCATCGTGATTTGGTCTTGACTCTCCTTGAGCGCGCTCTTGGTTCTCTAGGGAATTTTTTTCTTGAAATGGATGGGAGGGTTGAGGTAGTTGGAAGTAAGGCCTTGGGGACCCATTGATATGTACTCTTAGGTCGTGCAGGTTGAGTACTTGCAATATTACTGCTTGCTGCAACTACAAGTGTTGAAGTGCTAGGTTCATGGGTAGCCGGCAAAGACGAGTTAACCACCTTGGCTTGTGAATGTTGGCTATCCTTCAACTTTGCTAGAGTTTGCAACGTAGGTGACTTTGCTTGAATGATAGGGGTAAGAGTCGGTGGTCGCGTCGTGACACTATCAGTATCCCAATCAATAGTGCATTTGGTTGCCAATATCCACGTGCGTCCCAGGTTTACGTTGCCTTCCATAGCTCCCGCGGGCATGACTAGAAACCTCTGCACTATGCTTCCATTGTCATAGACAACAGGGGTCTGAAGGACTCCAAGAATAGCAGTTTTCTTTTTATTAATGCCCTTGACTTGCATCGTACTCGGGGATAGGGTCGGTTTCCCTAATTGACACCAAACTCCATAGGATAACAAATTGTGTTTAGCTCCCGTATCTAATAAGGCATTGTATAGTACTTTCCCATAGGGGCTATTTAGCTCAATTGGGTATCGTAGCGGTGGCTCAGATTCTAATGAGTCTTCATCTGTGTCCTCGAAAAATGCTTGCGTGATTCCCAGATTAGCCTCTCGTTGGCATCTAAGACGTTGTTGTCGTTCTCGAGCCTCAACTCTTGCTTGGATTTTTCTAAGCTCTGCTTGTTCCTTGGCAGCCTTCTTTTGATGGATAGCTTGCAACTCTTCCTGGCTTAGAGGATCATAATATCTTTTGAATTTACTCCCATTAAGGAATCCAATGGTTTCAACTCCATCTAGAGTCTCCACACGAATGGTACCCTGCGGGGTAATTTCACACACTCGATATGGTCCCTTACCAGCGTATTTCAATTTCTTCTTTTCATTACGTACCCAGTACATAAGAACTTTATGACCAACCTTGATGTCTTTATCCTTTAAATGGCTATCAAACCACTTCTTTCTCCTATCCTTCTCCACTAGAGCATTTCGCACAGCTAATTGCCTCTCTTCATCTAGCCTTTCCAGGATATATAATCGCTCAACTAAGGGGTTACCATCCCAACCTTCTTGAGAAGCTACTCGAAGACTAGGAATGACAAACTCCCATGGCATAACTGCTTCTTGGCCATACACCATCTTAAATGGTGTGCAATTAATAGTAACTTTATACGCAATACGATAAGCCCATAAAGCTGATGTAAGCTTTAGGTCCCAATCAGTGCGATGAGCCTCAACTGTCTTTGTCAAAATGGAGATGAGTGTTTTGTTGGTACTCTCAGCTTGGCCATTTGCTTGGGGATAATAGGGTGTAGACTTGTGGTGAGATATCATGAAGTTTGATGTGAGTTCTTTTATTACTTCATTTATAAAATGAGTTCCATTGTCACTCACAAGTTCAAAGGGGCATCCAAAACGTGTGATAATGTTCTCAAAGAGGAACTTACCTGTTGTTTTTGCATCCGCCTTTCGTGTTGCTTTTGCTTCAGCCCATTTGGTTACATAGTCGGTAGCCACAATGATATATCGTGATTGCGTGTTACGTGCAACCGGACTAATCGGTCCTACAAAGTCTAAGCCCCACTTTTCAAATGGTTGGGTTACCTTGATGGGATGTAGAGGCATCCTATCACTTCTTTGTGGCTTCTTCAAGCGTTGGCATTCATCACATCCCTTTGCAAAAAGTGATGCATCCTTAAACAGAGTGGGCCACCAATAGCCTGACTGTAAGATCTTTCGGGCAGTCAACTTTCCTGAAAAGTGACCACCAGCTACGCCCATGTGTGCCTCTTGTAGAATATATAAATACTCATCCTCGCGGGCACAGCGTCTAAGAACATCATCTTTTCCTCTCTTATAGAGAGTTCCCGCCAGTAAGCGATAGGGTTCGCATTCCTTGATTAATTTTCGAGCTATATCTTTTCGCAGCTCTTTGGGTGGAAAACCATTAACTAAGAAGTTAACAATCTTTTCACTCCATTCAGGCATTGTCTCAACAATGAACAAAGGAGTATCAGGCAATTCATCATCAACCCCCGTAGGAGCTTCGCCATTAGGGATACGAGATAAATGATCCGCCATGACATGTTTTCTCCCAGGCCTCATAACAACGGTGAAGTCAAACTCAAGAAGAATTAACAACCATCGTGTAATTCGACATGTGGAACACGGCTTGTTTAGCAAATATAGCAATGCTTGATGATCCACATAAAACACAACCTTGGTAGCAAGAAGGTAATAGCGAAATTTCTTTACTGCGTAAATCATAGCTAGACCTTCGCACTTTGTAGTAGTGTAGTTCATCTCGGCATCATTTAATTGGCGACTTGCAAAGCTAATAGGGTAGTCCAATTTATGTTCTCCTGGTTGAGTTAGAACACACCCAATAGCAAAGTTTGATGCATCAATATGCACATGAAAAGGTACATTCCAATCAGGTGTTCGCAGGATTGGAGCACTTGTTAGGGCCTTCTTTAATAACTCATAAGATTGATGACATTCTTCCGTCCAGTGTAACTCGATAAGAAGCTTGTACAATGGACGCGCTATCTTGGCAAAGTTTAAAATAAACCTTCGATAATAACCAACATGGCCCATAAATCTTTGAACTCCTTTATAGTTCGTAGGTGGTGGCAAATCGGCAATGGCTTTAATCTTACTCTCATCTGTGGATATCCCGTTCTTGGACACTATATGCCCTAGAATGACTCCATGCTTAACCCAAAATTGGCATCAATGAGATGCGATAAAATGTGCACCTTTCAAATATTTTTCGTAGATATAACAAATGCTTCTCCCAAGAAGAATAAACACAAAGGTCGTCTAGGAAAGCTTCACAAAACTCCCTTAGAAATTCTTTAAACGCAGTGTTTATTAATCGTTGGAATGTAGCAGGGGCATTTGTTAAGCCAAAAGCCATAACACGAAATGCAAACACTCCAAACTCTGTGATAAAAGCAGTTTTATCTTGGTCCTCTAATGCAATTGTGATTTGATTGTAACCAGAGTACCCATCTAAAAAGCTATAAGCTTCCTTGCCCGCAACTCTTTCAAGCACATGTTCTGAATATGGCAAGGGATAATGATCTCTCCTAGTGGCTGCATTAACTTTCTTGAGGTCCACGCACACTCTTAGTTTCCCATTCTTTTTTGGCACAATGACTATTGGAGAAACCCATTCTGAGTGCTCAATAGGGTATATGAATCCACATTGGATAAGTTTTTCAATCTCCTCTTGTACAATTTTGGCGTACTTAGGATTCATTGGATAGGGTCGTTGCTGGACGGGTTTAGCAGTGTTGATCATGGGAATTGTATGTTGCACCACAAAAGGTGGAACGCCCTTCATGTCATGATATGTCCAAGCAAAGATATCCTTGTATTCCTTGAGGAGCTCCTTAAGTACAGCCTCTTCAGTTTCGGTAAGGTCTTGAGCAATAAAGACTGGTTTAGACTCTTCACCTGGTTCTGCTAATTCTATCTCTTTAACTACCGCTGGACCATCATAGACTCCCCTGCTTCCATTGGTAGGTATTCGTTGGGCTTTGGCATACACAACCTTTCGCTCCCCCGTGGTATAAGATTTAAAATGTTCAGGAGCCGTATGTAAGTCAGCAGACTCTTGTCCTGATAGAGACCTTTCTTTTAGTTCTGCCTCCTTTTTGTTGTTGAGCTAACTCTCGGTTTTGACGTCTTCTTATAGTTCGACTCAATTTCGGCTCTGTAACCTCCAATTGAGCGAGGTCAATGGGTCGCGGGCTGCACCACATGACACTCTGGAGATGTTCACCCCAATTGTCTACTAGCTTTCGATGAGCATCACATGCCCCTAGATAGCTAAGCCATTCTGCAGTAGATCTTTCCTTGTTTATCCTAGCTCTCACATTTGCTCGATATCGCCGTCTCTTATATGACCTTTGTTTCTTGTTAAGGTTTTGATTTTGGTAAATGTTTGAACTCGACTCGCCTGATAGGTCTTCGCTTGTATCTTCTTCACTCTCATATAAATTACCATAGACGGTCGTACTAGGCCTTGAGTATTTATTTTCTATACTTGGTTCACTCGATGTTTCCTCAGGTTCTGAATCCATTTCTTCCTGAGATTCCGTTTCCGATGTGTATTGGCCTGAAGCCTTTGAGGAATCATCAGTTTCACTCTCAGGTAGGTGTGTCTCTTTCTTATCATCGGATGTTACATGCACTACACCTAACATGTTTACTGGTGCAATGTGTGGTATCTCTTCCCCATCTGGTGTTACCCAAGTCGTTCCTCTAGCTCCCCATGTATCTATAGTTGCCGCTAGGTGCACCCAATCGACATTGTCTGACTCAACCATTCCGGGTAGGATATCCATATAAGGAGAGTTCTCCCCAATATCCGTGTCTTCGTTACATGTGTAACAATACTGTAATGGAGCTGAGTGAATTGTTGTGTCTGATCGATTATCAATGATGAATTTATTTCCTAGAGGATGTGTTTGACCACTTAAAAGATCAACTCGAATGACAGAGTCTTGGAATTGTAAGTAGACGTGGTTTTTGGACCAGTCATGCACCATTTTTGCTTCCCTCATGAATGGACGCCCTAAGATCATCTCAAATGACATAGGATGCTTGGAAAAATCCATAACAATAAAAGTCTGCCTTACCTTGTGTCCCAAGACCTTGATCCTGAGATCCTTTAGCATTCCAATAGGCGTAACAATAGATCCATTAGCCATTTTTACCACTACGCTTGTGGCTTCAAGGTGAGGTCTCCCCATAGACTCCCAACAACTCTTTGTCACCATGCTGACTCCCGCACCACCGTCAAGGACCCCCTTTACAGTTAATCCTTTAGTAGTGATTGGTAGAGTAGCATTAGATTCATCACCTTCAAAGTATTGCCCCAACTTGTTAACGGGTATTTCAATTACAGATTCATGTCCCGCTAGGTCAGATGGTGGTGCTAAATGTTCCTCATCATTCATCACCGAGTCAGGTTTGTTCATATGTGCAAACTATGGTAATCTGGCCTGTAATTCTCCATTGAGAAGCGCTCGCACTGCTAGGAATAATTCTGGATCTCCGTATAACTTAGATATGATAGTCGTACGTGTTTCTGAGGACATGAAATCCATCAGCTTGGCAACATTTAATGGCATCTTGTGGGACGTAGGACTCTGACAAGAGAATGGTGAAGATGGAATCTCCACTTCCTCAAGGGGGTCGGGCATTCCCTCATTGAACATTCTCTCTAGTAGGAAAGGTGTGTGTCCACTTTCAGATGTCCTACCCTCACTCTCTTCCCGAATGATACTGGGTATAGCTAACAACCTGTAGTTCTTGTGAGGTTGAACTTGTGTGGGAAACACTGTGTCCGACATCTGGATATGTTTGGGTTCAGGTTCTAATTTTCGTTGAGTTTCTTCCACCAAACCCCTCAGTTGTTGGTTTCGTTCAATTTCCACTGTTGGGTTTGGATAGGTTCCAATCTTTCTCTTGCAATCCTCATTTTTTTGTCTCTCGTGGCTTATCTTGGGGGTTCACAACTGGGTGGTTTAACTTTGAATACTCTTTTGGTGTTCGTCGTAATTCCCTCTCGTGATCCTCCTCACTGGCTTTTTCCTTTGTAGTAACAGTTTTGGTCTCCGTGGTCTCTATCGAATCTGAGTCATCCTCAGGGTCATTCATATACATGGTATCCTCTCCTGTCCCTATGTTAGTCTTTGAACTAGGTTTTGAGCTAGAAGCATTAAGGGATTTCTTTCTTCGTGTTTTCTTCTTTCTCGCTCGGCCAATGGATGGAGCATCTCTCTCTTCGAGGATGTAATTTTGCTTTTGGAGCATCGACCGTGTGAGTGCATTCACTGGTGCTATGTTTATAGTTGGTGGTGTCCCATCAACAATCTCTATTATGTTCAATGGTGTGATTTTCGGTGCGTTTGGATTGTTAGGACACTGTGCGATCAAATGATCTATGCCACAATGATTACAAGTGAGTATTGGCATTGCCAATGCACTCCCTTGACTTGTTTGCATTAGTGCGACATTCTTTTGCATTCTAATGGGGCACTCAGCTACTCGATGTGGTCCACCACATTTGTAGCACTGAAGAGGTGGTCTCCGGGCAAAACTATTAATGTTTTGGCCTCTTGCTGCTAGCTCAGTAGCTTGATATACCGGTTTGATTTGTCCCCAATGGTCTTCCATATAGTACATGGGACACTCCTCAAGCATGTCGACTCCATAGGTGATACTAGAGTCTATGTCCTCTTCGCAATCTACATAAGTACTAGATGACTCGCAACCTATTTGGTTCATAGGTTTAACTCTTGGATGAGGGGGTTGCGGTCCTAGCACTGGAGGTGGCAACGGTGTGGTTTGGACCACATTTTGGGTTCTAGGGACCATGTGCTGTAATGGCAACTATTGCTCCATGGGTGGGGTAGGCATCAATGCAGGAACTCGAGGTGAGTCTGCCCAAGCTATAGGCGGTATATTTTCCATGATGCGTTTAAGCATTAGGCAATCCTTCGCTTGATGGCCATACCTACCACACGCGTTACAAGTCCCGTTAAACTTTACTCTGAAAGTAGGGCATTCACTCGTAGTATGTGGGCCCAAGCAAATTGAGCACCATTGTTGCTCCCTTCTTGGATACATATGAGTTTTTTGTGGAGCACGATTATCCCTAAGGCTTTCTTGGATGGCCTTGGTGAGATCTGCCAAAGTCATCTCAGATATCGTTTGCTCTTTCACGATTGGCTTTATCTTCATTGGCTCATGCCCTGACGCTTGAGAGCTACTAGACTTCGGCTCGGCAGACACTCTTTCTCCTGCAATCATTAAATTATCCTCCAATTGGATTGCATTCATGGTGACTGATTCCCAAGTAGTGATACCTCTAATGACTAGTCCATTATAGATACTTTCATGTCGTAGTCCCCTAATGAATCTATCGAGCAATTGGTTGTTGTTGAATCGCTCGTTTGGATTGCATCGAGAATTCAAATTCTTTAGGCGACTAATGAAGTCTCTCACGGATTCACCTTCTTCTCGTTGGGCTTTCTGGAGCTGAGAGGCTACACCCCAAAGTACTCCCTCTCGTATGTGCTCTTTCAAGAACAATCTCCTAAGAGTAGAGTAGATCGTTTTCTCTTCTACTCTTAAGGTTCTATACCAATCTCCAGCCTTTCCGCTTAGGGTCAAACTCAAAGCCTTACACTTATGTAGCTCATTGTGCTCTTCCAAGCAATCGCACACATGTTCAAAGACTTCCATATGCTTTCTAGCATCTCCGTCTCCACTGAATTTCTGTGTGAGCTTAGCTAGTTGAACTGCCTTGCTCCTAGGTTCTCTATCAGGCACACTACGCATGTTTTCCGCAATAGAGCGACCGATAGTTTGAGCAAATGCTGCCAAATCTCCTATTTGAGCAGGTATAATGGGTGTATGTGCTCCTGGAACCACATGTGAGATGGGAGTTGGCCTTGGCCTTGGCATACGCGCGGCTCTTGGGTCCCATATTTCGTATGGTGGTGTACCAGACGGTGGTCCAAAGTTTACAGGCGTGGCCCTAGGCATAGGGGGTGCCTGATATGGCATGTTATTATTAAATGGCATGGCTCCACTTGTATAAGAGCTATGCCATTGTGGATTGTAAGCTCTTGGAATAATCGGAGGTGTAGGAGCTACATGAGGCTGAGGTACGACAGGTGCACATGATTGATACATACATGTAGGTATAGTTGGGGGCATTGTGCTACTAGGCATCGGCGCAGTATTAACAAATGAACTCCATGGTGTACTTCTTGTCATGCTCACCACTGTGATATGCATGGTAGCCGTAGTGTCATTAAGAGAAAGATGAGCTAGATCTGGGAAGGTAAAGCTGCCACTTGTGGGCTCAGATTGTACTGAGGCTCCTGGAGAAACAACATATGAAGGATCAATGGAGCTCACTGAGGGAGTCTCCATTTGTGATAGGGTTGGTTGGTTGGACTTTCCCGTATCCAAGAATCCCATTAGGCTTGTTGAAGGCATGTTGATCCCTGTGTTCTGTCTTTCTAACTCGACAATCCTATGGAGGACATCACAGACTTTCTGTTGTTGCTCATCTATGCTAGTAGCACCCGATGTGGATTGTAGAACATCTAACCAACCCACATGATAGGTGTGTTCTGTGTACCGATCAGTTAAAGCTTCCGCTTGTAGGTCATACTCCCAATTTTTGTTTAGGAATATCCCATCTAGGCTTGGCGTGCTGGAGGTTTCCCTCAAGGTGGAAGCATTATTGCTTCCCATTGCTTGCCCCTCCGTGACTGCTACCTTGGGAGCACTCGGTTGCTCGGCTGGCATGATTGTTGTCATAGGAGCCTTTGCTTTCAGGGCTCGACTTTGTTCTAGCCTTCGTAGGTTCTCAATTTCCCTCTCCCTTGTTGCTTGCATATAGCGTTCGATCTCTTGCACTTCGGCAAGACTCCTACCATCGGGTAGTAGAACCTCAGAGGGAGATAGTCCTAAAGGATCAGGAGGTGCAGTGGATGGAACATTCACATGCACACTCTCAAGAAGCATAGGGTCTATTTTAGGCATGAATGACGAATTTACTTCCCCACTCCCTTCATTTATTTCATTAACCGCATGTTCGGAGCGAGTAGCTCTACTAAGGGTCTCTTTTAAGTGGCTAAACACGCTGGACCCGGGACGTGGGCCCATGGCATGCATGTCTTGACTTGAACTATCAGGGTTTGGTGTAGGATACCCCTCCATGACTTCGTAGTCAGAAGAAGAATCACTAGACGCGATATGAGGATCTTGGTTCGCACTACCTTGAGTCCCGGCCGAAGGTCCAGAACCTAGGGTGGAGGAATAATGGGTGCCCGCGTAAATGGAGGCACTACCAATATGCTCGTGCTCTAACACTCGTCCAGAGCGTAGGTACATGTGACCTCCACACTCTAAACGCGTTGGTGAGTGCCTGTGAAGGCCGCTCACTTAGTTTTTTTTTTGGTGTTTATAACCCAAGTTTTTCGTTATTCTTGGTTATTTTTTGTAACCAAGCCACAAAATATGGCGTGTAATAGCTCAAGACGAGAGTTTTGGCTAAAGGAACGTGCCGTGCTTTACAACTCCCTATTCGGCTACGTGAAGCCCTCGAAATCCTAAAAATAGTCTTTATAGTCCTCGAAATCCTAAAAATAGTTTTTAAATATAAAAAGGTGTATAAACTATATTTTAAAACTGAGGATTGAGGTCTGGGTTTGAGCTTGGGCTTGGGGAATGATCCCCAGCCCGATCCTTCTTTTAATTTTTTTTTTTTGAAAAAGTCACCGCGGCCGCGCTGCGCACGCGCGCGCACACACACACACTTAACCTACACCTAACTTATCTACTTACAGCTAATAGAGATATTACCACGCACACTCTAACACTGTTTACACAGTACTACTACAGTAGCTAACAGATCTACAAAACTAACCTTACAGAACTAACATTCCATAGCTAATACCTTAATTCTAACAGTACATTGCAAAAAAATTGTAACTCCTTCTTTACAGAAAACAAAAAAGACAGTACAGTGTAACAAAAATCTTCTCCACACAACCACACACCTTCCTTCTTCACAAATCCTTCTCCACACAACCACACACCTTCCTTCTTCACAAATCCTTCAATTGAAATTGCATCACAAGAAAGCCTAAGGTGCTTAACCGAGCTTAGTGTAGGGCATTTCCCCAGCAACGGCGCCAAAAATGTGTACTCCTTGCCGCACTGTCGAAGCAAGGGACTTGCCTAACACTGTGTGCGAGCCACAGACGGCTCCAAGCACACAACTAGCTTAACTAGTAAGCTCAAAGAAAGCTATGGTGTGTCACTCACCGCTCTACGCTTGCTTCGTGGAGGATTCCTCGCCGCGAAGAAGAAGGAGCCGCCACTTCGTCGCGCTCAACCGCTTCGCCACCGCCGTGCCATCGTCGCAATGCTCGATCGCACACACTCTCTCTCTCTCTCACACACACATACACACACACACACAAGGAGGTGAAGAAGAAAAAGATGGAGATGGAGATGGAGCAAGAGCACTCTTCTATTGCACAAATTAGAGAATAAGTGAATTTTAGGTTTAGTTGGCTTTTATATGAGCTCACCCCATTCACACTTGGGCGTCCATGCTTAGACAACTAATCCCTTGAATGTCCCAGTTAGAGTGCGCCTCTCATTGGCGATCACTCTTACCCTTTTCCTATTGGTCCGACAAGCCCGGTACCTGACTCTACCAAATACATAATACACGTCCGTCGTAGGTGATGGGGTGTCCGTGAGCCGTGAGGGTTAACACTTACATATACTTTATGATGATCATCCTTCACATATTATACATTTTGAATCATTAATTCCTTCTTGATCTCGACTGCCGTCATGTCCAAATGATGCATGTGTACAATCTTCAAAAGATATTGTTCGCTCTAATGAGCATATTCTAAGCTTCTCAAATTTACAAACAGTAAAAAATTTGATTACAATGTTGGTGATTGCATGTTTGATGATGTGGCCTACTTGCTCAACTATGAAAAGTCAAGCTAAGAAATAAGATAGATAGGCGTTTGCGAGCTAGCTCAAAATCTGCGAGACAACGATTCTATAGCTATAGAAATCGTAGAAATTTATTTGATCGAATCTTTCTTGCAAAAAACACATAATATTGAAAATTTAGAGTATTACACTCAAATGATGATTGTCCCTACCTCCGCTGGAGGTCTCTGGGGAGATGTAATTATTCTATATTGGATAGCACGAGGATAAACTTGAGCGTTGTAACTTTTCAAATAAGATTTTTTCTTTTCTGGAAAGTAAACAAACTTTGAATTTACTTTTTCATTAATGAATTTGGAAAAGAAGGGCACTCCGAGCCGTTTGTTGCTATCTCTAGTGGAGAACAAGAAGTGAGAATTATTATGGATAAAGAGATATACAATAAGGGAAAACAACCAGATAAAAGAAAGGAGAAAAACGCTACACACATTGGAGCGAAGATCTGAAAAAAGGCTGATATATTTGCACAATTCAAATATTTGAGCTTTAAAAAAGTATATTATAAAAAATTTCTTACAAGAAAACATAGAAATACATATTACTAAGAAAGGAATAGTTTGCAAACTTACAAACTTGTTAAAAAACTTTGACAATAATAAACAAATGGAAGAATATTCAAATGACCATTTTCCACTCCCAAAATCAATTATAGATGAAGAGTTACTACATATGCATAGAGATAATATAAACTTGTCAGAAAAAGAAACTTGCTTGCGTTTGTCAAGAATTAAGAAATATACATGAAACTGCTAGTAGTGAAAAAACCATGTATGAAGATCTTGAAACGAGAACATTGTATCACAATTTGTCGAGGCGATACAACAAATTCCAACAGAATTTTGTTCCTGTCGTGAACGACTAAATTTCCCAAAAGACTCAACGAATGACTGCTCATATGAAAAGAATCTGATTGAGCATGAGACTTCCATGATATTAAAGCTAAATAGCACTTTTAAAGTGCAATTGTGTAATAGCTGTTTATACTACTGTAAAAAGAAAAGCATCCCAAAGTTCTCATTGCCTTCTTTCCTACGTATGAATAAAGACATTCAATCAATAGCTGCAGTCAATGAGCTTGAAGAGCGATTAGTTGTACCAAGAAACATGTTTGCATAGACTCATTAATATTTTCAGCATGGACAATACCTTCTGTGAGAAAGTGTGATAAACATTCTAGCAACAACAGACATAGTTCAAAATATGCTACCCCGCATAGCTGTTGGTAATAAAACTATTGATGTAGCAATAAAGAGAAAGTTGGAGTATAAGGCAATATATAAAAGTGACCAAATCCGACCGCAGCATGTCATTGATGCACTAATTAATTTGATAAATACACCTTTGTATAAAAAGCATAAAATACAATCTAGTACCTTGTTTAACAAACGAGTGACTGCACTCCATATTGAAAATAGTGAAGTGGATGAGGATCACAAAGCAACAGTCAAAGATTTGCAAGAAGAAGCTACAAAACCACACACAGATTCTCTCCGGCATAACTTTGTTGACTCAGACGACTTTTTTGATGTTTTTACAAAGGTCTTGATGATCACCCCATGTAAAGGCAGTAAGCCACTTGGACTATTCATGGATATAGACTGCGAGGAATTGAACTATCCTACACTTTTCTTTGGGAGGGAACGATCTAGACCAAAGGGGCCTTATCAATATACATATCAAGAGTTTGTCAATAGTAGATTATGAACAACGATCGACAATTTGCGAGACACTTTACAAACATGTTTTTCAAAGTCATTAAGATCATGATACACCAAATTCACTGTTTAGAAAAGGTCTCACAATTAGATATTGGATACAGAGACCTGAAGCGCTTATGAATTTCTTTGGATTATTACGAGCATTTGGAAAAAGACATTTTTGTGATGATTTGTCAACTCGGACCTCCTACATTTTTCGTGACGTTCACAAGCAGCAAGCGGAGCTGGAAGCCATTACAAATCACATTACAAACACTTTTAGACAACGATTGCCTCCATAAAAACAAAGTTGCCACAGTGCATGATCTCATAAGAGAGGACCTTTGTCACATCTGCAAGGTATTACAACCACAGAATAGCATCCTTGCGAAAGTTGCTGAAACAAGCACCAAATATCTATGGCCCCATTAAAGACTTTTTTTCTTAATCAAGTTTCAATCACGAGCATGCTCACAACCTTCTTTGGATAGAAAGCGCATCTATATTGGATGACACGAACAAAATAGAAGTTACTGCTTTTATTGAAAAATACATATCTTGTGGCAAGCAAGATATTACCGAGCATTTATGCAATGTTCAAACCCATTTACACACGCACAAATGTAAAAATCACAAAAAGAAAAAATATCAATTCAATTTTTCACAACCGCCATTATTAACTGTTGCTATTCTCAAACCTCTAGAAAATACAACATGTGCAGATAATGCAAATGTGAAAAATATTTTCCACTTTCTAGAAACGCATGATGAGAATGACCTTCCCATCAACTTCCATCAATTCCTCAACATGATTCAGATAATAGAAGAAGATACACAAAAGAAATGTGCTCCATGATAAAAGGACCAATTTCTTTTCTAAAGGAAGTCCTTCGAGCATAAGAACAAATGTGTTTACAAAACATTTGACTTCCAATTCATCCTTGACTCATACGTAGCAACGATATATTGTACTTAGTACTTCATAAAAATGGACAATACATTGACAAAAACCTTTCAAAAAATTCTATAATGTACTAAAACTAAAAGTATTGGTCCAATTCAACGAATCAAACAACTCGGAATAGCATTATTGAAGGCTCAACAAATGTCCATTCAACAAGCAATCTATTCAATACCACCCCAACCTTTTTTAAATGCGTCCATTAATGGTTAAACGTGCATTCATGCTAAAACAACATTAATGGTTAAACGTGCATTCATGCTAAAACAAGTTCAAGAGCTGTGAGATTTGCCAAATAACTCCATTGACACCGTGGGAGAATCAATTATTGATAAATACAAAAAAAGACCACTACAACTAGAATCTTGCACATTGGCAAACATCACCACTGAATTCAACCATAAAAACACTATACACGATGTAAAAAAGAAAAAGTTATTAATTTTATTAGATACAATATTAAGCACGATCCCAAAAGTTTCTACAGAGAAATGCTACTATTGCATTTACATTTTTTGTGGAAATGAAGCCAACTTTCTTGACAAGCACAACACTTGGCAAAGTGTCTATGAGCTACGCAGGCAACAAATTTTTGAAAATTACAAAAGTATACTTACCAATTGAACACAAGACACCGTATGCAATGGCATGATATTGAGAAAATAGCAACCACCCTAACAAACAGCGAGAGTTCAAGTTTTGACAATGAGAACAAGTGCCTCGTGAAAGTCACCATTACTAAAAATGTAGAATCTTTCACAGTTGAACTTAGCTTCCATGTTGGTACAGCTATGAACACTGACAATATTCAAACCTATGAGTACTTGACTCCACCTAGTATAACCTCCGATATAGCTGCACATTACAAACAAATATGCCGACTAAACTATGAGCAATGGATTTTCTTCGACGACCTACGAGCAAGAGGAATAAATCTTCGCCTTCATAATTGGAGGAGCTGGAATAGGAAAGACAATCCTCCTAAAAACAATCACTAAACAACTTACCAGACAGAGCTTAAGACAATTTGGACATTCTCAAGGCTCAAAAGCTTGGGCAACTGTGAGGAGAAAGGGGGCCCTGTAGGGGCCCCCTTATTATGTACCCAAAGGGCCTTCTGAGCTATGTGTTGGGTCCGTTGGGCTGAGCAAATATCTCAACGAGGCCTGGCGGGCTAACCCTCTAAATCAGAGGGCAAATCCAACTGGTCGCCCAGTTCCCTTCATATCACATGTCATTTTTTTGTGAATGTGAAGAGTTGTGAATTATGATTTTTTCAAATTAACAGCGTGATCCCCATGATTACGTGAATATGAAATCCATGAGCGCAAGAATAAAAATTGTACGTTGCTTAAATCAACAAATTTGTGCATATGTGACCAATGTGGAGGGCATAAGCTATGATATGCTTGCTACCAATTTGGCTTCAAAATTTGAGTAGCTTTGTATAATAAAATTCCTACGATAGTGTGACCTTAGCTTATTTGCTTAGCCTTATCGAAGAGCTCTAGATCGTCAAAGACTTTGATATGGAAAGTACCATAGGGTTGTTGGAAACATTTTTTACAAGTAGCCCCTTTGCTTCCCCACACAACCCAAATTGTTGATGTGTCATTTTTTGTGCATTTTTTCTCGAAACCAGTTTTTTATTTTTTATTTTGGCTCAAAATGACCCTTTTTTAAAATAAGAAAGGCACGAAAAAAATGCGATTTTTGTGGAGAATTTCCTTCGAGTTCAATTTTCACACTGAACATAATTTTTCCACTTGTCATGACCTCTTGACACATATGTGACATTGGTGCCTAGTAGCTACTATTTCTGGCCATATGAAACACTTAACATATCTACATTCTTAAACCAAATTTAGGCATGTTAAAAAGTGATAAAGCATGGATTTGAGCCGCGTCTAGGGCCACAACTCCTAGGTAAGGTACGCACATGATAGAAGGAAAGGGAGCAAGGGAGGTGTGGATGAATACTCCTAGGTTTTAGCCCTATATCCCATCTCTTGGGGTCCATTCAAGGTGTGGGATATACTGTTGAAGTCGGACCTAGGATCTCAATAAATTTGCAGATATTACTTAAATGGTCTTAAAATAAATTAATTGTATACATGGTGGGAACTTTATCAATAAATAGATTCTATACATATGGTGGATCCTTTATCAAGAGGAAAAATGTTAGGGGAGGATAAAGGAAGATAAATTACATAATAGTGGAAATTGATGTCACCCACTCAGTTGTGAAGACTTTTTTAGCTTGGGCCAATTTGAACCCGTGGTTGTTGATGTACTAGCAGCTAGTAATATATATATGTCCAACGGCAACAACAACTCCTTTATCACACCTTGCACCATGGCGCATGTGGCAGTATTGGTGATGGTGATGTCGACAATAATCAAAGGTGATGTAATTGACGATGATCCTATACATGTATGCCAAAAACATCAACATTTTGTAGTAAATCGTGTTGGGGTATAAAGCCCAATGTGGTCGCCCAGGTAAGTGGGCGGGCCGTCAGGTATGTACACATATTCTTTTGTAAAAACCTAATAAGAACTCACTATGCTCTACACATTACAGTAGAGCGAGTTCACCATATCGTCGTGATCTTCTTCTCGCACTCTCTCTCGTGTCGCACTTCCGCTCGTACTCCTTCAACTGGTATCAGAGCTGAGATCGAGGCTCGGGGCAGCACTGCAGGAAGCTAGAGTCACCTGCTCAGATTGGAGTGAGATTTGACAGGCGAAGACACGGCCCCAAATCTTGTGGGTAAGCCCGAAGGGCTTGGTTTTCTCAAAATTTCATTCTGAGGTCATCTCGGCCACTATTCGGCTTCGACAAAGTTTTGCGCAGGCCATTTTTGACTACGTGGTCTCGGCGGGTGCAGATCCGACTCTGCAAATTTGGGGTTTCGGCCTACGACTGCAGGTGTTGAGGATATCTGCACTTTCAGAGTGCTGATTTGTGGCTGTCTACACATCGAAGGACGGCTCATAGTTCTTGGAGGCGTGTCACATACGACACGGGCGCATCTACACACAGACTGTAGGCGACACCCACTAGTTCATCAGGTAGCTTGTGTTTGTTGCTTGGTATTCCAGATTTCATCCTGACATTGCAGGTACTTCCACATGGGATGTATTGTCAGAGATGATGTATGTCTGTTGAGGGTTTGCTGGCTGTGAGTCACGCAGCAAACAACCGCCGCAGCGGTTACAACATATAGTGGGAAATTTGTGGATGTATGACTTTGTGGGAAGTCTATGTACTGTCAGATTTACTGCAGCCTTTGTTGACGGTCGAGTGAGGTTTTATTGAGCTGAGGGATTCTCGAATGTTGAGATCCTTTCGGTGATACAGGTCTTGGAGCGATCCCTCGAGCACCCTTAGATAGGCAGCTAGGATGTATTGACTGTGAGTTAGACAGTTGGGATTGCATCTTTGCTTTACTGCCGTTGAGGCATTGTCGCAGTCTATGCTTACAGGACAGTGACAGGACAGTGAGAGACAGTACAGGTGCAAGACAGGTTTACCCGCAGCTTAAAGTGTCAGAGAGACAGTGTTTTTTGAGCTGGTTTTTGGTCTGTTTTTGAGTACACCAGAGCCATTTTACAAAGGAGACTCTGTCGAAATTTCTACAGAATCTGAAGCTTTCTTGGTTCATTTGATAGGTTGATATTGGTTCAGAGGTCAGTTTACAGGGGAAACTCTGCCGAATTTTTCCCAGGAAAGTAAACCACTGTGAAGCGTAGCTATGGCTGGATCACAGGACACTGCTCTTTACAATATCAAGAAGCTGGATGGAACCAATTTCTAATTGTGGAAGAAGCAGATTTGGCATGTGTTGGTACAAAAGAAGCAGATAAAACCTATAAAGCTCAAGGGGATAAAACCAGAAGATATGGACGAAGATGAATGGAGCGAAATGGATGAATTGGCACTTTCTACCATTATGCTGACTTTGGCAGAAAGCGTTTACTTCAATGTAGCAGACGAGATGTCGGCTTATCAAGCATGGTTAAAGCTGAGTGATCTTTATGAGAAGCAGAGTGCAGCTTCACAGGTATACTGGCTTAAGAAGCTTGTTGACTTGAAGATGAAAGAAGGGACACCTATGTCCAATCATCTGAATGAATTCAACACAATCTACAGCTAGTTGTCAGCTCAAGGTGTCAAGTTTGATGAACCTGTTAGAGCTATGTTCCTGTTGATCACATTGCCGGAAAGTTGGGACACTTTTCGCACAGCTTTGAGTAATTCTGCACCACCAGATGGTTTGAACATAGCAGGTGTAGAAGGAAGTTTGCTTACTGAAGAAACCAATAGAAAGACAATGGACAAAGGCAAAGGAACAGGCTTAGTTGTCAGGGGAAGGACCAAAGAAAAGTACAAAGGTGGAAAGAGGAATCAGTCTTGTAGCAAGTCCCACAGTGCTAAAGGCAAGAGTGACATAGAATGCTACCATTGTGGCAAGAAGGGTCACATGAAAAGAGACTACAGAGAATGGAAAGCAGAAAAAGGCAAAGAGAAAGCTGAAGACCATGGTGAGAAAACAAGTCCTCAGTGAAGATTCAAGAAATAAATGTGACAAACACTGTTGCAGAGGATGACACTCTAGTGTCAGGAGACATCTACTTCTTGAAGAATACAATGGACTCAGCTCTTCTTACAGCATCTGATGGAAATGCACTGAGTGACTGGATTATAGACTCAGGGGCATCACTTCATGTGTCTCCAAACAAGGAGTGGTTTACCTCTTATGTGACCACTAAAGATCATGTTCGGCTAGGAAATGGGCAGGCATGTGAGATATTAGGTGTTGGAGATGTTCAATTGAAGTTTCAGAATGGCTCTTCTTTCACGCTGAAGAATGTGAGACATGTTCCCGCAATTACAAAGAGCTTGATCAGCACAGGTTTACTTGATGATGCTGGCTACGTCACCAATTTTGGACGGAACATGTCGAAGATATCCAAGGGTTCTATGACACTAGCACATGGAGTAAAGTCTGGAGGACTTTACATGATTTATGTATCAAATGTCTCTAAAAATGTAATCAATGTAACCGAGCAGCCGAACGTTTCTTTGTGGCATAGCCGGTTAGGACATATGTCCAAGACGGGAATGGAAATCTTGTCTCGTTCTGGTTATTTGCCTGGCTTTTCATTTAATGATTTTGAATTCTGTGAACATTGTCTGTATGGTAAGCGAACACATCAGCCACATAAGCATAGAAGCAGTAGAAGAGATACACAGTTGGCACTTGTTCATAGTGATTTGTGTGGACCTATTCCTAACCTATCTCTAGGGGGAGCTTCTTACTTTATGACATTTATAAATGATTACTCGAGGAAAGTATGGGTTTACTTTCTCAAGCACAAGGATGAAGCGTTTAGTGTTTTCAAAACGTTTGTGACACTTGTGGAGAATCAGAGTGGCAAGAAGCTTAAATGCTTACGCACTGACAATGGTGGAGAGTATGTTTCAAAGGCCTTTCATGACTTTTGTGAGTCAAAAGGTATAAAACGTGAACTTACTGCTCCTTACAATCCTCCTCAAAATGGTGTTGCTGAGAGGATGAATAGGACCATACAAGAGAAGGTCAGAAGTATGTTGTCTAATGCACATCTGCCAAATGGGTTTTGGGCTGAAGCTGTATCAACAGCTGTTCATCTTGTAAACAGATCTCCTAGCAAGGTTTTGCAGAAGGATTCAGTGCCAGAGATGGTATGGTCAGGAAAAATACCCTCATACAAGCATCTCAGAGTCTTTGGCTGTGAGGCATATACTCACGTTCCAAAGGAATTTAGGAACAAACTTGAACCAAAGAGTAGAAAGTGCATCTTTTTAGGCTATGGTAATTCTGGTGAGATGGGGTACAGACTTTGGGATCCCGAATCCAGAAAGGTTGTCCACAGCAATGATGTTCACTTTAATGAATCCAAATATCATTCTAAACCAGAGAGGGTTGAGGAGATTAGAAGAGTTGTCTTCCAAGAAGATGGACCTGCACGTGAAAGACAAAATGTCAGGGCTCAAGAGGAGCAAGGACATGATAGAGTGGAACCACAGGTTGTGGCTGAGCCTGAGCCAGTTATTGTGCATAGATCTGGACGTGTCACGCGACCTCCTGATAGGTTTGTTCCATCTATGAACTATGTCATGTTGACTGATTGCAATGAGACTTCATGTTACAAGGAAGTAGTGCAAATGAAGGACTCCGGGAATTGGCAATTGGCCATGCAGTCAGAGATGACAGCTCTGCATAAAAACAATACATGGAAGCTAGTTAAATTACCACAGGGCAAAAAGGCTCTACCTTGTAAATGGGTTTACAGGTATAAGATCACCGCTCATGATAGTCAGCCAAAGTACAAAGCAAGGCTTGTTGCAAAGGGCTTTAAGCAAGAACAAGGCATTGACTTTGATGGTCTTCTCTCCGGTGGTCAAGATGACTACATTGAAATGCTTTGTTGCATTGGTTGCCATATTAGATTTGGTGTTTCACCAAATGGATGTCAAGACAGCGTTCTTGCATGGTGATTTAGATGTGGAAATTTACATGCAGCAGCTAGAAGGGTTTGTTGAGAAAGGCAAGGAAGATTGGGTATGCCAGTTGTTAAAGAGTCTTTATGGATTAAAACAATCACCGAGGGCATGGTACCATAAATTCCACAAGTTTATGCTTTCTCAAGGCTACAAACGTAGTGAGTTCGATCACTGTCTATATACAAAGGAGGCTAAGGATGGCAGTTGGCTGATCCTTATTTTGTATGTGGATGACATGTTGATTGCTGGCAAGCACTTGGAAGAAATTTCAGCTTTCAAGTCAAAGATGGCAAAATCGTTTGACATGAAAGACATGGGTGAGGCAAGTCATATACTTGGTATGCGCATTGAGAGAGACAGATCAAAGAAGTTGATTTGGTTATCTCAAACATAGTATATTGACAAGGTTTTGCAACGTTTCAATATGGAGAAGGGAAAGGCACTGAGTGTTCCATTGCCACCATATGTGAAACTTAACAAACAAGATTGTCCTGTGTCTGAGGAAGAACAGGCTGAAATGGATAAGATTCCATATGCGTGTGCAGTGGGTAGTTTGATGTATGCAATGATTGCTACTCGCCCAGACATTGCATTTGCAGTGGGAGTAGTAAGTTGATACATGTCAAACCCAGGCAAGAAACATTGGGAGGCAGTGAAAGGAATATTGAGATAACTGAAAGCTACAAAGAGTATGCGTATATGCTATGTGAGTCAGGAGCTAAGTGTAAAGGGTTTTACAGACTCAGATTATGCAGGTGACTTAGACAACCGAAGGTCTACGTCAGGGTATGTCTTTACATTGGTTGGTGGAGCAATATCATGGCGTTCTAGATTACAAGATTGTGTTACTCAGTCTACTACAGAGGCTGAATATGTTGCAGCATCAGAGGCATGCAAAGAATCAATTTGGCTTAATCGACTAGTAACAGATTTGGGAATCAAAGAAGAGATGCGTGTGTTATATTGTGATAGTCAAAGTGCTATACAATTGGCTCGCAATCCAGTTTATCACTCAAAGACAAAGCATGTGGATGTGAAGTATCATTTCATCAGGGAAATGCTCGGAGATAAGCAACTTCAGCTTGTCAAAGTTCACACCACAGAAAATCCTGCTGATCTACTTACAAAAGGACTTCCCTCAGAGAGCTTTGCGCATTTTCGCAAGCAGTTAGGTGTAGGATAGTACATCAATTCTCTACATCTCTTGTATATTAGCTTGTATAGTAGCTTCTCTCACACTTAAAGTACCACATTGGACTTTACGTGGGAGGTTGTTGGGGTATAAAGCCCAATGTGGTCGCCCAGGTAAGTGGGCGGGCCGCCAGGTATGTACACATATTCTTTTGTAAAAACCTAATAAGAACTCACTATGCTCTACACATAACAGTAGAGCGAGTTCATCATATCGTCGTGCTCTTCTTCTTGCACTCTCTCTCGCGTCGCACTTCCGCTCATACTCCTTCAAATCGTGAAAAATAATAATATTTTGAAAATTGATGGCCCTAACCAATGATACATTCTTCCCCATTTTTGGTGCTAACTTCTTCTGCTGCTTGTTAGTGCTAGTAGTGTCAGTGTCCTATAAGTTTTTTTTTGCAATACGCACTCAACAGAGTGAGCTGAAATAAATTTTAAAAAAAATCTTATATCTATGGTCAGAATGAGCCATATAGACAAAAATAATTACATCAGGATCATCACCAACCATACCAATAAAACAAAGCACTACATAGCAGATTCATCAAGAGTTTGCCACTCGAACAACACATGGATTGCCACCCCAAATGAGACATCCCCATCTAGATGGAGTAACCCAAACCCGAAGCATTATGTTGGCTAAATAGGGAGCCACCCTCTATAGGGACAACCATAACACAAAAAGGACAACCAAACAAAGCATAGAAATATACCATACCGCCGATTATGGGGGGAGCTCGACCGCTCCATCACCATGCGAAAAAGCGCGCGGATGAACCACCACCCACGTCAACCCGATACACCAAACCCGTCAACGATCATGGGATTTTTTGGGGAGCCTCACACCATCACAAGCCCTACACCCACCACTCAGATCCATCACACATGTAGGCTCCTCGTTGCCACAAAGAGCACAACACTACCACTCATTTCCCTCTTGCCAAGCAGCACCATTGCAAGCTCCAAGATAGAATGGATGCCCACAACCCTCCCCAAAAGGAGGCATGGGGGGCATCCTCTCCTAGGTTGCCAAAAATGGAGGCCGTTGGCAAGGGAGGGATGACAACGAAGTGGAAAATCAACATGGCAGCCCAACCCATAGTAGCCATTGGCCACCAACTTTGCACAATAGCACCTCCAGTCCAAATTTCTTACACCTTGCCCTACCACAACACCCCCTATGAACCTCCATGTTCCAAGGCCTTGCAAGCAGCAAAACGGAGGAAACCCTCGCTCCAACAAACATCCTTGAAATTTTGTCGGTATTTTTTTAAAAAAAAGCCTAAAAAATACACCGCTAGCTTTGCTATTTATACTAATAGATAATGGGGGAGGGAATTCCGGCTCCCCCCCGGAAACGTGTCCAAAGCTCCTCATTCCGGCGCCTTCGGGCAGTGTACTCTATGTGAAACAGTGAGTGAGACTCTGAGTGAGAGAGAGAGAGACTGCCTGGTCGGATAACTGCCTCGACTTCCTCACGGAGAGAGAATGAGAGAGAGAGTCGAACTGGCGCAAGCCTCGAGGCAGCTCAAAGTCCGCACCTGCCGCATCCTCAAACTTGAACTGGCACAGCCTGCCCAGCCTGGACTTGTGCTCTGAGGACTTGCACGCACGGTGATTAATAGCCTGGACTTCCTCGCAGAGAGAGAGAGAGAGAGAGAGAGAGAGAGAGAGAGAGAGAGAGAGAGAGAAGAAGAAGAAGAGAGTTTTAACGTCCTAGGAAACTATCCCAAGATATACCTTAAAGATGTAGCCGTTGAGCAGAGTTAAACTCAAGACCTATTAGTCAAGAAGAAAAGAGAGAGAGAGAGAGATTCCGGAGAAGAAGAGAGACACACACATTTGGGGAGTGCAGAGAGAAAGCGAGATATATATTTTAAAAAATAAGGTTTACTTTTTGAGTTTTAACACCATTTTTTTCTATTTTGGGGCAGAATTTCACCCTTTCCCCTTGTCCACAATCGCCATTTTTGAAATTGAAAACGGCACGATATTAAGCTAAGACACATTTTTCCCGAACACTGTATGAACGGCTTCATGCTTTAGGGTAGGTTGAAAGAGGATATACTCTCAAAATAATCGACTTGCACTCCGTAGTCTCAAAGTTTGGACTTGCACGCACGGTAAAGATCTAGCCGATGAGGAGAGTTGAACTCAAGACCTATTAGTCCAGAAGAAGAGAGAGAGAGAGATTCCGGAGAAGAAGAGACACACACATTTGGGGGAGTGCAGAGAGAAAGCGAGACATCTATATCTATATCTATCTATACTAAAAGATAATGGGGGAGGGGATTCTGGCTCCCCCCTGCCACATGGCATTATTTCCTTGCTCAGGTGAGTGTGCCCTGCAACGTGCGAAGCCGGTGACAGGCCCAGGCCTTGAGTGCGAACCAGAGATAGATAGAGAGAGAGAGAGAGAGAGAGAGAGAGAGAGAGAGAGAGAGAGAGAGAGAGAGAGAGAGAGAGAGAGAGAGAGAGAGAGAGAGAGAGAGAGAGAGAGAGAGAGAGAGCGTGCGAACGCAAAGAGAGAGAAACAGAGCGAGAAACAGCCAACAGACTGAGGCCGTCGGCAGTGCTCTCTGAGGCGAGTTCTGGCTTGAGGCTCTGAGCACTGCGCAGAACACACAGAGAGCGGCGAGAGATCCAGCAGCTGCTCAGGCCCTAAGCGCGCGCGCGAGAGAGAGAGAGAGAGAGAGAGAGAGAGAGAGAGAGAGAGAGAGAGAGAGAGAGAGAGAGAGAGAGAGAGAGAGAGAGAGAGAGAGAGAGAGAGAGAGAGAGAGAGAGAGAGAGCGAGAGAGAGCGTCTGATGGCCGTCGGCAGTGCTCTCTGAGGCGAGTTTCGGCTTGAGGCTCTGAGCACTGCGCACAACACAGAGAGAGCGGCGAGAGATCCGGTAGCTGCTCAGGCCCTGAGTGCGCGCGCGCGAGAGAGAGAGAGAGAGAGAGAGAGAGAGAGAGAGAGAGAGAGAGAGAGAGAGAGAGAGAGAGAGCGCCCGATGAATAGCGAGCGTCATCTGTGCTCGAAAAAAACCTAGGCTTAGTGTAATACCACCTACAAAATTTAAAATTTGAAGAAATTTAAATTTAATGTACTTTAGTGTAAAAACCTTTCAAATTTAGTCATTTTACCTCTAAACTTTCTCATATGTAGGTTTGCCAAGCTTTTGGAAAAAAGGTTTTTTTGAGCATTGTTCAGGATGCGAACGCAAAGAGGGAGAATGAGAGAGAGAGCCAGGGAGAAAAACTTGAAGGAGAGAGAGAGAGAGAGAGAGAGAGAGAGAGAGAGAGAGAGAGAGAGTTCTATTATCGTCCTCGGAGGTCAAATATGACCTGTTGGACCAAATGAACATGTCACGTGGTGTGAGTGGAGGTCATAAGTAACTCTCGATGCTCAAAAATGGCTGAAATGAGCGTTGCAATAGAGAGTCCACATCGTGGTTGGGAGAGGAAGGTATGTAGGGAGAGCTCATGGATGAAGTCATGGGGAAAAGAGGACCTAATGTGGTCAAAAGCTGAGCACTCAAGTAGTGTGTGGTACTCACTCTCTCGCACTTGACGAGGGCATAAGGTGCAAAGTTGATGACACTCCTCACCAGTGCCCCAACGTCCTATCTCGCAGCGTAGAGAATGGGAGCTAAGACGAATGGAGGCAATGGTGCGGATCGCACTCAACAGGATGGGCTCAAGGATGTAGGGATGGGTTCGGTTACCTCGTTCGGAGAAGAAGAGAGATTTGTAGTTTGGGGCAACGTGTGTGGTGTAATGGCTGAAGCGAGAACCTCCGGATTTCTCCCAAGCCGTGATACATTGGCGTTGTAAGAAGGCCTCATTAACTTGGGAGTCGATCGACGCATCCTTGACCAAGTGACATGCATCCCATCTTCCAAACCATTTCTTGATGTCAAGCATCCACCCCGAACTTAGTACTTTGCTCTTGCATGTCTTTTGAACCTTTTGACTTGCTTCATATGCGATTCTAGGAAGTCGATGCAAAGGGCTACGTTGTGTCTTACGCATGTACTCCACAACCATTTGCATGCCCAAGACCTCAATGGGAAGCGATCCGGACTCAGGAAGTAAGAGCTTGTAGGGTGTTTGTGTCTTGACTTGGAGAAAGTTGGTGAGAAAACGCTTTTGGACATTCTCAAACTCTTTCCAAGTAGAGAGAGAGAGAGAGAGAGAGAGAGAGAGAGAGAGAGAGAGAGAGAGAGAGAGAGAGAGAGACGGGCCGGGCCAAGCATGCGGCCTCAGGCCCAGGTAGTGTTCGAGAAAAAAGTGTCTCAGCTTAATATCGTGTCAAAATGGGGGAGGGAATTCCGGCTCCCCCCCCTGCCAGGTGTCGTCCGCCCTCCAGAGACTCCAGACCACTGTTCGGGAAAAATCATTTTCACAAACATATAAAAATCTGTCCCAGACAAATCAGAACCGGAAATTTTACAATAGAGCCGAGGAGAAAAAACTTGAAGGAGAGAGAGAGAGAGAGAGAGAGAGAGAGAGAGAGAGAGAGAGAGAGAGAGAGAGAGAGAGAGAGAGAGAGAGAGAGAGAGAGAGAGAGATGTAGATGTACGGGCCGGGCCAAGCATGCGGCCTCAGGCCCGAATAGTGTTCGGGAAAAATGTGTCTCAGCTTAATATCGTGCCGTTGTCAATTCCAAAAATACATGTTCAGGGCAATCTATACTAAGGATAATGGGGGAGGGAATTTCGGCTCCTACCCCTGCCAGGTGTTGCCTTAGAGACTCTAGTCCACTGTTCAGGAAAAATCATTTTCACAAACATACAAAAATCCGTCCTAGACAAATCAGAACCGGAAATTTTACAATACTAGCCAGTATTTTTGCAAAATCACACTATTTTCCATGTATTTTAAGCGGAATTTTCTCCTTCTTCCCCTCCCCTCAGCCGGCTACTTTGATTTTGCAATCGGCTCAAGGCTAAGCTGGGGCACACTTTTCCCGAACACTGCTCTGAGTTGATTGACATTGGGGAGAGAGAGAGAGAGAGAGAGAGAGAGAGAGAGAGAGAGAGAGAGAGAGAGAGAGAGAGAGAGAGAGAGAGAGAGAGAGAGAGAGAGTGATGTTGGGGAGATAGAGAAAGAGAGAGGAAGAGGGAGAGCGAGACAAAGAGATTTAGAGAGAGAGAGAGAGAGAGAGAGAGAGAGAGAGAGAGAGAGAGAGAGAGAGAGAGAGAGAGAGAGAGCCGCAGATAGAAAACGACACGATATTAAGTTGAGACACATTTTTCTCGAAATTGCTCACATTGCAAATTTTGAAGTTGATTGACATTGGGGAGATAGAGATAGAGAGAGGAGGAGGGAGAGCAAGAAAGACAACTAGAGAGAGAGAGAGAGAGAGAGAGAGAGAGAGAGAGAGAGAGAGAGAGAGAGAGAGAGAGAGAGAGAGAGAGAGAGAGAGAGAGAGAGAGAGAGAGAGAGAGAGAGAGAGAGAGACTTTGGGGAGATAGAGAAAGAGAGAGGAAGAGGGAGAGCGAGACAAAGAGCTTTAGAGAGAGAGAGAGACAGAGAGAGAGAGAGAGAGAGAGAGAGAGAGAGAGAGAGAGAGAGAGAGAGAGAGAGAGAGAGAGAGAGAGAGAGAGAGGGACGTTGGGGAGATAGAGAAAGAGAGAGGAAGAGGGAGAGCGAGACAAAGAGCTTTAGAGAGAGAGAGAGAGACAGAGAGAGAGAGAGAGAGAGAGCTGCAGAGAGAAAACGGCATGATATTAAGTTGAGGCACATTTTTCCCAAAACTGCTCTCAGTGCAGATTTTGAAGTTGACTGACGGTCGGGTGTGATTGATTGATTGATTGAGAGAGAGAGAGAGAGAGAGAGAGAGAGAGAGAGAGAGAGAGAGAGAGAGAGAGAGAGAGAGAGAGAGAGAGAGAGAGAGAGAGAGAGAGAGAGATACAGATAGAAAACGGCACGATATTAAGTTGACACATTTTTCCCGAAACTGATAACAATGCAGATTTTGAAGTTGATTGACATTGAGAAGATAGAGATAGAGAGAGGAGGAGGGAGAGTGAGAAAGATAGCTAGAGAGAGAGAGAGAGAGAGAGAGAGAGAGAGAGAGAGAGAGAGAGAGAGAGAGAGAGAGAGAGCCGCACGGCACAATATTAAGTTGAGACACATTTTTCCCGAAACTGCTCACATTGCAGATTTTGAAGTTGATTGACATTGGGGAGATAGAGATAGAGAGAGGAGGTGGGAGAGCAAGAAAGACAACTAGAGAGAGAGAGAAGGGGCAGAGAGAGAGAGAGAGAGAGAGAGAGAGAGAGAGAGAGAGAGAGAGAGAGAGAGAGAGAGAGAGAGAGAGAGAGAGAGAGAGAGATAGATAGATAGATAGTTCTATTATCGTCCTGGGAGGTCAAATATGACCTATGGGACCAAATGAACATGTCACGTGGTGTGAGTGGAGTTCATAAGTGACTCTCGATGCTCAAAAATGGCTGAAATGAGCGTCGCAATAGAGAGTCCACATCGTGGTTGGGAGAGGAAGGTATGTAGGGAGAGCTCATGGCTGAATATATGGGGAAAAGAGGACCTAATGTGGTCAAAAGCTGAGCACTCAAGTAGTGTGTGGTACTCACTCTCTCGCACTTGACGAGGGCATAAGGTGCAAAGATAATGACACTCCTCGCCAGTGCCCCAACGTCCTGTCTCGCAGCGTAGAGAATGGGAGCTAAGACGAATGGGAGCTAAGACGAATGGAGAGAGAGAGAGAGAGAGAGAGAGAGAGAGAGAGAGAGAGAGAGAGAGAGAGAGAGGAGGAGGAGGGAGAGCGAGAAAGAGAGCTAGAGAGAGAGAGAGAGAGAGAGAGAGAGAGAGAGAGAGAGAGAGAGAGAGAGAGGGGGGGGGGGGGGGGGGGGGGGAAGGGGAGACACTGGGGAGATAAGAAAGAAAGAAAAAGAGAGAATAATTTTCTTGATCTTCTTTTGTGAAATTTGTCAAGAGTGAAGAGCTTGAGGGTAAGAGGGGCCATGCCACCGCCAAAGGCGGCGCCGTTTTACTAGTGTATTGTAATATTTAGTTGAGTTTGCCAAAAATTTTTCAATAAGAAGAATACAAGGTTGACCCACATTTATGTGATGAAAAACCTCTCTCTCTCTCTCTCTATACGCCCTACTCACGTTATCAGCCTTGTCACGACTGCTGATAACGTGAGTAGGGCGTATAGAAGCACGTGTGTGGAATGGGAGGGGATAGGAGCGTGTGCTGGATATGATGGTGAGTAGTCGTGGGTACGCAGTAGCAGAAGAGGCACATTGTCTCTGTCTCTGTACGTGCACAGGGGTGGTGCAAGGTGATCGGAGCTAATGGAGCAGGGCAGAAAAGGGGTAGGACCGTGTTGTGCGCGTGTAGTGCGTGTACGGAATGTGTGCAAGAGAGGGGAAGAAGAGAATGGGGAAGGGGATGAAGCACAGTACACAGCAGGGAGTTTGGGTTAGTGGAGAGGAAAGTGAGAGAGTGGTCAACTCTCTCCCTTTCTCTCCCTATATTCATTTAGGTGAAAGTATAAACAGGGGCGGTTTCCCACGGCCACCTGGCCTACACCCCAACAACCTCGCACTTGAAGGTCACGTTGGCCAATAGTGGCATTAGTATAGTTAGTCTATACAAAGTTGATGAAGCATTGCCGAGGCTTCATCCTACACCCATAAGTTCTATACAATGTGTAAATCGTTCCGAGGCTAGGCTCTTTGTGAGAGCATCCGCGGGGTTGTCGTCAGTGTGAACCTTGACAAGCTCGATACGCTTGTCAGCCAATGCATCTCGTATGACACGGTATCTGACCTCTATGTGTTTCGACTTTGAGTGAAACACTGGATTCTTTGCCAAAGCAATGGCACTCTGACTATCACAATGTAGTATTGGAACCTCACGAATGCCCAAATCTCCCACTAGACGAGCCAACCATATGGCTTCTTTGCTGGCATCAGAAGCAGCAACATATTCTGCCTCAGTGGTAGATGAAGACGTGCAATCTTGGAGACACGATCTCCAAGAGATAGCTGCTCTAGCAAACATGAACACATAACTAGATGTGGATCTTCTACGATCCACGCAACCCGCATAATCCGCATCCGTGTAACCTACAATAGATGCATCACTGTTTCCAAAGCGTAAACACTTGCTAGCTGTACCTTTCAAATATCTGAGGATTTTTTTCACTGCTTCCCAATGCTTCTTGCCAGGGTTTGCCATGTACCTACTAACCACTCCCACTGCATGTGCAATGTCTAGTCTTGTGGCTACCATAGCGTCAAACTGCCAATTGCTGAAGAATATGGTACTTTCGCCATTTCCTCTTTTTCAGCCACTGTCTTGGGAGAGTCTTCCTTGCTAAGTTTGGAGTATGCTTGCATTGGGATACTCAATGACTTCCCCCACTGCATACTAAAACGTTGCAAGACTTTGTGAATGTACTTTTCTTGAGATAATTCAAGAATTCCACGTTGTCTGTCTCTCTTGATGTGCATACCAAGAAAGTGATTGGCATCTCCCAAATTTTTCATGGAAAACTGAGTGCTTAGCATCTTTTTCAACTGATTTATCTCATCAATTGATTTGCCTGCGATAAGCATATCATCTACATATAAGATCAAGATGATTAAAGAATCATCGTTCAATCTCTTTGTGTATAAGCAGTGATCCTCTTGACTTCTTATGTAACCCTGAGACTCCATGAATTTGTCGAATTTTTCATACCATTGCCTTGAACCTTGCTTGAGGCCATAGAGTGCCTTTTTAAGTCTACAAACCAATTCTGTCCTCGTTGGTTTTTGGGTTTCACATACCAATCCCTCTGGTTGTTTCATGTAGACATCCTCATCTAGATCCCCATGAAGAAATGCTATGTTCACATCCATTTGGACAAGTTCCATGTCCTGGATAGCAACCAAGACAAGCACAATGCGAAGTGTAGTCATCTTGACTACTGGAGAGAAAATCTCATCAAAATCCACACCTTTTTGCTGCTTGAAACCCTTGGCAACTAGACGAGCCTTATATCTAGGCTCAGGATCTTCTACTGTATACTTCTTGTATACCCACTTGCAAGGTAAAGCATTTTTGCCTTTTGGTAATTCAACCAAATCCCATGTCTCATTAGCCACAATCGAATTGTATTCTGATTGCATAGCCTGCTCCCACTTAACGCTATCATCTATTTGTATAGCTTCTTTGTAGCATGTTGGCTCTCCACTGTCAGTGACCAAAATGTGGTGTATACCCGGCTCAAACTGCTCGGGCGCACGTGACCTCTCTCAGAGCGTCTCAGTGCCTGACTGCTGGACTCTGCTCTCTCCAGAGCAATAGCAGTATCTTGCACGTGAGGAGTAGGTGCAACACTACTGAACTGAGTTGGTTCGGAGGCTACATCCTCAAAACGAACACGTCTGTACTCAACATCTTTGATGGGATTCTTGTGCATTTTTGATTCATTGAAAATCACATATGAGCTACGAATGACTTTGTTTGATTCTGGGTGCCCGGAGACGATATCCCATCTCTCCGTTTGCACCATAGCCAATAAAAATGCATTTGTGTGATCTGGGATCTAGCTTTCGACGAAGTTCTTTGGGCACATGTACATATGCCTCACATCCAAATACACATAAATGCTCATAGCTTGGCCTTTTGCCAGTCCATAATTCCTCTGGAATTTTGAAATTCAAAGGAGAACTAGGTGAGCTGTTGATGATGTGCACTGCTCTCAAAACAGCTTCCCCCCAAAACTCTGGAGTAAGCTTCTCCATAGACATCATAGAGACAACTCGCTCTTGAATCGTACGATTCATTCTTTCAGCTATTCCATTTTGTGCAGGTGTGTATGGAGCAGCAAATTGCCACCGAATGCCTCTTCTATTGCAAAAATCCTTGAACTCTGTGGAGACGTATTCTCCACCATTGTCGGTGCGAAAATCTTTGAGCTTTTTTCCTGATTGGTTCTCAACCATGGCGATGAATTTTTGGAATGTCGAAAGGACTTCTTCCTTACGCTTAAGGAGATACACCCACACCTTTCTGGTAGAATCATCTATGAACGTGAGAGAGTAGTTCGCCCCCCCTAGAGTTTTATGTGGCATTGGACCACACAAATCACTGTGCACCAAGTCTAGAGGTTCGCCTAGTTTCTTATTCAATGGCAAAGATGTCAATCTAGTCTGTTTGCCATATAAACAATGCTCACACAATGGAAAGTCCGTGTAATCTAACACAAGTAAGTAGCCAAAATGCTGAAGTATTTTCATTCCCTTTTGGCTAATATGCCCTAGCTGGCTATGCCACAACTCAGGAGACGGTAGCTCGGCAACATAGATAGAGTGTTCGTCGACACTCGAAACAAACAAAGAGTACAAGGATTTGTTTTTATTACCTTTCATCATGATAAGGTTGTTCTTGCGGATCATCCAAGAACGATTACCAAAAACTGTAGTGTAGCCAAGATCATCCAATCGCCCTATAGAAAGCAAGCTTTTCCTAAGCTTGGGCACATGTCTGACATTCTGCAGCACAAAAGTAGTGCCATTATGCATCTGAAGTTTCACATCACCAATGCCAATAATGTCAAGCTTATAGGAATCACCAAGCTTGACTATTACATGCATGGATGCATAAGAGGAAAACCACTCTCTATGCGGTGTGACATGAAAACTTGCACCAGAATCAAGAATCCAATTCTGTGCATAACCCTCATCCTGTGCAACCAAAGCATCTGGAGTGAGATATGAAGTGAAAATGAGAACGTCTGAGGCATTTGCTGTCACCTCGGTATGAATCTTTGTGGGCATAATGAGCATCACTGGAGGAGGAGCATCCTCTACTGTAGTGGTAGGTATAGGAGACTTAACAATATTGAGCTCCTCAATCTTGGCTGTACTTTTGCCTTTGCCAGAATTATCCTTTTGCATGTTTTTCTGATCTCTTAAGAAACTGCGACAATCCTTTTTGTAATGACCCTTCTTGTGGCAATAGTAACACTCGACATTTCTGGCATTGCGGTCTCTACTTTGGTTCCTGTGTCTGCTAGGACTACAAGGATTTCGCTCTCTACTTTTGATTTTGTATTTGTTCCTGTAACGGCCTCTTGCCTTTGTTAAACTGCTAGCCATATATGCATCTCCATGACTATCACCATTGAGAGATTTACGATGAATCTCTTCAGTGAGCAACACATCTGTGACAGCATTGAACTCTAACTTGCCATTCAGAGCCGAATTGCTAATGGCTGTGAAAAAGATATCCCATGAACTGGGTAGAGAGCATAACAAGAATATAGACTTGAGGTCATCGTCAAACTCCTTAAAGCCCTGAGATGTCAGCTGACTAAACAAGGAGTTGAACTCATTTAAGTGACCAGAAACTGTGCTACCTTCTTTCATGTTGAGCTTCATAAGCTTTTTCATGAGAAAAACTTTGTTGGATGCACTTTTTCTCTCCCATGCTGAACATAAGCTATCCCAAAGTTTCTTGGTTGTTTTCTTCCCTATGATAGTGAAGAAGACTAACTTGGCTAGATGTAGACGTATCGTAGCCATGGCTTTTGCATCTAAAAGCTCCCATTGAGCTTGTGTATAATCATCATCCTCTGCGCGCTCTTTCAACGGTTATGAGAGGCCTTTGTTTATCAAAACTTCTTTCATGCGCTCTTTCCATATGGTGAAGTTGCTGCCATCGAACTTCTGAATGAAATACTCCTCTTTTTTTGAAGAAGAAGCCATCGCTGACAAGAGGGTTAGAGAGGTGCCAAGCTATGGTGAGAAGCTGTAGAAATTTGGGCAGAGTAACCTTTGTATCGGGAGTAAAATCTCAACCGAAATAGACTCAAAAGTGCCAACAATGAAAGTTACGACTAGTGGGAAGTAAATCCGGAAGAGTCTCCTTTGTATGAGGAGTCAAAACTTAACTCAAAATGCACATAAATGTGCCAGCTGCACTGACTGGGCATCTGCTGCACAAAACCACTGCTATGTGACTGCCAACTCGACGTCAAAAGCATAAATAATTGTCCAGATACATATCCTATGGCGAGGGTACCGTAAAGGGGAACTCCAGCTACCTGTATCACCGAAGGTGTCTCAACATTCGAGCACACCCCAGCTCAAAGAAAACCTCACGCTATCGACCCTCCAAAGGCTAGTGCAGACACAAATGGACTAGCCACAGTCTCAGAAAGGGCTTTTCCGGTCCGAGTCTCAAAAACGGCCGGGAAAAACTGGCAAAATAGCCAAAAATGGATCCACACATAGTACAGTGGGCAGTGTCCGCAACTCAACGTACATGAGTAAAACCGTGCTCAAACAGGCGCCAAGAACTGCTGCATGCAGTGAAAGTGATCCCTGCGGGGATATCTGCTCTCAAAAGAGCTCAGTAGCACTAGGTGTGCTCACAACAAAATGCATCTATCAACGCATGTGTCCGCAGAGAATCTGCTGTCGAAATGACTGCCAAATCGCCTGTGAAAAGCGCTGTGTCTAGTAACCTGGAGAATCTGTGAGTGAATGGGCTGAAAAACCCCCTGTAGCCTGTAACCTGCATGTCGGTGTCGCTATGTTCCGATTTCTATCGTGCCGGGCAGAAATATGCTAGTCGAATAGCCGCCAAAGGTGTCGTATTCGTAAGCTGTGTCGTACAGTGTGATCGGTGCGCTCGATGCCGATGCCGGGTGTCACTCCTCTATGATAGAGGTACCTCACCCGCACATGTCGCAAGCACGATTGTCAATCGCGGGAACGCGCTCGTCTAGGGAAATGCCCGGTGTCTAGGTCGGATGTCGGAGATCCACCGCAATGAGTAGTGTCGAGCTGGTGCGCATGAGCGGTGTCGATGTTGATGTTGCCTTCCGCCGCCGGGCGGAAGTGGCTAGCCGAGTAGCCGTAAAACGCCAATGCTCAAAGCCAATATCGAGCGGTCAATGCCGAGTCGGATCGGTATCGATTGCAGATCTTGCTTAATTTGTCAAGATCGCTCTCAAGCTTGTCGGACTCGGTGTGCGGATGTCGAAGTTGGGTGACGACGTCGAAGAAGTCGATGTCAAAATCGGAGAATCGCTGATGTCGATGATGAAACCCTGGTCTTTGTCTCTCACTCACTCACTCGCTCTGTGTGTTGCTTGGGCTTGCTCGCAAGCTCGGTGTCAAGCTCGCCTTTTTGTTTTTGTTCGAGAAAGTATCTTCCAATCTCTTAATCAAGCTGTCTCTCTCTCTCTCTCTCACACACAACTGCAAAATTTTGAGAAACTTTCTTGTCACGAGCTCGAGGAGAGGAGTCGGGGGATTTAGTCGTAGGCTCGGTGGGAATGAGCCCTTGCACACACACTATGAAGTTTGAAATTAAAAAAAATTGATTTCACTTCTGTCGAGTACTGCCTGCAGCTTTGGAGTCGATGAATCTGTGTGTGTGGGGCTTGCGCTCGTCCTCTAATGATGCAACTCATTCAATGCCAAGCACACACAGAGTGTGTGTGTGATGCCAGGCTCGGACTTCCCGCCGGCTGTAATCCCCCAAGCTTGTGATGATGCTGCCCGATTCTGCTTGCTACACACGGTGTGTTTGCTGCTCGGCAATGGCTACTGCCTATCCACTTGCTGCCCGGATGATCCAAGCAATGCTTGGGTTTGCCTGCTTATACGCACACACACACACACACACACTGTGTGTGTGTTTGCTTGCTTCAAGCCTCGCTGTAGCCCCCAAAATGCTCTCAAATGCTACTGGTTTTACTGCCAATTTCTTTGCAGGTGCTCCTAGCCCGATTGTCAATCTCCTCTGCTGTTGCACCCAATTCCCCTTCAATGGCTCAACTCGATTCTGCCCACTCCCTCTGTGCAGATGCTTCCCAAGATTCCCTTGATTCCAAGGGTCGCTGCAATAAAGATAGGGGAAGGGAGATGTCGGGGGTGCCTCGATTTCCCCTTGCAGTGCTGCAGAGTTCGGAGTTCCCCCCCAATTCAAGCTCGAATTGATCGATTGTGGCCTGCTGCAGAAAACTCACCAATTTCCTTATTTCTTTTGTGCTCACGGCTCTGATGTTCAAATCCCGATCTGCTCTTCTTTCTCCTTCTCCGAGCTTTGCCTCAAGCTCCAAGCTCGAGCTTTCTTTTGACTCCCTCTCTCAAGCTCCAAACTCTCGAGCTCCGAGCTCCAAGCCCGGTTATGGCTGAGCTCTCTCCCGTTCTTCAAGCTCTTGCTATGGCTACCTCTCGCCGTGCAAGCTCCGCAATTTGCAACCTCCACCGTTGCTATTCCCACCTGAGCTCTGATACCAATTGTTGTGCGCATGTAGTGCGTGTACGGAGTGTGTGCAAGAGAGGAGAAGAAGAGAATGGGGAAGGGGATGAAGCGCATTACACAGCAGGGAGTTTGGGTTAGTGGAGAGGAAAGTGAGAGAGTGGTCAACTCTCTCCCTTTCTCTCCCTATATTCATTTAGGTGAAAGTATAAACAGGGGCGGTTTCCCACGGCCACCTGGCCTACACCCCAACAGATCGGAGGTGGTTGGCGAGACGATGCGCTTGGCAGTGCTCTGCTCTGTCTCACATGCAAGAAGCAGGGTGCATATGCGTGCTCTCTCTGTCGGAGGTAAGACCAGGGGTCATAGCAAGCGAAGGTAGAGCTGACAAAGCCGTGCGAAGCAAGGGGATCTCTGTCCGTCTGATGAGATTGCAAGGAACAAAGGGCAACTAGAACAGGCCACTACGACGGGGGTGGCGCGGGGGGACAGGGGGAGATATCTGCCAAGACAAGCACGGATTTGCTTGGGAAAATCGAGGGGGGATCTAAAAAGATTTTTCCTAATGAAGACAGGATGTAGAAAGGAATGGCTTTGCTTTTTACTAGGTGAGCCAAAGGCTCTTTTTTTAGTATCTAAAAGTAGAAGCCACCACGTGGCATTATATATATATATTTTAAAACATCGCTACCATGAAAAGCTGCACGTGAAAAGCTACCAAGTGAATAAAATAAAAAAAGCACTCTGTGTTGCTTAATTTTGCTCTCAGAAGCAATTCAATCTGCAGTTCGCAGGTTCCCCAGAAGCGAGCTCGGAGCTTTGTCAGCAGGTTTGTCTCTGTACACTCTTTTTGAGAGAGAGAGAGAGAGAGAGAGAGAGAGAGAGAGAGAGAGAGAGAGAGAGAGAGAGTCATAATAATCAATATCTAATTCTCCTAAATGATTTTCTCATATTAAACTGATCATTTAATGTGGGGAAGTGCCAGGGGAGAAAAAGCTAGAATATTGGTTAAGCTAGCAGACCGGCCACAGTAGGGATCCAAAGGAGGGAAAATAGGGATCCAAAGGGGGGCCATATGCAAAAGAGCCATGTGCAACAATGGGCTAAAAAGACCCTAAGGTTCAGCCCATTAAGACTTCCAAAATGCTAAGGTTCCAAAATTCAAAGGTTGTGTCCAAAGGTCATCCAAAGGTCAACCCTAGGGGAAATTGGATGCTTTGTGTGTACTAAAAAGTCTTTGCATATCCCTACATGGGAGGGGGCGAGCCCTTCTTCTAGGGTATGAAAGAGAAAGTCACACACACACACACACACACACACACACACACACATGCTCCCTTTACACAAAGGGAATTAGGGACACATGTTAGCTCCCTAGCCCAAATGCCCACGAGGTGTGCCCAATTCCTATTGGATGGCCTTGGAGGTGGACCAATGAGAATTAGGCTAGAGTAAATTTAGCCTAATTAATTTTAAAACACTTAATAAAAAGAACCAATGAAAATTAAGTCTCCTGGATGATTATTGGACAGCCCGTGAAGGGGTCCAATAGGAATTGAGCTGTCCAATGGGCTACCTAATTCCTATTGGTCAGAATGGGGAAAGGTCCAATGGAGATTTAATTCATTTAAATCAATTAAGTTTAATTGATTAAGCTCTCACAAAAGGGGAAAGGGGGACACATGTCAGAAGGCTATCACTTATGCTGCTTAATAGCCATTGGCTTGACTTGGGGAGGTCCAATGGGGAGCCTGCAAGAGCAATTAGCAAGAGGGCTCGCCCAAGAGAGAGAGGGGGCTGATTTTTGCAAGGCATTGTCACACACACACACACACACACACACACACACACACACACACACACACACACACACACACACACACACAGTCTATGTGTGAAGCAAAGAAGACTATCTCTTCCCAAGCTTTAATGGAGAGCTTATCACCTACTCCAAGCTTGGGAGATAGAAGCCTACATCAACACACTCTTGGCATGTGGATGAAAATCCAACCAAGAGCCAAGCTTCAATGCATGCTCACATCCTCTACCAAGCTAATTACTAAGCTAAGCTATGCTAATATGAGTGATTATGTGAGGAGATATACATCTTTCTCGTAAGATACTCCTTCTTCCTCTCAATCTACTCTCATACACTGCTAGCTCTCACCATCTTTGAAGGTGTGTGAGGTCTTGGGTCTGAGAACGGGGATAATTAAAGTTGTGTTTGCTAAGTGTTTTGCTTAGTGCATGAAGCTTTCATCTTCATTGCACTAGCTAGTCTTGAAGGAACACAAAGAATTGTATTGTACAATGTCTCTCTTGATGGGGGAAACCATAATACAAAGCCTTTTGGAGGGGGGACCGGCTCCATGCAAATCCGGTCCTCAACTGTTGTCAATAGCTTAATTTCTCTCTCTTTTGAAGTATTGTTGATGCTATCTAACTAGGTGTTATGCTTTTTGTTGCTCTCTCCACCCAAGCACTCTTGTAATTCTCATTAGGAATCTATTCTAATGAAATGCCCACTATGTTCATGCTAATTTCCGCTACACATAAGTTTTTAGACCATTAAATGTTAGAGAGAGAGAGAGAGAGAGAGAGAGAGAGAGAGAGAGAGAGAGAGAGAGAGAGAGAGAGAGAGAGAGAGAGAGAGAGAGAGAGAGAGTAGGCATATTGGAATCGACCTTCTTTTGCAGTGAAGCCTGAATACCTAACTATAAGCCTACCTGCGCCTTACCTGCGTAGCGATCATAACATCTTTGTGTGCAACAAGACTTAGTGGCTAGCTGAACAGTATGTCCAGTTTCAACTACCTTACTCAGCTCGTTTCTGCTGGTGCAACTAGTTATAATGGACATCATTATTCCGCTCCAAGTATAGCTCATGCAAATTCAACAACTCTATCCCCTCAACCATCCTTCAATGTTCATGGAAATGATATATTGCAACAGGTCCCCATGCCTAATTCTCAAGATTCACACCAATTCTTTTCCGCGCTGTTTGTCCATGTGCAGCACCAAAAAGGAGTACTAAAGAGCTTTCAAACCCTGGTTATATTTTGCAGATCATCAAGCTGGAGGGTACTTCGAATGCTTGCTGACGTGATGAGCGCTCTCAAAGATCAGATATTTCGTGCGATCAACCCATGTCAGAGGTCTGTTTTAGTGCTACTGAAACAAAAGATATCAGATTTCAATCGATGATCAGTTGGCCTAATCTGGAGTCAAATCACCAAAATTCATTTCCTTCGCAGTCCCGTTCATCATATTTTTTTGCTAATGCTATCAGGTTGTTGGCAATGCAGATGACGAAGGCCGAAGAAATGGAAAGAGTAAACATCGAAGTGGACATGAGGGCATAAAATCTTAGCAAGATCGATCACACCAAAGCTTATGATTGTTATCCTCAAGCTTATGATGGTTAGCTGCTTGCGCTTTTAGCAGAGAGTGTGAGGGGATTAGCAGAGATGGGATTAGTGGCAAAAAACTCAATGTCGAGGGATAGGCATTGGGGAATATTTCCACTAGTGCAAGTCATGGTTTGATGAGCCATTGGCTTCAGTCGCACTCCTCGTCCAACTCTGTTGATAGCCTATCTGAAAAGTTGATGAGACAAGCGTTTTGAAACAATCCGAGACAAATAGAAACATATCTAATGTACAATTCAATGCAGAATATGGTATCCGCAGGAGTTGGTTAATGTGTAGTGCCAAGGAGATGCATCAACATTGCAGCTAAAGTCAAGTAGTCAATCATGCATATACCTACGCTACTGATCAGGATAAGAAGAATAGTCAAAGAGTAGAAGCGGAAGCTAATTCTTTTTCTACACAAGGATTTGATGTTGAAGAACATGGACTGCGGAGTAATGGCAATTCTGGAGACAGGCATACCAATATGTTAGCCCGGGGCAGTCACTTATCAAAAGACCCCTATATCACGTGCATTCAAGAGGTAATTAATAATACCCCAATATACATACTATACTTACACTGTGAGCCTATTTAAAAAACCCCTACCCCCATCTGTATGTATACATTTTTATACATTTTGGTCTTTTAATAATCCTCTCCGGTTAACTCACGTGATATCATACACATTCTAGAAAGTGACCACCCCGGGTATGTCAGCACCTATTAGCCTCCAGCAGCAGCTCAGTGCTGGCCATTCAACAACTGGATGGGATAACAGAAACTTTACAGACAATATGGCCAATATGGCGGCCTGTAAAGAGTTTTTCTTGCTAAACCTCATGCGGGTGCAGTTGAGATTAGCAACAATAGTATACTACAACGTTGCTGTTAGCAGTTGCATACAAAGCAGGGAATCCTAGTTGTGTGGATTTTAACGCCCAAGAGTTACTGCTTTAGAGCTCCCTTCTTGCCAATAAACACAATTCAGTGGCGGATCCTATGAGCAAAGGTCCATGTACATAGAAGCTATCGGATCAAGTTCAGATGGCTGCAGATGGCAAACATAAGTTTGGTATTGTAGCCAACACAAACCCTCAGTTTCCCTTGTAGGAAAGCTACTCCAAGGTGGGCAATGCAAACCTATTCACATCTTCTCAAAGGTCTTTTGTGCAGCAGGCAGTCGAGGTAGAAACTCCATATAGCACCTATAGTATGCCAAAGAGGCTGAGTGCAGAACCAATTTCAGTTTCAAGAGGACAGAGTTTGTGATCTACTGTCCAAAGCATTTTGCAACCTCAAGATTCAAAAATTATTTTATTTAGTTATACACTCAATATATCATATATGTTGGGTGCCAAGTGCCTTGTTGTGAAAATACATTCCTCATGATGCTGCATCTTATCTCAATTTTCGTCTAGAGATGAGTCAGCTTTCTTTGCATCTCTTACTGGCTTAGCATATAAGATCCATTACATCGGCAAAGATTCAAGGAGGGTTGTCTTGACAGAGGGGTTGGCTGGGGTGCTGCGGATTGGAGGGCTGCTAGGCCTTGAGAAGGAGAGTTGGCCACATGGGGTGGCGGCGGTGATGTTGATTGGATTGAACATATGGAATCTAGTTGTATGCAGAAAAGGGCTAGATTTATTGTAGGCTTCATGCCACCACCTCAATTGCATCATTAACATAACTACTAGTACCTCTGTGTCGTAAGCACTGACTTCTGCATCTTTTGGAGGGATTGCACCTTGATAGCCTTCAAGTTGCATATTTTGACTAGAGATATTAGTTTCTAATGGATGGCTATTGCACCCCCTGCATGTGAAAAGTGGTTATTGGCGCAAGTCACGGGGCTCACGAACCTTCAAAAGCGGACGCTCAATGCAAAAAACAAATCTATTACTCTTGCAAGTGAGATCGTTGTCAAAGGCAACCAAGAGGCGTAGCAGGTTGGTGAGACCTTTGCGATGTAACCCCAAGGTTGAGGGTTCGAGGCTCACGAATTGCGTTCTCTTGGGTGTATTGTCCTCCCCTATTTGGGGGGTGGGGGGGGGGGGGGGGGGGGTTCCCACGGTTGCCCCTTGAGGGTGTAATGTACAACAATGTATAGTTTTAAATACCTGATATGTGTATAGTTTCTCCCTACTACCTTCCCAATGCTGATGGTGAAAAGAAAAGACATCAATAAATCTTTTACAGTTGATGGTGACGAGCTTGAGTATACTGTCTCTATGGCCACAAAAACACACTCATTACACCCTCACCTTTGGGCGGTGTTGAAGAGAATTGCTACTTGATTGAGACCTTGACTTGGAAATAACATACATCAAATGGACCAACAAATTTGACGTTGTGTTGCCTTGAACCGCAGGTTGGTATGTTGAGAAGTATAACGTGGGGCATCTACAAGTTCTAGTTGGTCACAACTTGCCACAATGCCTAGTAGGTAGCTGAATGCAAGGTAGTATGGGCTTCATAATTGCTAAATATGACACCATCCCTGCCACTTTTTGCCTCTTTTTTCAAGGTGAATAATATTGAGCGGAACGCCACCCGTACTAATGCCCATGAGTGTCACGTAATAGTAGTTTGCCAGATGCGGATTATTGATGAGCAGATTGAATATAGTTCCTTTCTCTATGGGGATGCCGCCTCAAGATGCCCATTATCATGTGTAGTTAGGAAGCACGATACATAACTTGGGTTAGTCAGCAAGTAGGCAAGAAGACATAATTGATGAATGAAGCAGCTTACAACAAGTGCACACACCTACACACACACACACACACACACACACACACACACACACACACACACACACACACACACACACACACACACACACACACACACACACACACACACACACAGAAGGTAATACTGATCAAAGGACATATAACATAAATTTACATCTACGTGTTTTGCATATGGCAGGGAGCATTATTGCATTGTATAAAGATTTGAGCATGCAATGTGACATCTTTACTCACAATCTAGAAATATCTCCCTCCTGCACGGTGGCATACCTCATATATATAGCGATAAACAAGGTCGACAGAAAAATAAAATAGACACTCCTGTTGCCCTCACTTTTGTATTATTGTTAGGCACTTTGGCATCAGAGCGGCAACAACAAGACTTAGCAACATTGCATCTACAGTCTATTACCAGTTTAAGATACCAACCACAAATCAACAGTATCCCCTCTCTATTCATGAGACCGATGAACGATATTTGGACATAAAAGAGGCACCTACAGTTTATTACCAGTTTAAGATACCAACCACAAATCAACTGTATCCCCTCTCTATTCATAAAACCAATGAGAGATATTACCAGTTTAAGATACCAACCACGAATCAACAGTATCCCCTCTCTATTCATGAGACCAATGAGCAATATTTGGACATAAAAGAGAGAGACATTATAATTATAGACGAGCTATCCATGTTAACCCAAACGACTTTTGACCTTATTGAAAGACAAAATGTCAACGTAGCAAGCAGTACATTGGCAGATCCCTTCAACAATATATGTGTTCTCTTGCTCGCTGATCTTGCCCAACTACCCCCAGTTTGTAGTAACGCACAGAAGCTTTGTAACACATGCCATATCACAAGCTCAGTCCACTGGCTACATGAAACTTTGTACAAGATGTCATGCTCTAAAAGATATGCAACGGATCCTGAATTGCTTCAATTCTTGACCATTATTTGTGAAAGAAAACCAACCATATATGAGATCAATTTTACCTTGGTTGCATGTGTTATAGATGAAGTGCATGTGCATGACTACATCAACAACTCTACTTCGATAATTTGTACTCATAGATCAGACGTCCAACACTATAACAACCTTGCCTTGAATAAATTGTACAATCAAATTGACATTACAAAAATTGAAATGAAGACGAACGCGGGTAACATAAAGATCATTCATTAGTGGCTCCTAGATCCTAATTTCAAGGAGCTAGATTTGATCACAATTGGCGTGTACTGCATGATCACTGAAAACTTTGACTTGACAATCGGTGCGGTAAATGGTGCAACATGCATTGTCGCTGCCATAGTTCACAAACATAGAAGGTGAAGTTACATGTATCACTATTCTCATTCATTGTACCGGGAATAACTACAAATGAAGAAAGGTAAAACATAAATAACTACAAAAGAAGAAAGACACAACACACTTGACATCCACCTTCAAAAATGCGAGCCAACATTCTATGCTACGAGCCATTCAATGAAAAATTTCTTTTTGAAATACTTTGGTTTGCAAGAATTTACATGTTGCATGTACACTAGGAAAAACATTCATCAGTAGACATAGTAATACAACCTCACTTGGATATAATCTCAATTGTAACCATCCCTATAATCTCTAATAATTGATGCACTTAACTTTGTCTCCTCCTATAAACATTATAGAATTTTTCAAATGTATATCCCTTTCACGTAGTGCCGCCCTTGCCAAATTAGTAATTCTCTTGTTTCCTTGAATGCTAGATCAATTTACATGTGTCATGTTATATTCTATAGATGTTATATAGCAAGGCCCACCAAGCAAGACTAATTTGGAAACACTACTGTGCTTGATTACAATTCCCTCCTTGGATATACCTCTATTTCCAATCATGCTTTCACCATTTGCGATGCAAGACTTTGCATATGACAGATGTATCATGCATTGCATTTATAAGAGGATAAGGTTTTGAATGCTTGGAAAGGAAGCTTTAAAAGATAATCGACAAACACACAATGATCAAAATAAGGATCATATTACCCTCGCTCTCTAGTAGGGAGTACCAGTTGGAGACAATTCCAAAACAAGGAGAATCTTCATCGATGCTCAAGAAATCTCGCAGGTGGTGGGCAACGAGACAAGCAGGAAGAGGAAGTTGGCACGAGGTGGGGAAGGGAAAAAAGAAGGGAGGGGGCCGAGCTCCAACACATGCAGCCAAGGGTGGAGGCATATAGAGCGACTCCCACATGCGGCTATTCGATAGCTGGTAGAAGAATGTAGCCATTCCCACAGGAGGGAATACAAAATCTTTCGTTTTTTTTCAAAAAAGCTACACATTTTCTTGGTCTTGCCTAGGGCATCCTCCACAAATGGTAAGAACTAAGACTAGAGCAACACTCATAAAATGTCATCATGCCATGTTAGAAACTCACTCTAGAAACGTTCACCTAGTGTGAGTAACAATCCTGATATCAGACAAGATTTTTGTGATTGATTCTAGATGGAAGCCTTAGTCCCTACAGTGGACTTTGATCAATGGTGCTCCTACGTGTAAAATGAGGAGGATGAAATTGTCACCCTTGGATGTTCCTGTAATGAAATTGTCACCTTTGCATGGTAAAGTAATAACTCTTTGGGAGACTTATGCAAGAAATCTCAAAATGTAGAGTATAGCATGGTGGGAAGAGGCCCCATGCAAAGGGAATACATAATACATAGGATAGAGGGGCCAGTAGTGGGACATTTAACTTGTGCCTGACAGATTTTCTTGCTCCATGGCCAATTTTGGCCTGCAAGGGGCGCAAAAGATGTGCAGCCAGTAGGGCTTTTAGATGGCATAGGTGGCTCCAAAGCTTCTATTGGACAAAGCATTTGTGCGATAGGTTTGCACGGTTTTTGATACAAAAAGCAGATGTCAAGGCATTAGCAATAGAAAGAGGCCAATACAAGGACGCACACAGTCGGGGTTTGAACCATGGTTCCAACAAATGGCATGACTCCACATCAGACCCCCTAAGCCAAAAACCCAAGTGCTGGTGTGCTTCTTTTGGGCAAGGTTAGTGTTATTGTTGGCACCCGTCTCGCTACTGGCCCCTCTACCCTAATGACTAATTTAACTCGATATTTTGGAGGTCTTTGGCATGATGATAGACACCCAAATCATGTGAAATTTCCTCCCTCTAATTATATAAGCTTGAGTGACGAAGGCAATGAGTGAGATGGTTTGCCAACAAAGTTTACAAAGTTTGAGAACAACAATTTTCCCGAACATACTTTATTTCTTGTGAGGTTAATATTGGGCAATTGAGGATTGATCTTCGTGTCAAGAAATAGAATTAGGAGTTGCTGTGCTCGTAGGACCTCTGAGGAGTGCGTAGCGAGCTATCCAAAGCTGTCATGGTCACTAGGCGGTGCTTAGACGGGTAGCGGAGCAGATTGGGTGTTTCCTATGCACAGTGAGGGAGGTTCCTTTGTGTTGGAGGTGGAGGAGCTGCATTTGATGGCAGCCTGCTTGGGTGCTGTAGCGCTCCCGTTTTTAGCATATGCGCTTCGCAAGGGGAGATTTAGCAAGCACACTTTCTTCTTTTCCCCTTGCCTCAACCTGCTGCATTACATCTTAAGCGCGTCAAATTTGGTATCATAAGCGTCTTTTTAATTAAGCGTTAGTTTATCTTACGCGTTGCACCTTATCTTCAGCAATTTTTTATTCCTATCTCTAGCGTAGGTTTTTGTTGCTTGTATCCCCTCCATAGGGGGGGTTCCCCCGGGCCTCTAGACCAGGTATCTCATTCGCAAGCATCCTTAAGAGTCCTAACTCCAAAGACTGCGTTGGATCCACAGCTGTCGAGATCTTATGTGAGGCAGGCCAAGGGAATCTAAATAATGCTAAAGATCAACTCAAAGAGGAGCTAAGGGAAACAAATAGATAGCTTGAAGGCGGCCCCAACGGTTGCAAGAGAACTTGTTCACAAGCTGAATGCAGTGGGTAGTCTGGAGAAGGGCTAGTAGATCGAGCATTTAGCGCTTGAAAAAGGACTTTGACATAGCAAGTGGAGGTAACAGAGGCCATCACTATCATGATTCACCAGCACTTATTAAAAAGCAACTAGCCATGCAAGTCAAGCTTACACTAATGTTTGGCTTCAGTGGGAGAGTCCCTACCAGATTCGACTTGATCCAATGGGTTCAAGGGCCACAAATTCTTGGAAATGGGGGGGCTATTGAAAGCACTACATACCTTGCCAAGGGATTTTGCTCAGTCCGATTTAAGGAGGGCTTTCATATGGCCAAGATTTTGGATAAAGATCCCTTGGTATTTAACAAGACCACTGTTTGTGTGGTGCCATGGGAACCAGTGTTTGACTCGGTGAAATCCCTTTGGGGTATACATCTTGTCTACGTTGAGTTTGTGGGCCTTCCTAACTGGCAGTGGGATAACATTAGGCTACTTGCTAGTCAGCTAGGAACCCCGTTGTTTGTTCCTAACAAGAGGGGGCCTGGCAAATCCTCAAATCGAGTTTGTATAGGTTGGGATATCTCGAAGTCACCTCCCAAGAGCATGATGATCAATATTGGAGCTGGGCTTATTAAGGTTTTGCTTAATTTTTGGGAATTACTTTGGTGCGTGTTTTGAGTGTGACAATTTTGGGTACTTTGCTAAAGATTGCCCCAAGAAATCTAACGACAAGAATGAGCCCTCAATGTAGAACTCAAGTGTTGGGCTCGATAACCATGTCCCTGTTAAGAAAACATTTACAGAAGAGAAGGAGAAACAAATGGAGTGCAACATAGTGGCAAGTGGAGTGGAGGAAAAAGAGGCTATGCTGTGCAATAAGGGTTCCTCCCAAGCCCGTGGAAAAGAAAATCCTCACAATGCAAAGTCCCGAAGGCCCATGCAAGGATAATCCAATTGTTTTTCATGCTTCTTCACATAAAATTACGGTAGTTTCAACTGCTTTGGTTTTCCAAGTCCCAGGACTAAAGAGGTTCAAAAGGGTGAAGTAAGTGGCAAGGGAATCCACATCATGGAAGGTCACTGGAGCATCCAAAGGGAAAGTCGCCTCTCCCCCCCTTCTCGACTGAAGGGGGGGACTAGTGCCCTTACACTTCACGATCCCTTTGAAGCACTGGAGGTGATGGAACACGGGTTGCAGGAGAGCCCCCTAACTCTCCAAGAGTTAGAGACACAGAAATGGGGCTCGGGTCAGATGTGGAGGAATTCGTCCCTCTTTCCCAATGATGGAAGCTCTAGCTTTGCAATCATGGAATGTGAAAGGGTTGAAGACCTGGAAGAAGCACATCCTTTTTTGCAAAGAAATTAGGAAGGACAAGGATGTTAAATGCGGGGCCATGCAAGAGAACCATGTGGATGCTGGCAAAAAAAGACAACAAGCTGTGAGATATAAGTTAGCATTTTACGTAGAGGGAGTAGACGTGCTTAGTGGCGTCATCTCTATTGTTGACAAGAACGTGGAGCCCACAGTGGTCCTCAATCACCCCTCTGGGAGAGTCTTAGGAGTGAGAGTTATTTTCATTGATAAACCTATCACCATATAATTGAATATCTCTGGTCCCTGTAATGCCAAGGATAGGGCCAAATTGTGGATGCATCATAGGACTTCCCTTTAGAAGGTGAATGGCTTCTGATAGGAGACTTTAATACGATGGAGAAGAGCAAGAATAGAACAAGCTCTGTCAATTCGTTGGGCATGCTTTGAAAAAAATAAATGTCTCAATAAATGGCTTTGATGGACCTGTGGGAGACGGGTCCCTAGAACAATTGCCGAGCTTCACAGACACAAACCTCCAGTATGTCGGCACAACATCCCGGATCAATAGCTGCTACTGCTCTCACCAAGCTGACTAGATCCCATTGCTACTTGAGATGAAGGTGCTGACAACAAAGAGCCTCTTAAACCATCTTCCCTTACACTTGGAACTCAGGAAAGCCAAAGGGGATGGGAAGGCCCCTCGAGGGAGTAAGAAGCTGCTGGTTATAGGGACACAATTATTCAAAGACCCTTTGTTTAGAAGTCTTCCAAAGAAAGCTATATGTAAACTCACTAAAGATATTTACCTAGAAAAACCTAAAGCTTGGGACCTCTTTGCTCAAAGTGTCCAAAAAGCGATAAAAGCTCGGGCCCTCGGGTGAAAAGTGAGGTCTACCTGAGACTTGGAGACTATCTTCAAGGCAGGTGATCCTACAGAGCCTAGAAACTACCGTACTATTATGATTGGACACACATTGGCACGGTTGTATGCATCTATCCTTGAGTAACAATTGAGCAGATGGGTAGAGAGTGAGGGCATATGATCAACGGGACATGCTGGTTTCAAGAGAGACTTCTCCACTTTTGACCATATTCTGACACTCAGAGCCATCATTGAGGAGGGTAGGGCACATGGGAGAAGGATTTATTGTAGCTTTGTGGATTTTTGCAAAGCATTTGACATGGTGCTCATGGAAAAATTGATGCGCAAACTATAGGAGATGGGAGTGCTCATTGAGTTGATTTGGGGGATCAGGCTCTATACAGATCGGTGGTGGGACATGTTCGCACTCCAGGGGGGATTTATGATTTTAGTTCACTCCACTATTGGAGTGGAACAAGGCTGTCCATTTTCTCTTACTCTATTTGGTATGTATATAGATAAGGTTTCTGATTGGCCCTCCTGAGCTCCTCGAGCTGTTGCTCGGACAAGTTGGCTCTAGCTTCCATCCATCTTTTGTGATCTTCATCGGAGGCAAGCCTAGAAGCTTTTTTTGAAGTAAGATGATCAACCTCCTCTTCAAGCTGCTTCACATGCTCTTTCTACCATCAACATTATGCTTTATTTGTAAACCCACTTACATCCAATTGACTTCTTATCCTTTGGTAATGGCACCAATTCCCATGTTTCATTTGCATCAAGTGTAGCCATCTCTCCATCCATAGCTTGCTGCCATTTTTCATCCTTGATGGCATCCTCAAAACATGTGGGTTTTACTTCCTTTGTAGTCTTTGTCATAAATGCACAATGATGAGCCACATAACTATCATAATTCAATCTCTGCACAAGATTTCTGGCTCTTTTTGACTTGCGGGGCAGTTAAGGCCCATACTATGAGCTAAAATGGGACATATGGCTCATACAACCCATTTTCGCACGTAGTATGGGTCTCGACAGCCCAAACCATATTGAATGGCTATGAGACTATTCATGACTATTGGGGAGAACCATTCACTTACTCCTACAAAGTTGAATAACCATCCAATATGGTTTTGGCGGTCAAGGCCCATACTATGCGCTAAAATGGGCCGTATGAGCCAAACAACCCATTTTAGTGCATAGTATGGATCGAGATCACCCAAATCATATTAGATACTCACTAGAATTTGCACGCGAAGGGGGGGGGGGGGGGGGGGGGGGGGTGAGTACTATTACTCTACCCATGCATAGTTTCACAGCCATCAAAATTGGTATGGGTGGTCAAGGTCCATACTATGCGCTAAAATGGTCTATATGAGCCATACAACCCATTTGTTGGGGTATAAAGCCTAATGTGGTCGCCCAGGTAAGTGGGCGGGCCGCCAGGTATGTACACATATTATTTTGTAAAAACCTAATAAGAACTCACTATGCTCTACACATTACAGTAGAGCGAGTTCACCATATCGTCGTGCTCTTCTTCTCGCACTCTCTCTCGCGTCGCACTTCCACTCGTACTCCTTCAACTGGTATCAGAGCTCAGATCGAGGCTCGCGGAAGCACTGCAGGAGGCTAGAGTCACCAACTCAGATTTGAGTGAAATTCGATAGGCGAAGACACGGCCCCAAATCTCGTGGGTCATCTCGGCCACCGTTCGGCTTCGACAAAGTTCTGCGCAGGCCATTTTCGACTACGTGGTCTCGGCGGGTGCAGATCCGACTCTGCAAATTTGGGGTTTTCGGCCTACGACTGCAGGTGCTGAGGATATCGACACTCCCAGAGTGTTGATTTGTGGCTGTCTACACATCGAAGGATGGCTCATAGTTCTTGGAGGCGTGTCACATACGACACAGACACATCTACACACAGACTGTAGGCGACATCCACTAGTTCATCAGGTAGCTTGTATTTGCTGCTTGATATCCCAGATTTCATCCTGACATTGCAGGTACTTCCACATGGGATGTATTGTCAGAGATGATGTATGTCTGTTGAGGGTTTGCTGGCTGTGAGTCACGCAGCAAACAACCGCCGCAACGGTTACAACATATAGTGGGAAATTTGTGGATGTATGACTTTGTGGGAAGTCTATGTACTGTCAGATTTATTGCAGCCTTTCTTGAGGGTCAAGTGAGGTTTTATTGAGATCCTTTCGGTGATACAGGTCTTGGAGCGATCCCTCGAGCACCCTTAGATAGGCAGCTAGGATGTATTGACTGTGAGTTAGACAGTTGGGATTGCATCTTTGCTTTACTGCTGTTGAGACATTGTCACAGTCTATGCTTAAAGGATAGTGACAGGACAATGAGAGACAGTACAGGTGCAGGACACGTTTACCCGCAACTTACAGTGTCAGAGAGACAGTGTTTTTTGAGCTGTTTTTTGGTCTGTTTTTTGAGTACACCAGAGCCATTTTACAAAGGAGACTCTGCCGAAATTTATGCAGAATCTGAAGCTTTCTTGGTTCATTTGATAGGTTGATATTGGTTCAGAGGTCAGTTTACAGGGGAAACTCTGCCGAATTTTTCCCAGGAAAGTAAACCACTGTGAAGCGTAGCTATGGCTGGATCACAGGACACTGCTCTTTACAATATCAAGAAGCTGGATGGAACCAATTTCTAATTGTGGAAGAAGCAGATTTGGCATGTGTTGGTACAAAAGAAGCAGATAAAACCTATAAAGCTCAAGGGGATAAAACCAGAAGATATGGACGAAGATGAATGGAGCGAAATGGATGAATTGGCACTTTCTACCATTATGCTGACTTTGGCAGAAAGCGTTTACTTCAATGTAGCAGACGAGATGTCGGCTTATCAAGCATGGTTAAAGCTGAGTGATCTTTATGAGAAGCAGAGTGCAGCTTCACAGGTATACTGGCTTAAGAAGCTTGTTGACTTGAAGATGAAAGAAGGGACACCTATGTCCAATCATCTGAATGAATTCAACACAATCTACAGCTAGTTGTCAGCTCAAGGTGTCAAGTTTGATGAACCTGTTAGGGCTATGTTCCTGTTGATCACATTGCCGGAAAGTTGGGACACTTTTCGCACAGCTTTGAGTAATTCTGCACCACCAGATGGTTTGAACATAGCAGGTGTACAAGGAAGTCTGCTTACTAAAGAAACAATTAGAAAGACAATGGACAAAGGCAAAGGAACAGCCTTAGTTGTCAGGGGAAGGACCAAAGAAAAGTACAAAGGTGGAAAGAGGAATCAGTCTCGTAGCAAGTCCCACAGTGCTAAAGGCAAGAGTGACATAGAATGCTACCATTGTGGCAAGAAGGGTCACATGAAAAGAGACTGCAGAGAATGGAAAGCAGAAAAAGGCAAAGAGAAAGCTGAAGACCATGGTGAGAAGAACAAGTCCTCAGTGAAGATTCAAGAAATAAATGTGACAAACACTATTGCAGAGGATGACAGTCTAGTGTCAGGAGACATCTACTTCTTGAAGAATACAATGGACTCAGCTCTTCTTACAGCATCTGATGGAAATGCACTGAGTGACTGGATTATAGACTCAGGGGCATCACTTCATGTGTCTCCAAACAAGGAGTGGTTTACCTCTTATGTGACCACTAAAGATCATGTTCGGCTAGGAAATGGGCAGGCATGTGAGATATTAGGTGTTGGAGATGTTCAATTGAAGTTTCAGAATGGCTCTTCTTTCACGCTGAAGAATGTGAGACATGTTCCCACAATTACAAAGAGCTTGATCAGCACAGGTTTACTTGATGATGCTGGCTACGTCACCAATTTTGGACGGAACATGTGGAAGATATCCAAGGGTTCTATGACAGTAGCACATGGAGTAAAGTCTGGAGGACTTTACATGATTTATGTATCAAATGTCTCTAAAAATGTAATCAATGTAACCGAGCAGCCGAACGTTTCTTTGTGGCATAGCCGGTTAGGACATATGTCCAAGAAGGGAATGGAAATCTTGTCTCGTTCTGGTTATTTGCTTGGATTTTCATTTAATGATTTTGAATTTTGTGAACATTGTCTGTATGGTAAGCAAACACAGCAGCCACATAAGCATAGAAGCAGTAGAAGAGATACACAGTTGGCACTTGTTCATAGTGATTTGTGTGGACCTATTCCTAACCTATCTCTAGGGGGAGCTTCTTACTTTATGACATTTATAAATGATTACTCGAGGAAAGTATGGGTTTACTTTCTCAAGCACAAGGATGAAGCGTTTAGTGTTTTCAAAACGTTTGTGACACTTGTGGAGAATCAGAGTGGCAAGAAGCTTAAATGCTTACGCACTGACAATGGTGGAGAGTATGTTTCAAAGGCCTTTCAGGACTTTTGTGAGTCAAAAGGTATAAAACGTGAACTTACTGCTCCTTACGATCCTCCTCAAAATGGTGTTGCTGAGAGGATGAATAGGACCATACAAGAGAAGGTCAGAAGTATGTTGTCTAATGCACATCTGCCAAATGGGTTTTGGGCTGAAGCTGTATCAACAGCTGTTCATCTTGTAAATAGATCTCCTAGCAAGGTTTTGCAGAAGGATTCAGTGCCAGAGATGGTATGGTCAGGCAAAATGCCCTCATACAAGCATCTCAGAGTCTTTGGCTGTGAGGCATATACTCACGTTCCAAAGGAATTTAGGAACAAACTTGAGCCAAAGAGTAGAAAGTGCATCTTTCTAGGCTATGGTAATTCTGGTGAGATGGGGTACAGACTTTGGGATCCCGAATCCAGAAAGGTTGTCCGCAGCAATGATGTTCACTTTAATGAATCCAAATATCATTCTAAACCAGAGAGGGTTGAGGAGATTAGAAGAGTTGTCTTCCAAGAAGATGGACCTGCACGTGAAAGACAAAATGTCAGGGCTCAAGAGGAGCAAGGACATGATAGAGTGGAACCACAGGTTGTGGCTGAGCCTGAGCCAGTTATTGTGCATAGATCTGGACGTGTCACGCGACCTCCTGATAGGTTTGTTCCATCTATGAACTATGTCATGTTGACTGATTGCAATGAGACTTCATGTTACAAGGAAGTAGTGCAAATGAAGGACTCCGGGAATTGGCAATTGGCCATGCAGTCAGAGATGACAGCTCTGCATAAAAACAATACATGGAAGCTAGTTAAATTACCACAGGGCAAAAAGGCTCTACCTTGTAAATGGGTTTACAGGTATAAGATCACCGCTCATGATAGTCAGCCAAAGTACAAAGCAAGGCTTGTTGCAAAGGGCTTTAAGCAAGAACAAGGCATTGACTTTGATGGTCTTCTCTCCGGTGGTCAAGATGACTACATTGAAATGCTTTGTTGCATTGGTTGCCATATTAGATTTGGTGTTTCACCAAATGGATGTCAAGACAGCGTTCTTGCATGGTGATTTAGATGTGGAAATTTACATGCAGCAGCTAGAAGGGTTTGTTGAGAAAGGCAAGGAAGATTGGGTATGCCAGTTGTTAAAGAGTCTTTATGGATTAAAACAATCACCGAGGGCATGGTACCATAAATTCCACAAGTTTATGCTTTCTCAAGGCTACAAACGTAGTGAGTTCGATCACTGTCTATATACAAAGAAGGCTAAGGATGGCAGTTGGCTGATCCTTATTTTGTATGTGGATGACATGTTGATTGCTGGCAAGCACTTGGAAGAAATTTCAGCTTTCAAGTCAAAGATGGCAAAATCGTTTGACATGAAAGACATGGGTGAGGCAAGTCATATACTTGGTATGCGCATTGAGAGAGACAGATCAAAGAAGTTGATTTGGTTATCTCAAACATAGTATATTGACAAGGTTTTGCAACGTTTCAATATGGAGAAGGGAAAGGCACTGAGTGTTCCATTGCCACCATATGTGAAACTTAACAAACAAGATTGTCCTGTGTCTGAGGAAGAACAGGCTGAAATGGATAAGATTCCATATGCGTGTGCAGTGGGTAGTTTGATGTATGCAATGATTGCTACTCGCCCAGACATTGCATTTGCAGTGGGAGTAGTAAGTTGATACATGTCAAACCCAGGCAAGAAACATTGGGAGGCAGTGAAAGGAATATTGAGATAACTGAAAGCTACAAAGAGTATGCGTATATGCTATGTGAGTCAGGAGCTAAGTGTAAAGGGTTTTACAGACTCAGATTATGCAGGTGACTTAGACAACCGAAGGTCTACGTCAGGGTATGTCTTTACATTGGTTGGTGGAGCAATATCATGGCGTTCTAGATTACAAGATTGTGTTACTCAGTCTACTACAGAGGCTGAATATGTTGCAGCATCAGAGGCATGCAAAGAATCAATTTGGCTTAATCGACTAGTAACAGATTTGGGAATCAAAGAAGAGATGCGTGTGTTATATTGTGATAGTCAAAGTGCTATACAATTGGCTCGCAATCCAGTTGATCACTCAAAGACAAAGCATGTGGATGTGAAGTATCATTTCATCAGGGAAATGCTCGGAGATAAGCAACTTCAGCTTGTCAAAGTTCACACCACAGAAAATCCTGCTGATCTACTTACAAAAGGACTTCCCTCAGAGAGCTTTGCGCATTTTCGCAAGCAGTTAGGTGTAGGATAGTACATCAATTCTCTACATCTCTTGTATATTAGCTTGTATAGTAGCTTCTCTCACACTTAAAGTACCACATTGGACTTTACGTGGGAGGTTGTTGGGGTATAAAGCCCAATGTGGTCGCCCAGGTAAGTGGGCGGGCCGCCAGGTATGTACACATATTCTTTTGTAAAAACCTAATAAGAACTCACTATGCTCTACACATTACAGTAGAGCAAGTTCACCATATCGTCGTGCTCTTCTTCTCGCACTCTCTCTCGCGTCGCACTTCCGCTCGTACTCCTTCACCATTTTAGCTCATAATATGGGCCTTGATCGTGCATACTAGTTTGGATGGATTTGCAATGTTGCACAAGTGGGGGAATAATACTCACTCCCACCCTGTAAAGTCTCATGGTCATCCGATATTGCTTGGGCGGTCTGAACCCATACTATGTGCTAAAATGGGTTGTATGGCTCATACGACCTATTTTAGCGCATAGTATGGGCCTTGACCGTCCATACCACTTAGAATGGTTGTGAAACTTTTCAAGGGAGGCGGAATAGTACTCACCTCCACCTATGCAAAGTCTCGTGGCCATCCGATATGGTATGGGCGGTCTTGGCTCATACTGTACACTAAGATGGGCCGTATGGCTCATATGACACATTTTAGCACATGGCATGGGCCTTGACTATCCATACCAATTTGGATAACTGTGTAAATTTGTACAAGTGAGGGAATGGTGTAAATTTTCATAGCCATCCGATATGCGGACGGTCCCAACCCATGCTATGCGTGCTAAAATGGGCCGTATGAGCCATATGGCCCAGAAGTGCCAACGCTACCAGCAAGAGTTTACTTGGCGGAGAATTTGAAAGCGATCAAGCGAAGCCAGTGGAGTCCGTACTCATAGCAACATGTATCAATCATGAATCCACCATACGAGTTTGTCTTGTGTTTGTGCTTTTGCAGATACTCCATCACACAGAAGAAGAAATAAGGCTTTGGCCTATGCTCAGAGGATTCTAAGAACGGATTCGGGAAGAATCTGTAGTGCTTTTTTGCTCTAGGAATAGACAAAAATCGAATTGAGATCTTGCCTCTCGAGAATTCCTCGCAAGGGAAGGAACTAACCTTCGAGTCGGAAGATCTAGAACGAAAGGGTCACTCCAGTTCTTGCGTTTGTAAAAAAAAAGATTCTCTTTAAGGGGGGACCCATTCATCTTCTGGTCCCAAATATTGTGTTGATCTCTTCCCTCATCTCTTTTGAGTTGAAAGATTATTTATTTTCAGCTTGTTGATTATTCGTGTGCGTTCCCTTTTGTGACATAACCCGGAGAGCTGTAGTATCACATAAATTCTTGAATGATGAAGAGAAACTTGATTATTTTTGGCATCTCTTTGGATTTGTTCAGTTGGTCTCGATATTTCCCATAGAAAAGTGATAGGGAGAGAGGAAGTTCTTAGTTCAAGCTTTAGTTGCTCTTATGCAACACACCATGCGCATGTGTTGTCAATTGGTGCCACTAGCTTAACCAATTATGACAACACTTTCAGAGGTATTAAAGGAGTGCGGACTGCTTTATTTTATCGATAAATTGTCAAATTTATGAGTATTTGGAAAGCCACATAATCTCTCTAATACAAACATCAAGGTAGGTCCATGAGTGTGATACGATTAGGTATGGTACGCAATATTGTATGCTCCCCACGACACTAAGTGACAAGGGGGGCATGTGGGGGCGGGTAAGGAGATCAACGGCGAAGAACTATGGCGGGGATCTCGAGGCGGGCAAGCCCACCCAAAAAATGGTGGCGCCGTTGGGGAGCTGGGATTTGAACCCGCGACGTCGCCCCCTCAATGCTTTTTGAAGCATGGACTAACCACTACGTCCGCCTGCGCACGTATGAAACCAAAGCCGTTTTACCAAATGTTATAAATGCAAAACCTGGACTTCCCTAGGACTAAACCCGAACAAGCTCCGTGTTCGGGTTTAATTCTTGACCAGGTTTAGTTTTAGTAAAAGATTTACGACGAACATCGCCTCGATAGTTACACGCGGACTTCCCATCCATTGATCCCCTCACCCCCCCCTCTTAAATGCTCCATGTCATTTAGTCCTGAGGGTATGCAAAACCTGGACTTCCCTAGGACTAAACCCGAACAAGCTCCGTGTTCGGGTTTAATTCTTGACCAAGTTTAGTTTTAGTAAAAGATTTACGACGAACATCGCCTCGATAGCTACACGCGGACTTCCCATCCATTGATCCCCTCACCCCCCCCACCCCCCCTTTAAATGCTCCTAGTCATTTAGTCCTGAGGGTATGCTCCCAAAAAAAAAGTATCTAAAGGACTGCAAGACTTTAGTATATTAAGTAACATTAGGACCAAACCTCTACACAACAGTCATTGGTAACTTTATTGCGATCGAGTTAGCTCTCAATCCAAACTAAACATGTTTTTCTCAAATTAAACACAACAGTCATTCGTAAGTTTTGCACATTTTAACATGATATCCATATGTTAGAAGTGACAACAAAAGATGGAAAAAAACGATTAAAAACAGCAACAACATGTGCACAATCCCTCAGACACGGTGGCAAATAGCAACAACCTCCGAATGTGAAACCTCCTGGAGTAATCCAATCGCGGAGATCTCCTAGATCTATTTACACACAAAGGGAAAGTCGCCTAGGACAAGACAAGGCACAAAAGGAGAGAGATTCTCTAAAAACAAAAAGGTTAACGAACAAGGAAGGCAATTTGGCAAAAATGCTAGAGAGAGAAATTGATAAGGAGAGAGAAACACTAAAGAAAGAGAGAGAGACACCAAAAAATCATCTGGCATTACATTGCCATCCTCTGGCATAAAATTCCACTCGTAATGTCTCCACGCTCAGGATTTCGATTGACATGCCGTCACTTTGTGCTAGTTTCACACAATACATACTACCTTTGCAAATCTTCTCGAGCTTCAAAAACCTTTAGATGGCATAACTTCCAAAGTGGTCAACCCCCGGCTCAAGACCGGCCCTGACAAAACTTCCATTGGCCATACCTTCCATCCTATAGCTCCATTTGATGAGACGTTTGGACCACCTCATAAACCACTTCAAGCTCTACATTTGCAAGTAAAAAACTAGCTATGTGAACATCTTTACTTGCTATCCCATTTAGCACATTTTGGAGCTTGTTTGGCCTAAAAGCCCGCATAAGACGCACAACTCCACTTCTAGATCTTTGTACCTGTTTTAGCCCTTTGCCATGAACTTTCTAGCCAATCCATACTTGTATGTGCCTTCTTCTATGGTCGACACACTTTGGATGCACCACCGTTCACTCACAATTCTCATTTGCGAATTCCTTTTATAACCCTTGACTAACTATCTCCTCATAAATTTTCGAACAGAGTAACAGCCCATATCTCTTCGCAATTTGCCAAGCACATCACGAAATCCTTTGATAGAGCTGCTAGACAGAGAGAGAGAGAGAGAGAGAGAGAGAGAGAGAGAGAGAGAGAGAGAGATGCCAATGTCCACTCATTTAAAAAAAAAGGGAAAACATGGTGCCATCAAATTGCACCTTCCCATAGACATTTCTAAAAGAAGACAAGCCGTGGCACCATCAAACACAATCTCACCTATTGGGGTCTACATAAAGGGAGGACAGAGTCCTCTAGAAGCTAGAGACAAACAAAAGTGCATGTTGTGTTATCAAATCAATAGGAGAGTAGTTTGAGGCCGGGTTCATACGAGCCTAGTGAAAATCTTTTACTTTATTGATTGCCTCCGCTCATGCATTCACAAAGACGACCCCAATGGTTATAATTTTAAAAGGAAACCAAATCTTCAAGAAAAAATGGTAGCGTGTTGGTTATGTGTGTGGCTGCGATGCACATTGCATGTGTTCAACCACGATAGCACGTGTTTTGTGCTAAAAAGCGTACGACAGTTCTTCTCTCCCGGGGGGCGGCCTTGCCCAACTAATGGTGGGTCCGAAGACATGCGATTTTTTTTGGTCCAGCCTATGCATGCCACGGGAGACATATGTTCCTTTGCCTCAAACTGTTGCGGCTCGTCTGAACCCAGCTTGATTTTGACAAAACTTGGCCGTCTGCCAACTCAGCGTACTCAATTGCCCAATCTTTTTTTTTTTTTTTGCAAAACTCACAATTGTGAGTGATTGTATTAGAATGTCATAGAGAAAATTACACATCACCCTCAAGCTCATGCTGAGGCTTGAGGTTAAAATTACATCAGATTAAAGCTAACAAACTATTATCAAGAGCACTGCCAAGGGCTCGTCTGCCAAATGGCACGGGTCTCCCTGAGCCAGTCATCTGAGTTGTGACTTTTACCAATCACATATATAAGCTTCTCATTTTCTTGTACAATCACAAAGAAGTTAGCTAACAGAAGGGTTGTTATCAAAGATGCAACAATTCCTGACCTTCTAGATATTATAAAAGAAGCAAAATCTAACAATTTGGGTACAAACAAGAAAGGTAGGGCTTTGAAACTGTTTCCCCCCTAGAGAAACAAGAATATGCCTGGGCTATCATGACCAAGGACACGAATAATAAGTCACTAGAACCTTTGCTTGGGAGTGACATCCACTCCCAAGGGTGCGCCTAGATGTTGAAGGGTCCTTCCTTTAGATACAATCTCCCCCGACCAGTCTAAAGAGTCAAATGAGTCATTTTCCATAATGGAGATTAGTCTTGGCTTCTCAATACTACACCCCAAAGCCACGGAGAATGTCTGTACGATCTCTAGCGCTTTCCTGAGAACCTGAGGGTAGGCTTTCAAGAAAAGGAGCGAGTCATATGCAAGCATCTTGGCAAGGAGTTGATCATTGCCAAGCAGAGTTAATCCTTGAATTTCACCCCGTGCAACATCAGCTCCAAGAATGGATGAAAGGTTATAGAGAACCGATGCTTAAGATGTGAGCAACACACATGCTTAGGGATAGGCTTAATGATCCCTCTTTTCAAAGAAGGATCCAACCACCCCTTAACAAAAGCTTGGTTATACATATATGTGATTGGGACCTTGAGGTCATCCCAAAACTCCTTGAAAGAGTTAGTGGTCAGACCATCCCAACCAGGGGATTTCTCCTTACCGAGAGCATGTAATGCTAGCGTGCACTCATCTTTTGAGAAGACCAGCTTAAGACGATTGGCTTTTGGTTGATGTATTTTCCTATTGACAATCTCAAGGAAGATTTCTCTGGTCTCATCCACTTCTTGAGAGCGGGTCTCTGGCTGGCCAATGATTTGGCTTAAATGCTCCAGCATCATCCTAGCCATTTCATCCCGATCTTGCGTAGCATCCCCCTTCTTGTCTTTGGCGAGTGGATAGAGTTCTGGCTTTTTAACTCAATTTCTCCACTTGTAAAAAAAATTCTTGATATTTGGGCTTGTAAGAATGAAATGCTTAGATCCAAAGTTTCTACCATTCATAAAATTTTGGCAAAATTTGAAGAAGTACAACTTTATCACATCCCTAGGAAAGAAAATCACGATGCAGACTTTCTAGCTCAACAAGCAATCTGAGGTCAAAATGAAGTGCAATTCATCATTGCAGCTGCAACAATGAAGGAGCCATAATATGCAGGCATGGAGTCCTTAACACCTATGGTTAACTACATCCTAGAGGGAGAATTTCCTAAAGATTTCGTAACGAAACAAAGAAGGAGGCTCATCAAGAAGGCAAGTTCATTTCTTTGGTTTGAGGGAGCTTTGTATCAAAAGGGTAAAGATCTTGTTTGTAGATGAGTGCCATGCACTAGTGAAATTCCTGAAATCTTGAGAGGGTTGCATGAAGAAGCTTGTGGGGATAATTTTTTGCATGAGCCAATGATAAAAAAAATCTTGTTAGCTGGATATGTTTAGCAAAGTATGCATGTGGATGTACAACATTGGTATAGAAGTTGCCACTATTGCCAAATCAATGGCAACCAAAGGTTACTATATGGACCTCAACAACCAGTTATTGCCTGTGGTCCTTTTGAAAAATGAGGAATAGATGCTATGGTTCCATTTCCTAGAACAACAAATGGTAAAGTATATATCCTTCTTGCTATTGACTATATGACAAGGTGGATAGAAGCACAAAGTGTAGCACGAGTAAATGAAAAGACAGTGAGTAGGTTTATCTACACCCAAATTCGTTGCAGGTTTGGTACACCTCTTGAAATCATCTTTGATAACATTAGGAAGAGGATGGGGTCCAGAAGGGCCTCTTTATTTTCCATGAGATTATGGAGGTGATTAACATTTTGACAAATAGATACATGCCATGTGTGCAAGAATGGTGGGTGTGTAAGAGAGGTGTAAGAGTGGTCAAAGGATGCACTTTTCCCCCCAAAAAAGGGGATGGACAACTTTATGATTTTTGGACTTCCATAAATGCTACATATGATCTCTCATTTGGGTGAAGATTATAGATCTTTAATCTACACGCTGAGCTCTTTCCATAGATATATTACATGATATGGTTTTGCATTCTAGATTTTAAATTTCATATTTTTTGGGGAAATTTGAACTCAAATAAAGTAGCCATTTTGCTTGTTTGAATTCAAGAGCCGTCCTTCGATTGATTTCCTAATACTAGAGGTTTGAATCCCTCAAACTACCAAATAAAGAGGTCCCCCTACACCCCATTCTCTTCCTAATGATGGTCCAGGTTTCAGAAAGGGCTTACCAACAAAAGTGTGTGATGAAATTAAAATTCACCATAGACATAGCTTACCATATTATCCTCAATCAAATGGTTTGGTAGAGAAAGCTATCGAGATCATTTTAGGAATCAAAAGGAAGATGGTGAAAAGTAAGCCAAAGTTATGGGATGGTTTCTTACATGGGGCATTATGGGCAATTAGGACAACTTACAAAGATGCTACACAATTCACTCCATTCCACTTAGTGTATGGACATGAAGCTTTGCAACCAATTGAACTTCACATTCCTACTATAAAGCTTATAGGTAAACAAGAACAAAAGGGCACTGAAGCATGTATCAATAGGCTCCTCATTATGGTGGAACTAGATTGGAAAAGAGAGTCGGCATACAGGTGCTACGAGAAGAAAGCTTTGCAACTCAAGGAGAAAATTTACGAGGGTGTCAAAGACAAAGGGATTGAAGAGAAGATCCTAGTCCTTCACAACAACAATACGTTGGACAATAGATCTGATGCTAATTTTGAGAATAAATGGGAAGGACCTTACATTGTGAAGGAAGCTTATGCAAATGGTTACTATCAATTGATGGATTTGGATGGAAAGAAGGACCCTAGGAAGGTTAATGGCTATCGACTCAACTCTTATCTAAGTCGCATATTTCCAGGATATTTGAAGATGGAACAAGCCAAAGAGAAGACAAGGGAGGTGTGCTACTACTGTTGCACTTATCACACATTGAAATCATGTGCAACTAGGTACAGAACCTTTGAAGGCAAAGAAGAATCAAGGAGGAGAGGAACCTTGGAGGAGGCATTGCAAAATTATCAATAACCTTCATTCCAGAATGAGACAGTTGATGGTACATGAATGAACCATGAACTTTGGGGGGCGGCGGGGGGGGGGGCTAAATGATGTCTGTTTTTTGGTCTAGCTATCATGAGAAAACAAATAGCAAAAATACCAAACATAGCAAGAATAAACCGAATATGTACATAATTCTAATAAGCTATCTATTCATAGGTAAAATGGTGGGATAGATAACCATCGTCAATTTTTCTCATGGGAACCCCATCGTTTGCTTTATATTAACTTTAGGTGTGTGTTATTAATAAATGAGAGTTTGCATATGTATATTATAGTTGAAGGTTTTTAAATAAATTATTATAAATGTCTTCACCTATACTTTTCTAATTTAAGCTTACCCGTATAGCTTTCTATGCTACTCCTTGTATATATCCATAGAAAAATAAATACTCTGGGCGAGGGGGGGGGTTCACTATGTATAAATTGTGTATATCACATGAGTTCAAGGACTATTTTTAAAACGCTTTATCTGTGAATTTTTGACAAATAAATTATACTTTTTTTTATTATATCTGTAAATTGTTTTTCCAGTTTTATTTTATGGTACCCTTTTGTATGTGAAAATGTGAGAGAAAATAAAAAATTTTAACCCCTTTTATTACACTCACGTGATAATCACATAATTATTAAGTGACACTCCCGAGAATTAATAAGGTTGATAATATCTCTACATAAGAAAATAGCTTTGAGAGGACTTTTCTAAAGAGGACATATACATATCTAGGAAATTAAGGAGACTTTAATGCAAAAGACATGAGGTGTTGATTTCAAAGGAGAAGTTATACATTTCAACAACTTACAATCCTACATAAGAGGATGCACATAGGTTTTATGCAAAGTCATGGTGGTATGTGGACAAAGGTACACATAAAAAATTGAACATGTAAGTTTGTTTCAAGAGCTTGGTGACATGTGTGCAGCTTCTACACATTTCCATAAAACCTTAGCTCAAATTTCACTCTCTTCTCATTCTGTAACCATATTTTTCTCTCTCTCTCACCCCTTACACATCAAAACAAAGACCCAAGGACCAATGACCATGAATTCGGGGGCTTATTCGGACCTCTCCAGGGCCCTAAAAATGTATTTATGCACTTCCAAACAACCCATTCTTTTTTTTTAACACATTTTTATTTCCTTACACACACACACACACACACACACACACACACACACACACACGGCCACCATTAGTAGCATGGGGAAAATCTAGCATGGAAAAGATCACTAGAATTAACCATAGCTGCCATTGTATAGACCTTCACATTTTTGCAACTCTCTACCATTAGTCATCTTTTTCCTTTTCTCCTTCTCATGTACACATCTTCAATGCTCCAAAATCTTCTAATTTATTTCATCTATGACAAAGTAGACAAAAGGATACAATTAGCGAGAGATCAACCAATTCAACTCGATTCCAAGTATCGGATATAAAAGATGAGGATGGTCATTCTTCATTTCTTTGACACCGACGGACAAGAGAGAGTGTAAGCCTACCCGATTTCTTGCGAAATTCTCATTCTACGCAACCTACCATTGTACATTTTCATTTTCTATTATGTAAAAATCTAACTAGATTTCTAACTTACTAACCTCAAATCTAGCCCTACCACCTATATCCTCACCTACATCAGATTACTCCTAAGAACAACTTTGTTATGTGTGTTTAAAAGTGATCATGAAAATTCTATTCCCTCCAAAAACCTATAAAAGGAGGGCCTCTCTTTGTAATGAAAAACATATGAGAAGAAGAAGTGAGAAGTTTACAGAAGAAGAGTGCGAGAGGAAGTGTGAGAGAGAGGCTACGAGCCTTGCACAAAGACTTGGATTATGCTGTGCTAGCTTTGTGAGTGAAAACAGACATAACCTTTGCCAATGCTTGCTAAATCCGCAAATGCAAAGTAATTTGCATAGTGTATGCCATAGTGTCCCCCAACAAATCTTCAATTGACCATAACTTGCCTTGTAGAGCTTCAATTGATGAACTGACATGCTCCACAACTTGAATACTTTTCATCCATTCACTCTTGTCAGCTCTAAGCACACATCCCCACTTGCCTTGTCCATTGAGAATGTGCAAAACCTTCTAACTTTGAACTTTGATATCTTTCACTTCGTAGCTCTATTTGAGGAGCCATTTGGACCATCTTCTACAACATCTCAAACTCTACATTCCACACACAAACATTGCACTTTGAACACTCAGACATGCCACCCCAATTGGACCATTTTGGAGCATTTATGGCTTGAAAAACCACTTTAGACATACATTTTTGCTATCCATTGCCTGCCCAGGTCTTTTGCACTTACCTTAGCACTTTGCTCTACACCTGCATATACTGCCATAGCACTGCATTCACACTTCCCCACATAGACTAACTTTGGCTACACCAATGTCACTACTACATATTGGTTGCACCAATGTCGCTACTACATATATGGTAATAGGTCTATCAAGTTTTTTTCTTGAGTCTTTACATGCTTACTATCTATAGATATGCCCTTTGCAAATCCCCTTGGTCTCCATTGATATATAGCATACTATCTACTTTCTTATGATTGCATATGGGCTTAATATAGATGGGGTCATAAAGCACTTTAACCTTATATAAAATGGTATCAAAGGTCATTCATGACATTGCTGTCATGTTTCTCATGGATCAAAATTTATACATCATGTCTAAACTTTCTATATAGCGTAATTCTATATGCTTCTGATAATGTGTACTATTCTATTTTTAATCTGTCTGACTCATTGCAAGCAAGAAGGTTTGAGGCATTTTAGTTAATTCATAATCAGAAGTTCCTCACGTATACACATTAACATAGGATGGTTTTTAATTGAGCCTGGCTATGTAATGCAATTTCTCAATTTATTTCAAGCCATTGTGATAATTGTGATGTGTTACGGGCTCAATGAGAGTTTCAATCTATAAAGAATATGTGAATTAGTGTGCCTAGCTAGAAGATACGATAAATGTAGAGCACTATTTAAGGCCTTTGGTACTCGTATATTGTACATTTTAACCCTAGGTGTATAAGGCAATGTGTAAATGGAATTAGGGTTCTCAACTTCATTTGTTGAGAGCACCTCTAGTGAGAGCTCATGTGGTGTGTGGCTATGGACTTTGAGAGCTTCTTCATGCTCATGTGACTTGATGAATACTAATCAATGCTCTTAATTATCAATCACTATGTATTTTTCACTCTTTATTGAAAATATTTGATGAGTTGATTAACTAGATCTTGAATATTTAGTGATTAATTTCTCTCTTATCTTGTGTAATTGCCCTCTATTATTTGTATGTTCATGTAGATTTGATTATAGCATGGATACTTGATAGATCTATGTGTGTGCGCTTGTGATTAGTGTGTAGCATGATGGGATTAGTGATATTGTGCATCATTGAAATCATTAACGTGTGTAATTGAATTGATCTAGTTGAGGAGAAGTGGAATTAGAGATGGCCAATATTGTGGTTTAGCTTCTCCATAGGCCAAGATCACCTAATAAAATTAACCATGTTTGCTATCATGATTAGCTCACTAATATTGTGTGACTCGGGTTTCAACACCTCTTCTTGGTCCTGGATCTTCGGTGGGTCTTCAATAGTTGGTGCTTGAGGTGGCTCTCCTTTGTAAGGCTTTAGTAGTCTCACATGGAAAGCATTGTGTATGAGCCAATGACTGGGAAACTTAAGTTGATAGGCAATCTCATTGATTGGTCTAAGAATCTGGAAGGGACCATAGTACCTTTTTACTAACTTAGCATAATACTTTTGGTGTCCGATAGGATTCTTGCCATCGTGTGCCTTAATCGACCCTTGGGAAATTTAAGCAAGACCCAATCATTTTCTTCAAAGGCTTGGAATCTTCTTTGCTTATGAGCAGGCAGCCTTTTGCCTTTGCTATGAGATAGAGATAGAATCCTTAATCTTTTGGAAATATTATTGTAGGTCTCGGCTATACGCATATACAACGAAGATCTTCCCATGTATCTTAAGTAGTAGGGGACTTTTGGATCTTCCCTCAATTACCTCGAAAGGTGCTTTTCCCATGGAAGTATGTACAATATTATTGTAGGCATACTCCACTAAGTGTAAGTACTTCTCCCATTGGGATCTTTGATCTACTTCCGTTACATAGGCTTTTAGTAGATCAAGAATTGTTAGGTTAGCTATTTCACTTTGGCTATCCGTTTGCGGGTGATAGGCCGAAGAGAAATTTAGCCTTGTCCCTAAATTCTCAAAGAGACCCTTCCAGAAATTACTGGTCATTCTAGGATCTCTATCCGACACTATGGACATCGTCAAGCCATGGTACTTGAAGATTTGTGATATGAAGAGGGTTGCCATTTGATGGGCTTTGATAGTCTTTTTGACAGGTATAAAATGAGCTTGTTTGCTAAACCTGTCTACTATCATCCATATTCCCGTATTCCCATGGATAGACTTAGGCAATCCAAAGATAAAATCCATGGATATGCTCTCCCATGGTGAATTACGGATTGGCAAAGGTTGAAGCAATCCATGTTGCTTCCCTCTATCAAACTGCGTCTTTTGGCATACCACACATTTAGAAACATACCCTTGTATGTTTGCTTTCATGGTAGGCCAATAGAAATATGATTCTATAGATTGAATCCCTCTATGCCATGCATAAGGAGGAGCATGAGATTCATACATTACTTTCTCACGTAGTGAGTTAGTAACGCATAGTCTATTGCCATAGAGAAGATAACCATCTTGTAAAGTAAAGGGTTACTCTTTCTTCCCTAATGCAAGGGCTAAAATCACATCTCCAGAATTGGGATCAATAGCATACTCATCTATCATAGAAGATAGATCATTGTGAGTTGCTGTGGAAACCGCATTCACTCTCGGTCGTCTTGAGAGTGCATCTGCTACTTGATTATGATTGCCAACAATGTGAGCAATATGAAAATGAAATTGCGAAAGGAAATTTTCCCACCTCATTTGTTTTTTGGAGAGCTTGGTCTGCGTCATGAAGTACTTAAGACTTTGGTGATCCGTTCGCAGAATGAAAGGAGTCCCCAATAAATAGTCCTTCCATGAGTCTAAGGCATGTAGAACTGCGAGGAGTTCCTTTTCATATATGCCTAGAGCTTGCTCAACAGGGTCAAGCCTTTGACTTTCATAGCCTATGGCATGCCCTTCTTGGAGCAAAAAATCTCCAAGGCAATCACCACAAGCATCACATTGGACCTTCTCTTGCTTTTTATCATCCCTCTTTGAATTATGACGTGGAGAAGTGTGCAATGGTCTTCTTTGTTTTGGAGGTAATGGAGAGCGTTTAGCTCGCCGTCTTCATGGAGCAAGGGCTGAAATCACATCTCTAAATTGGGATCAATAGCGTACTATCATAGAAGATAGATCATTGTGAGTGGCTATGGAAATCGGATTCACTCTCGGTCATCTTGAGAGTGCATCAGCTACTTGATTATGCTTGCTAGCAATGTGAGCAATATGAAAATGAAATTGCGAAAGGAAATTTTCCCACCTCATTTGTTTGTCCAAGATCTTGGTCTGCATCATGAATTACTTAAGGCTTTGGTGATCTGCTCATAGAATGAAAGGAGTCCCCAATAAATAGTGCTTCCACGAGTCTAAGGCAGGTAGAACTGTGAGGAGTTCCTTTTTATATATGCCTAGAGCTTGCTCAATAAGTTCGAGCCTTTGACTTTTGTAGGCTATTGCATGCCCTTCTTGGAGCAAAACAACTCCAAGGCAATCACCGTAAGCGTCACATTGGACCTGAAATGGCTTTGAGAGATCCGGTAGTGTAAGCACAGGTTGAGAAATAAGCTTTTCTTTAAGCTTTTCAAAAGCATTGTTCTCCTTGGCAGACCATGTATACCTAACATTTTTCTTTGTTAGGTCATGTAATGGTCCCGCGATTTATGAGAACTTTTCTACGAAGCGTCTATAGTATGCACACATACCTATAAACCTTCTTAGTTCATGTAGATTCCTATGCACACATATCTATAAAGCTTCTTAGTTCATGTAGATTCCTTAAAGTAATAAAAGGATAGGCCATCCTTTTATTACCTCTAGCTTTGATGGATCCATTTGGATGCCATCTTGAGAGATAATGTGACCTAAATACTGAATCTCTTGTAAGAAAAACCCACTTTTCTTTCGATTAATATAAAGTTTATTCTCTCGTAAGACTTGAAATATTACCTAGAGATGTTGCTTGTGTTCATCTAATGAATTTGAGTAGATGATTATATCATCAAAGAACACTCCAGTAAAGGTTCGCTGAGGCCTGAATCGCTTCTCCATCAAGCGGTTAAATGTGGTTGGTGCATTGGTCAAGCCAAAAGGCATGACAATGTATTTGTAAAGACCAATTGTAGTGCCAAATGCGGTCTTTACAATGCCTTGATCAACTATCCTTATTTGATGGTAGCCACTTTTTAGGTCAATCCTACTGAAGTAGGATTGACCTACTGAAGTAGGGTCGGCCTACTGAAGTAGGCCGACCCTTGCAGCTTATCAAATAGGTCTTCTACCTGTGGAACGGGAAACCTATTCTTGATAGTGATCCTATTTAGTGCTCTATACTTGACACACATACGATATCCGCCGTCTTTCTTTTGTACTAATAACATGGGTGAACAAAATGGAGATGAGCTAGGCCTAACCATGCCCTTCTCAACTAATTCATGCACTTGCGGCATAATCTCCTCTTGTTGAGCTTGAGAAACTCTATAAGGAGGTTTATTAGGCGGTGAACTTCTTGGAAGAAGTTCAATTGCATGGTCATCATTGCCTCGTTTAGGAGGTAGTTTACAAGGGATGTTGTCAATAAAAACATCTTGAGATCCCTTGAGAAAATTGGATAACTCTAATTCCTTGTGATTGTTTATATTTTATTTTGCTAAAGCATTAGGTTCATTTTGAGAATCTTTGACAAAAATTATGTGCACAGAAATAGAGCTCTTTATTAAATTATTGAAAGCTTGCATATGTACAAAGTGTATGGTGCTACCCAACTACTTAGCATCTATGTATATATCTTTTCCCTGAACCTAAAGTAGATTTGCCTTTCAAGGAATTTAACATTGGCAGCCATGCAATCAAACCATGGTACACCTAGGATTACATCCTCATGCTTGAGAGGAGAGATAAAGAAGTCCTCTTTGTCCACATAGCTTTGGACATGGAGCCTCAATTTTCCAATTAAGTGACTGACTGAAGCTTCTTGTCCCTTGAAAGTACCATCGGCGGGTAGGACATCTCCCATCTCATAGGCTTGGATGCCTAGCTTGGTGGCCAACTATGTAGATATGAAATTGTGAGTAGAATGAGGGTCAAAGAGAATAAAAGAATCATGTTCTCTTACCTTTCCCCAAGCATGGCATAGAGGTGATACTTTGTGGTGAGCATCCTCTTCTTGGATATCGACCAAGGTAGCTCTAGGAGGCTCATTTCGTGTATTCTTGTGGGGCAAGCACGATAAGCATGCCCTTGCTCCCCGCACTTGAAACAACGGTTATCCTCGCGATAACGCTCAAGCTCTTTAGGAGAGTTTATTTTTGCCTTTATAAACTCCCTTCTCCTTAGCTTTGTTATTGTTGGCGTTGCCTTTAGGAGACTTTTGGACAATGTTCTTCCCCTTAGGCTCGTTATTACTGTCCTTGTTCTCCGTGGGCTTAAGATTTCTCTTAGCCCCTTGTTGGAAATTGATTTGTGAAGCCATCATGTATGGTGCATGACTGCAAATATGGTGCATGGCCTTTGGGAGTTGACATACTCCTCCATATCTTCAGTTAAACCCGCACAAAATTGTTATTTTTTGTCTCCAAAATCCATCTTTTTGAAGACAGTGGCTTTGAGATGTAAGTCCCAAAAGTTGTCTACTTATTTGTGAATAGATTCATAGGGATAGAGCTTCAAGCTTCGCCATTCGGTGAGTACTTTGTTTTTGGCATCGGTAGCCAAACATGATGGAAGCTCTTAAAGCTTTCCATGTTCGTGGAGCTTCACCGTTTTCCTGTAGGCTAGACCACCATTGCCTGGTGGACTTTTGAAAATACATAGCTACATGGCGTAGCTTAGAGGACTCCATGAAGCCCTCATCTCCAAATGCCGCATCGAATTGTTGAATGAAAGGCCAAGACTTTGTCTGTAGCACCAAAGGTGCCATCGTAGGTAAGGAAAGAGATGTTCTTTCCTCCCTCTTTGAACTTTTTGAGCTTGGACGACCTCTTCCATGTAGCATAGGATTTCCTATGGCCTATTCTTTTTGGTGGTTCAAAAGTTGCACCATCACTTTCTTCAGACGAGGAAGAATCTGAGGAGGATGGAGAAGAGGATGAACTCTTTCTTGCCCTTTTATTCCCTTGTTCCTCCTTGTCTGCACCATCACTTTCTTCATAAGAGGAAGAGATGAAGAAGATGGAGAAGAGGGTGACCTCTTTCTTTCCTTTTTCTTCGCTTGTTTTCTCATTCCTCTTTGAATTATGGTGTGGAGAAGTGTGTGATGGTCTTCTCCGTTTAGGGGGTGATGGAGAACGTTTTGCCTGCCCTCTTTGTGGAGCCATCTCCATCGAGGTGTCAAGAGACTCACTTCTTTCTCGTTCTTTTGGTGGGGGCTCTACCATTGAAACTTGAGTTCTCCTTTGAGAAGGAGATGTGTCATCAAGTAGTAGATTTTTGAGCCCTTTGTACGAATCCTCTTCTTCTTCCCAAATCGGAGAGAGGCCTCTTTTGGAAGTCTCACAAGGAGGCTTCCTAGGTACTCTTTGTTCTTGGTGGGGAGTTTGGAGGATCCCATGAGCACGTAGATGCCATTGCACTTCACTTTGGAGGGATGGAATGCCCATGGCTTGTCTCGACGCCTAGAAAGAAGGTAGTTAACAAGCATAGGGGCATCATTAGTAGCCCGTTCAGTAGCAAAATCAAAGCTCTCAACATTAATTTTAGTCTCTTTATTATTGTTAGCCATTCTAACAACTTTTAGGTGTAAAATGTTTTAAGTGTACTTTGGCACTTCAAGCCCTAGTTGCTACTCCTCTTTACCCCTTTAGAAAAGCACTCAAGCTCCTGTACCCGTGGCTCGAATATCATTAATTGCAAGGAATATAAGAGAGGGTCTTTCAAGCTTCTAATAGCTCAATAGTGGTTAAGCTATAGGCAAGCCCCGTAGGACTCCACTATTAAGACCATAGCTTTCGAATATGATGCCCCGTTATCTGCACGAAGCAAGCGCACTGCAAGGCTGAAAAGTCCCTATTCTACTTACTCAATTGCAATTAATAATACCAACCATTTATAGCTAGCTTGAGGACCTATCCTCTTGAGCAAGAAAAAAGAAACCTTGTGCTCTGATACCAATGTAACATTTAATGGTCTAGTAACTTGTGTGTAGCGGAAAATAACATAGACATAATGAGCATTTCATTAGAATAGATTCCTAATAAGCATAGCAAGAGTGCTTGGATGGAGAGAGAAAAAAAAAGCATAACACCTAGTTAGATAGGCATGAACAATACTTCAAAAAGCGAGAGAAAATAAGCTATTGACAACAGTTGAGGACCGGATTTACATGGAGCCAGTCCTCCCTCCAAAAGGATTTGTATTATAGGTTTCCCCCATCAAGGGAGACATTTTACAATACAATACTTTGTGTTCCTTCAATAACTTGCTGGTGCAATGAAGATGGAAGCTTGAAGCACCAAGCTCACACTTGTAAAACACAACATCAATTCCCTCACAGTCTTAGACCCAAGATCTCACACACCTTCAAAGATGGTGAGAGCTAGCGGGGTATGAGAGTAGATCGAGAGGAAGAAGGAGTATTATTACGAGAAAGAAGTATATCTCCTTACATAATCACTCATAATAGCTTAGCATAGCTTAGTAATTAGCATGGTAGAAAAGATGAGCATGCATTCAAGCTTGGCTCTTGGTTGTGGATTTGCATCACAAAGCCAAGAGTTGTTGGTGTAGGCCTCCCTTCTCACAAGCTTGCAGTAGATGATGAGCTTTCCATTAAAGCTTGAGAATGAGAGAGAGTCTTCTTTACTTCACACATGAGATTGTGTGAGTGTGTGTGTGATAATGCCTTGCCAAAATCAGCCCCCTCTCTCTCTTGTTCAACCCCTCTTGATTTTTACTCATGCTGGCATCCCATTGGACCCTGCAAAGCTTAGCCAATGATAATTAAGAAGCATAAGTGATAGCCTTGTGACATGTGTCCCCTTTTCTCCTTTTGTTAGAGCTTTAGGTAATTATATAATGCAATTAAACTCTCATTGGACCCCTTAGTCTTCTGGCCAATAGGAATCAGGCAGGCCATTGGGTTGCTGAATGCTCATTGGACCCCTTGGGAGACTATCCAATAGTCTTCTAGAGAGCTTAATTTCTATTGGTTCTTTTATCAAGTGTTTTTTAATGAATTAAACTAAATGTACTCTAGCCTTATTCTCATTGGTCCACCTCTATGGCCATCCACTTGGATTTGAATGCACCTTGGGGACAACTAGGCTAGGGAGCTGACATGTGTCCCTTATTCTCTTTGTGTAAAGGGAGCCTTCTAGAGTGTGTGTGTGTTTCTCTCTCCTCCCCTACAATTTGGGCTCGTCCCCTCCTATCTAGGGATATGTGAAGACTTTATGGTCTTCACATAAGCATTCAATTTTACTTAGAGTTTGATCATTGGATCTAACCTTTGAATTTTGGAACCTTAGCATTTTGGAAGTCTTAAAGGGCTGAACCTTAGGGTCTTTGAACCCCATTGTTGCACATTGCTCTTTTGTAGATGGCCCCCCCTTTGGATCCCTATTTTCCCTCCTTTGGATCCCTACTGTGGGCCGGGGTCTGCCAGCTTAACCAATATTCTAGCTTTTTCTCCCCTGATACTTTCCCATATTAAATGATCAGTTTAACATAAGAAAAGCATTTACGAGAAGTAGATATTAGTTATTATGACAAAGAAAAAGTTTTATATGTTGATTTAGAAGGCCACAGGTATGTGATGAGCAGTAATACAACACAAGAGAGAGGTGTAAGTACACAAATACGGATGCGTGCATTTGTGCAAGGAAGGGGAGAAGCGGTACATACTATATGTGGGTGGAGCAAGCCTCAAATGAAGAGATACCTGTTAGTTTGTATATGTACAATTAATAATAATAAGTGTGGGTGGTGGGTAACTAGACACTAGATGCATGGTCCCGTGCAAAGGCATGTTGGCTTTACCCCAAATACCTCCCACTTAGTGGGAAATGTGCTAATTTGGAAGTGCTACTAGATGTAGATTACCTTGCCTTCGAGTGTCAACCTGCCCTCGACTTGCATTTTAACTCTACCCCCACCCCAGCTGAGCCTTCATGCAGTGTGCAAACAGTAAAAGGACAAGTACTCCCGCCCACTTGTCGCGTCCTCTTTTGCCTCGCTTTCTCCACGCAGATCTCTACACAGTGTCTCTTGCAGACAGAGAAGAGCACTGATGGCCCATCACATGCCGACTCTCCAATTCTTGTATGTATCTTGCACCACTCATTGAAAGGGAAGCCTTGGAATGGCCGGTTACATGTGCATTTCGATCCTACGCAGCTCCTGTGGGATGCATCTGTGCGCCTCATATCAGCGTCTTCTTGCTTGAGCAGGCAAGGACTCACCTGTCACTCTTCTATGTGTGGCCTTTCCACGAGCCATCTCTACAAACATCATAACAAAAAAAAAACCACATTATGTGAGCGAATGTTACTTTCACATAAGGGTATCCACGTGTCAAACACAACTACAAATAATATGGACAGTATCGAGTGAACAAGAGCACCAGGTACAGTAATGACACCCCTATTCGCTTGGTACTGACCCTGCAAATTTGAACTGCAAAAAAGAATAAAAGATCTACAAAAAACACAACAAAAAACCAATCACATTCTATGAGTGAATGTGCCTTTTGCATAAGGGGTTCCAAGCGGCAAACACAACTACAAGGAATATGGTCAGTACCAAGTGGATCACAACCCAAAACATAGTTCTACCACCCCCTATTCGCTTGGTACTGACCTTACCAATTTAAACTGCAAAAAAGAATGATAGGATTACCTTGTTGAATTCTTCAGTGGTGGCTACATCCTAGCAGCCCATGCGCATCGTGTCAGAATTATGCCCAAGGATTTTGACACCCTCCACAGGATGCATTTCCGCTACGATGGGCTGCTTCAGTCAATGCCAATCTGGGACAACAGGACAATGGATATTCTTAACATCCCGCCCCTCCATCCTTGTGCACGATAGACAGAGCCTTCAAGGTTTGACAACAACAAACGCACACGATCACGGGTCGAGAGGGAGGAGCCTGAACACACCACGGAGGAGCCCACACAGGTAGAGACAGAGCCCACCAGGGAGGAGCCCACCGGTTTAGAGCCCGAGTCAACAAGAGAGGAACCCGCAGAGGTAGAACCAGAGCCCAGTAGGGAGGATACAGTCAGAGAGGATCCCACAACCCTAAAGCCAGAGTCCACCAGGGAGAAGCCCACCAATTTAGACCCTGAGCTAGTAAGAGCAGAGCCCGGTGAGGTAGAATCAGAGTATGCTCAAGAAAATCAATAGGCAGGTACCTCTTTGCAAGTACCAGCTAATGTAGAGCAACAACAAGCTAGCAAAGAGCAAGAGCGTGTGCAAGAAGACTGGCATATTGTAGAGAAGATCAACAAAGAAAATGAAGAGGAACTACAAATGATTGCCAATTTAGCACCTCTTTGAGCACAGATTCCTCTGCTCAAAAGACCAAAGGCGGACTCCATTTTCAACCTCGATCGACAAGGTCTGGCGCAAGAGAATAGTTGAAAAAGCAAGAAACTACACATTGGTAGGTGAGGATCTCATGTTTTATGGTAGAGATAGCATTCTAAGGAGAGTACCATATAAAGAAATAACATGTTTGATTTTGAAGCATTGCCATGAAGAAATAGGTAATCAAGGCAAGGACCATGTTGTCTTTTGTATTTTGAGAGCAGGTTACTATTGACCCTCCATGCTTATTTTTTGTGCAAATCATGCTACAAATGCCAAATAATGTTTGCAAATAGAAAACTTTTGGTTGAGACTCTATAATGTTTGTTGTTGAATTTGCCAAGTGGGGAGTGGATCATGTAGGTCCGATGCCAAGGACCAGTAATGGAAAAAAAGTGTATCCTTGTGGTTGTGGACTATTTGACAAATTAGGTGGAAGCAAGAGCTATAAAAGAAGTAACAATAGCAATAAGAGTGGCCTCTTTTTTGTATGAATAGGTGTGTTGCAAGTTTGGAGCTCCTATGGTTATCATCATTTATTGTGGACCAAGGTTTAGGGGAGCACTTGTTTGTGCTCTCATGGAGAAATGGAAAATTCACCACAGAACACCCTATTAGAGAGTTTGAGACTTTAAATCCAATTTGGGAATCACCAATGTCTTAAAGATTTGTCCATATGGACAAATATCAAACTTCTTTTTAAGGCCAACTCCACCCACAAGGTACTACTAGAAAAGATATTTCGAGCCATGATCTTAAAACTTTGGCTAATATTTGGCCATGTGGTCAAATCTTAAGCTTATTTTGAAAGTGGTAATGGGGAAATTTCCAAATACACTAGTAAGGTGTTATAGGCATTCTTCCCATTACTACCCACAATGTAATGGATTGGTTGAAAACTACAATGGTTGTATTGTGAAGATTCTATCAAAGTATGCTAGAGAGAATCCTAAGGGGTGGGAGTTGGATCTACAAAAGTGTTTGTGTGCTTATAGAATAGCATATAGAGTGTCTGCACAGTTTACACTATATGAGCTTGTTCATGGAAAGGAGTCTCTCATGCCTATATAGGTGCAGTTGGATGCATTAAAGTTCTTATGTAGAATGCAAGGTGAGCATAAAGACAAATTGTAGGAAAAAATTCTTGCTCTAGAGTTGTTGCAAATAAATAGAGAGAAAGCTAGTAATTATTATCGTTAGCAAGCAAAGACAAGCATGGAGAAAATGAATAAGAGACTACCAGAGAAAGAGATTAAAGAGGGAGATTTTGTAACTAAGTATGATTCTTGCTTGGATTTCACTTTTCAAAAGAAGTTGAGGGAAAAATGGTTGGGGCCATATGGAGTGAAGCATGCTTTTTTGAATGGCACATATGAGTTGGAAAAATTGTCTGGTGAACGTTTTTGCTACAGAATAAATGATTATAGATTGAAGAAATATTTTGTAAGGGATGTGGTTCCATATGCAAATAATCTCTTGGTTGAGTAGAAATGCTCTACCTGGAGGGTGGGCAATGATGATAGGCAACCTTTGGCATGTACAAACTAGTGTATATGTTCATGGGCATATGTAAAAAAAAGTGTAAATACATGCATTCGAAGGCTTCACAAAGTGGTTTTGAGTTTCAAACATGATGCAATGTACGCATTGAAAATATTCATGCTTCAATGCTTGCAATCGGGTACAAGTACACGACTACCAGCACGAAACATATACATTATAATTAGTCATGCTTGCATGCTGGCAGCTGGGTACATGTACCTGCCTCGACAGGGTTCCAAAGCCTTAGATGTTGTTACAAGGGTATTATTTTGGATCTACATAATGCATTTAAGTTTTCTAGAATGTAAATATTGCAAGTGGAAAGTGTGGCACACTCATCCCACCCTTGAAGTGTGACACATGAATTAACAATCTATTTGCGGTGCCTGATATGCAGCAATGCGCAAACTGCCTTGAAAGTGGTTAAAAGATAGAATGTGGATATGTGGAAATGAATTTTGGGTATCAAGGACAAGGTGTACAAAATTTGGTGGATTTGGGAGTCCGTTTGCTATTTTTCTCACAAACAATGCCCGTCCAGGGTCAAAATTGGTCGAAAGTGCCCCTAAAATGGTAAAAAACGGTGTGAAAAGGCAAAAAGTTTCCACATCACTCACCTTTCCGTGAGTGTCTAGGCTTGGGGGGTACTTTTGAAGCTCATTAGCATCACTTTCACCTCTCTATTTGAAGGAGGAAGCACACTTACTACATGTGGTCCTATGGAGTCCCATCTTATTCGCGTCCTATTTTCGAGTGTGTGGAGGAGTGAATGATATTTTTTTCTCTTCCATTTTTCACTTGAGAGAGTCTATGGAATTTATAAGTTCTCCATGGTTTTTTGTGTGCAAAGAATTGAGGGAAGAAAGTGTGGATTTCTATAGGACTATGTAACCCTATATCAATGCCATTAGGGTTGAGAGGCTACACCAAAGAGTCCAACAGAGTGGAGTTTGGTGAAGCTTTTGCAATGGTTTGAGAGAGGAATGTTTTGAGTTTTTGATGGTTTTTCTTGTTTCTTTTGGTTGTCATCAAATGTGATTTCAAGCGCCTTAATCAACATGACTCACCTTGTAGTTCTTGTGGGCATGGAGTTTGAATTGGACTTGGGGGGATGATTTTCATCAATCTTTTGAGTGGTTGTGTGTGAGGTGAGAGAATTAAGTGAATTCCTTGTGTTTTGTTGAGGTGCAAGGGTGGGTGAGTGTGTGCACAGTGTCTTTTTCTCCATCAACGTGGTGCTTGTTTATGCAATGACTTTGCTTGGTTTCAAGCAGAGTTCAGACACTGCCACTATACATTGTTTTGCTAGAGGTACATTTTACATATGTAAGTATCAGATAGATGTGTTGATCATGTTTATGATTGTGTAGTGTCAAAAGTGATCTCCCACTTTGTTGCCATTTTGGCATAGTTTATGGTTGAGATTTTGCTTGATATTTTTCTCACTTTACAAGGGAAACTATCTCCTATCATATTTTTGGTTTCTTGACATCCACATACAAAATATGTGTGATGTTTCAAAGTTTGTAGACATGACTCGTGAGAGACAAAGGTCTCATTCATGCCGATACTTGTGTTGTTGGAATTATGGTCACACATGGCACATTAGGCATCATCGCTTTTGATGCATGAAGGCAATGTCAACAATGTATGCAAGATGTAGATGTGGTTTTACCACATGCTAGAGTGGTGGCTTCATATGTCAGTGGCAGTGATGTCACATTCATTTTTAGTGTTCCTCTTGCTTACATGCCTTTGAGAGGTGGAACTTCTCCTTGTTGGTTGCTACTAGATGAGGATGCGAGTGTTTACGTCACACCACATTGTGAGTGGTTAAGCACTTTCTCTACTGGGAGCTTTAGTTGTGTAGACTTGGTTGATGGTTCAACGGACATTGCAAGTGTAGGAGATGTTTGCTTGCCATTACCTAGTGGTGCATCCTATATGCTACGACATGTGGGATATGTTCCTTAGCTTAGATAACGTTTGATCTTAGTGAGACAATTAGTAGATTGTGGGTGTCAGACCCTGCTTAGAGAGTAGTATTTTTTGATGCATTTAAGATTACTAGTGATTGTGAAGGGAGCTTCGAGTGGCTTGGTATATCCTATGCATGTATTTGAGGTATGAGATGGCATAGTCTCCATTTTATTGTTGGCATGGGACGAGCGAGAGACGAGACGTTTCTCTATCACTAGTGAGATACACCATGCTAACGAGACAAAGATTTAGTTGTGCAAGGCATGTCAGTAGACTCTATAGAGAGCAACACTACTCTACTGAGGCATAGTAGGTGTCATCGAAATCTATGCAAATAGAGGTAGATCAGGTCTAGTCCATAGAGACACAGGTGGAGATGACAGACATAGAATTCTTTGATGTGTTCATGCTAGAGGCTGATGAGTTGATGCCAAGAAACAATTCTACATGAGCAGGATGTAGCCATCCCGATGTGGGAAATGACATATCCATACGTGATGAGTAGTCATGATGGTGCAGTGCATGAAAATAACATTGACAAAGCTAGTATAGCTAGGTCTGTGCAGATTTTGTTTGTGTTCGTGCGTCTCATGTATAACCTACTAGTGCTAGTAGCTGCAATGGGAGTATTTGCACCAGGGATTGTCAATCGTATGATGACTAACACTAGTATGATTCATTGTGGAGATATGTAGACCATACATAATTTTCTATTGGATTTGCATGTAGGTTCTAGCATGGATACACATGCTTGCCTTCACTAGAGCCGATACAACTACATGTAGATCAAGTGAGCAAGCTAGTGGATGTAGGTTGGGAGAGTCTCTAACCTATTTTCTTGTACGTGCTACTAGTAGTTTTTCTCAAAAAGCTTTTTAATTTTTCCAAGGAAGATGATGTTAGAAAGATGTATGTTAACACCTACATGCCAACTTTCACCATTAGGAGAAATATGGACCTTGCATGCGCCTTGTAAGGAATCTTAATTTTTAGGGATTAAAGCTAATGTTGTGTAGGGTTAAGGGGACAAGGGCATTCAAGAAGATAGTTTTGAGTAGGCTTTTCTAGCCTTTTTTTAAGACACATGTAGGATGTGGACCTAGGAGGTCACCTTCTCTCTCTAGCTTTTTGAAAGTGAAGGGAGTAAAGAGGTGTGGCCACATCAGCAAAAACGTGGGTCACTAAGAGCCAAAATTTGATTTTTTTTCAAAAAATTTATGTTTACTTCTTTTTTACTTAAACCTTTCCCCCAACATATATACATATCAAAAAATAATTTTTTGACCTTTTTTAAAACTTACAAGCACGAAAAGTCTAATTTTTTTTAAAAAAAAGCCCCCCCCCCCCCCAAAAAAAAAAAACACCTTTGTTCTCTCTTCCTCCTCCCTCCTTCTCCCTCTCCTCTCCCTCCCTGCTCCCTTCTCTCCTCCTCCTCCCCTCTCTCTCCCCCTCTCCCCCACTGCCCCCTTCTCTCCTACCATGTTCCTCCCTCTCCCTCCCTGTCCCCTTCTCTCCTTCTCCTCCCCTCTCTCTCCCTCTCCCCCACTGCCCCCTTCTCTCCTCCCATTTTCCTCCCTCTCCCTCCCCCCTCTCTCTTTTCATCTTTTGCTTTTGTGGAGCCATATTTGGCTTGTACGGAAATCCCGGCCATTTCTGAGACTTTGTTCGGAAGATAGTCATTTCTGAGACTTAGCTATACGTTTGTTGCATATCCTACATTGAGAGGGTCGTGGTGAGGTTTCCTTGAGCTAGAGTATTCTCAAATGTGGAGATACTTTTGGTGATATAGGTAGCTCAAGATCCCCCTTTGTGGACTCACCATAGGATATGTATAGAGAGGACTAAGTGCTCGTTACCCTTTATGGATTTTGGTATGTGAGTTTAATAGTTTATTCATAGCTAGTACTCTTAGTTGTTCTTGCTATTTGGTCAGAGATACCCTTTTATGCGTTTGGTTACATTTCTTGGCACTTTTGGTCTTTGTTTTGGTTGAGATTTTCTCCCAAAAACAAAGGAGACTCTGCCAAAATTTTGCGAGAAATTTTGGGCTTATAGTTTGCCAAGATGTTTCTTAAAAAGCGTGATGTCAATGACATAAAGAAGTTTGATGGCACAAACTTTGCTCTTTGGAAAAACCAAATGCAAGTTGTTCTTGTCCAAAAGAAGCAAAAGTTGCCTATCATGCACAAGGAAAGCACTGAGCAAATGGACATGATTCAGTTTCAGCGGGATGAGCTGGATGAACTATGAAAGTCTACTATTAGATTGTATCTTTCAGAATGTGTTTTCTTTTTCATGTTGGAATGTGAGTCTGCTTTCGCGGGTATGGAAAAAGCTATGCAATACCTATGAAAAGAATACGGCTAGCTATAAAGTTTTCTTAATATGAAAACTTTTCAATCTTTGTAAACAAAAGTAGCTAGTGTTTCCAGCCATATCAATGATTTTGACTCTTTGTTTGTTCAGATACGTGTGTAACGCATGAATATGGATGATGAGATGAAAGCTATCTTTTTACTTTGCTCATTACCTCCATCATGGGATATATTTTGGACTGAGATAAGTAGCTCTGCACCTAATGGTACACTAATGAATAATGATGTCAATAGTTCTCTTTTGTCTGAGAAAATGTGACGAAATTCTATGGGTAGCTTGCATCATGGTGAAGCTCACTATGTGCAAAAACATGGGAAGCAAAAAACGGGTCGTGCTAAGCAGCATGATGCAAGTAAATATGGCAAGAGGGACTCATCCCGTAATAGGTCAAAGTCTCGTGGACATTATAAAAATATTCAATGCCATTATTGTGAGAAATATGGTCACATGAAAAAAGGTTGTCATGCTTGGAAGCGTGATAAGGACAAAGGCAAAAGTAAAGATAATGATGGTAAAGAGGAGAAGTCAAAGAGCTCAGTGAAAATCGAAGAAATCAATGTGGTTTCAGATGATTGTGATGTGCAAGATATCAATATGCTGATAGAGATTGATGATGTGTTCTTTGATGCACATCAATTTCTATCATTGCAGAGTTCATTGGTAGTTATATTGCTTATCAGCAGTGAGGTGTCACACACCTGAATAGTTGATTCGGGTGCTTCTTTGCATGTTACTCCGCATAGACAGTGGTTTACCACCTATGAGGAGACTATTGGATCTGTCACACTTGCAGACAGCTATGCATGCGACATCATGGGTGTCGGTGACATTGCTATGGTTATGGAAAATGGCGTACGTTTCGTGATCCACAATGTGCATCATGTCCCAGCTTTGAAACACACTTTGATTTCAGTTGGTTTCCTTGATGACTTGGGTTACAAAGTCACTTTCTTTCAGTAGTCTTGGCGTATTGCAAAGGGAAACTTGATGGCTGCACAAGGTTCAAAAGCTCCCTTTATCCTCTTTATGTGTCAGCCAAAAACAATGTTCTATCTGTAACCGAGTGAGCAACCGCTGCATTGTGGCATAGCTGGTTAGGACATGTGTCCAAGAAAGGAATGAAGTCTCTTTCTTGTTCTGGTTACTTGCCTTCTCTTTCATTTCTGAATTTCCTTTTTGTGAGCAATGTCAATATGGGATGCAAACACGTGCTTCTCTCTCTCTCTCTCTCTCTCTCTCTCTCTCTCTCTCTCTCTCTCTCTCTCTCTCCCCCCCCCCCCCCCCCCCCCCCCCCCCTCCCTTCTCTTGAGCAGAACAATAGGGTGAACCATGGACTTCTTGATAGGTCTAGACTCTTTCTCCTATCATGTGGCTTGAGACCAAACTCTAAATAAAGCAAGCCCGAGAGCGTCATGGCATATATATTGACCCTAACGAATGTTGGGGTATAGGCGTGTGTGCCTTGCCCCTGTGCCGTGCCCGGCCGCCCAGAGTCTGGGCGCCCACTGACTTGTATACCTTATACATAGCATAAGTGTATAGGGGGCTGCTCACTCTTTGGGTCTCCCCACCCACATTGTGTGTGTCTCCTTCTCTCTCTCTTACTCTCCGTCTGTGGTGCTCCCCGATCCCCTTCAATTGGTATCAGAGCTATGGTGACCGCGGAGAGCACGACGACTTTGAGAGCTTCGAGACGATAGCTCGCGCGATAGCTCGCTCGCTCTCGACGGTGGAGTTCGATCGCGGAGTTTCACGGAGAGCGATTTTAGCTTGAGGAGCATTGTCTTTGGAGCTTAGGAGCTTGGTGTGGTCAAGCTTGGTCGAGGAGGCGGTTGCGGCTTCCTTGGTGAGAGGAGCTTTTGAGCTCAGTGGAGCTCGTTAGAGAAGTGCTCGGCGGAGGAGAGCTTGAAATTCGAGTGCTTGGATGATGTTGTGGCAGAGCTCTTGCGTTGGAGCTTGCATTGAGAGGATATTGCATCACGCAGAGTGGAGCAGGAGTAGGTTCAAGACTGTGTGCAGCTCGTTTTTTGCCATTTTCGGGCTCTAAAACACAGTTTTTTGCGTAGCTCCGTCAGACAGAGTCAGATCTACATGATCCAGGAGTCTAGGTCAAAGTTTTGGCACGCTCCGGACGCGATGGTGATGTCTATTTGCTGAAATTATGCTTTGAATTATAGCAGGTACAGAAGTAGGTTTATTTGTGCACTTTCGGGTCCCAAAAACACTGTTTTGGTATATCTCACACACACGGAGTATTTTCTGCAGCAACCAGCAAATTCATAGGTGTACACAGGTTTTTGGATATGCATTTGTCCAGAGAGCCACTCATGCGAGAGTGAGCTATGTTGCCATGGTCTTGGCGGTTTATGTATGCCATATATGGATTTGTGTATTTGTTTATGGCTGAGATTATTTGAGATTTGGCTCAATTTATAGAAGAAAATCTGTTGGATTTTATCTAGGTTCTCGCCATAGATTCTACGTATCCGTAGGTTGCTCTTTGACAATTTAGTGGTTGAGTTTACTCCCACTTTGACAGGTGATTTTCAGTCATCATTTGGTTGGAGTTTGGAGTCACTTGTGTATGCCCTTGTGTGCCGTATTTCGCATTGCGCATAGCGACAGATCTTGCAAGGTTTTGCAAAATGTTGCTATAGTTATCTGGCAGACATTTGGTCATCGATTGAAAGGTATTTTGGCAGCAATCATCACTCACATGTATGTCATTTGAGGTGCCGTTGAGTGGTACTCCGACAAGAGCGGGTATGCTCATATGTATGACTTTGTGAGGTGATTCCGGTCGAGTTTATTGCCGGATTGGCCATTGTGGCATATATTATTGTCTCTTTGAGGTTTACTGTTGAGATTTTTGCTCCAGTTACAAAGGAGACTCTGCCAAAATTTTGTCAGATATTTATGCGCGATTAAGTCATATTGACTTGTGATTTTGTGCAAGGTTTTGCACGGTTATTGGTGCAACTTTGCATCAAGTTTTGAGCCATATTTTGCAGACTTTTGTTGATGCGATTCGAGCCAGTTTAGGGCTGATTTGGTTGACATTTGCTACTCATTGTTGGTTGCTCTTTTGCAAGCATTAGGGCTGATTTTTCATTTGACTTCCAGCGTTATGGTCTGACACAGTTTGATGGTGCAGATTTTGTTGCTTGGAAGGAGCATATGCTTGTTGCATTGGCGGATTTGGGGCAGGATAAACCCTTGTGTGGTTTATCGGCGAAGCCCAAGTCTATGCGTGATGATGATTGGTAGGATCTTGATGAGTTAGCAATGTCTACGATTCGTTTGCATCTGGTTGAGTCTGTTGACTGGCAGGTCTCGAGGGAGACTACAACTCATGCTTTATGGCACAGTTTACATGCTATGTACGCGACATCCATGTCTACAGGGGAGTCTAGTCCCACTTCTATGTCCATGGGAGAGATTGGTCCCACACGCAAGTCTCGACGGCATAGAGACTTGACATGTTGGCATTTTGGACATAGAGGGCACATTAGGCGTCGATGTTTTAGGTGTTTGAGACAACGGAGGCGACATATGCGTGATGCAGATTTGGGCACGACAGATGCTAGTGAGATCAGTACGGTGGTTACTGAGTATGCTTGTGACGACGATGTCACATTTACATCTAGCTTGTCTTCAGACGATCTTATATCTACGGATTGCATATCGGATTGCACATTGTCTTCACATTGGTTACTAGATTCAGATGCTACTTTCCATGTCATGTCGCATCGTGAGTGGTTTAACACGTTTTCTAGTGGGAGACTTGGTTCTGTGCACATGGCTGATGGTGCTGTGTATGACATTGAGGGTACAGGAGACGTATGTTTGTCCTTGCCCAGTGGTATGAGATTTACCCTGCGTCATGTGCGTTATGTGCCAGATCTGAGACGGGATTTGATCTCAGTCAGACAGTTACGGGATAGTGGATGTCAGATTTCGCTACGAGAGCGAGATTTTGTGATGCATTTGGGTTCGCTAGTGATTGCGAGAGGTGCCAGGAGTGGTACGGGTTACCCATTGCATGTGGATTACGGGAGAGAAGGTGTTGTCTCTATGATCATGTAGCCAGGTAGAGAGCGAGAGAGCATGCGAGTCTCTTTTGCTCATGGGTTGCAGGGTACTTTGCATGGAGTGCAGAGTAGTGAGCTCGTTGTGCACACAGTTGGGGCACGACTTGAGCAGTCACACAGAGAGGTGACAGAGTCAGACATGCATGCTTTGCTAGTGGCTGAGCAAAGAAGAGAGTCAGTTGTGCGAGATACTTCTATGCAGGTTAGACATGTAGAGCGGTCTTGCTCTAGTGAGTCACGACAGGAGGACGTTGTGCAAGAGTCTATGCATACGGAGTTAGAGCATGAGAGCTCTAGTGAGTCACAACAGATTGAGTGGTCATGTTTGCAGTGGATGATTGCAGAGGAGAATGAGATGTCAATGATTATGCAGTCATTCCTTTCTATGCTCGACAGTGAGCATGGGGATATAGTTGTGCAGGATATGTCTTCCAGCAGACACCTAGAGCAGCTGGTGTGCTATGAGGTTGCACGACAGGTTGATGCGTCTTTTGTGGACAGTCAGGAGATGCATGTGGTTGACACGCCTTGTCAGTCAGAGATGCCTATTTCTAGGGATATATATGTTGATGCATGCTCCGTAGAGCTAGCAGGGCCCGCTAGCATTGCATCGGCATTCGGTGGTATCATGTATGAGATGTTGATCTTGAGACCGGATATCGCAGCTGCAGTGGGAGCATTTGCAGTTGGGGTTGTCAGTCGTTTGTTGACTGATGATGGCATAGTGCACGAGGGAGATATGCAGGTATTGCGTACATACTTGCAGTACATGTGCGGTACGTCTGGTGGTGTATGGACTTACACGAGAACAGGACAGCCGGATGCACACGATCACAGCCAACCAGTGGGCATCGGTTGAGAGCGGTTTTCTCTCACCTTTTGTAGTCTTTAGACTAGGTTCCCTTGCTTAAAGGCACAATCACCTTTAAGTGGGAGGTTGTTGGGGTATAGGCGTCTGTGCCTTGCCCGGCCGCCCAGAGTCTGGGCACCCACTGACTTGTATACCTTATACATAGCATAAGTGTATAGGGGGCTGCTCACTCTTTGAGTCTCCCCACCCACATCGTGTGTGTCTCCTCTCTCTCTCACTCTCCGTCTGTGGTGCTCCCCGATCCCCTTCAACGAATGTGAGCTTGTGACACAAGAGCGGAAGTGCAGCCCCGCAAGCTATTGAAGGAAAGATCCAAGTGCTTCAAGGCACTACAGCTGTTGGCCAAGGTCGCGGGAATCGGCCCTTACAATGTGTTGTAGCTCACATCAAGGTACGTCAGCATAGCAAAGAGGTTACTCTTGCACCAACTGTCCAATGTCCCTGATAGATTGTTGTGAGGCAGATCCAAGTGCTGTAGAGAGTGGAAGGAGATCAGTTCATGTGTGGCAGTAGGTAGTTGGTATGTGAGGGAGTTAATTGTGGGACAACAATAGGGTCGAGAGGGAAGGCAAGTTGATGACCAACCCCTGTGGCAATGAGCAAGAGAGTTGCATGCACTCCAGCCACAGGTGATGCAAGGATTGTGCGTTGCTGACATTGATCGTGAGAAGAGTGGAGAGCTAACATCTAGGGCTATCAGCCATGATCATGGCGTTGGACGTGTAGTTGAGGTTAAGGAGGGTAAGGGAGGGGGTATGAGGGATAACAAATTGGTGAGGTTGTTTTGAGAAAGGTCAAGTGATGTGAGAGAGGCTAGGGACAAGAGACCGAGAGAGGGTGTGAGAGTTCCTTGTAGTTAGCTGCTTGTCAGATGGGTTGATTGCAAGTAGCTTGACCCTCTTCTCATCACATGTCAAGCCACTCCACTTATCTCTGCAGGGGTCAACTATGACAAAAGTACTAGAGCTGTCCACATCCCAAGAATGTAGCTGCACCCCTAAGGTAACGGTCGTGATTTTTCGCTTCAACTAATCCCGCTTCCAGACTAGAGTCTTCCTGCTACAATTTTTGTATGTCAAGAAGTTTATTAAGAGAAAACTCATTACTAATCTACCATCATGCATCCTGGCACTGCGCCTATAGACGTGATTCACTGAACCATGAGAAGGCACCCACATGACACCATGGTCCATGCACCTGATGGACATTCAACTTTTGTGTAAGTTATATATTGCAGTCATAGAAATTTGACAGCAACCTTATATATAATACATACCAACACTCAAGCCAACTAAATTGTTGTAGGCTTATAAATAATAATTAAATGTAGAGGTCACATCTAGCACAAGGTCTCTGCAGCATCATGTTTTCAAGTTTGAATCCAAGATTGGATTGAGTTGACAGTGGGTCATGAATCACTACCTCATATTATTTCTTTTGTCAGAGGCAGGACCAGGGTCTAGAATATGCCGATTTCCTCCTATGGAGAGAAACTATTATCGAGCACCATCGCGAATCAAGCAGCGGGGTGGGCAATACATCCAAGGGATGATTGGTGGAGTGCGAGCAAAGGTAAAGGCATCCTCAAGCACGATAGGCGTTGGTGGGCTCTTCTACGATAGGTAAGGAGGGTGATGTTATTAGACCCACGAGATGGCGCGTCATCCTTTTTTTCACTAAATGGGGTAAACTCTTCTCCTACCTCAATACCCGATTGATTGGCTATGTGAAGCAAACACACACACTCTCTCTCTCTCTCTCTCTCTCTCTCTCTCTCTCTCTCTCATGGTACCATGTTGACATAAGGCATGCTATTTGGCTACCAAATAACCAGGCCCAACCTTGATGCCAAAGACCTCTTTGAAAGAGCACACATGCACCAACTTGAGGTAGTTAGTTGTGAGAAAGCTTTTGATCATCTTAGCACTGAATGGTGTTATTTGCAAGGGGCATGGTAAAATCTTCTCCTACCTCAAGACCCAATTGATTTGCCTTATGAAGCAAGATCTATGTGTGTGTGTCTTTGGGAACGGGTGATTGCCATCTATTCTTTCCATGATATCATCAAACTTTCTTGATATTTTCTCCTCCCCTTCTCTATGGAGATCACTAAGAGAATGGTCAAGGACACTAATGGGGAGGATGCCATAATTGACAACATTGCAACACTGAGTAATTTGGGATTTTCTATGCAACTCTTTGTGAAGTTGAGAGCAGGGAAGAGTACTATACGAAAAGCCAGGCTAAGACAACCCAAAGTTTGCTCACAACTATCTACATACGGTTGGTTCATGTGCGCTCTTTCAACAAGGTCTTGAGCATCAAGGTGATATTCATCAAGGTTAATCTTGCTTATTTGGCAGCCAAGTAGCATGCCTTACCTCAACATGATACCATGAGAGAGAGAGAGAGAGAGAGAGAGAGAGAGATCTTTTTACTTCACCTTGTGCCTTGATAACTATAGGAAGTCAGTGACATCTATTGGTGTCCAATGTAATCTCAAGGGAGATTATATCGGTATCCATGGAGTTGAGGTAACAAGGTCCATAGTAGCTCTTTTGCACCATCATCATATTTTGTATGTAGATCCTTTATGTATCACTATCAAGATTCAATTTCATAGCTTCATCGAGATTATAACGTTCTCTCCTCCCTTTAACCACCATTAGTAGGCAGGCCTCGTAACTTTATCACTTTTTTATGCTTGTTTACATAATCCACATAAAGACTTATTACTTGGCCATGCAAAAGTGACAGTTCGTTATGGAAACACGCAAGGGTGACAATGTCATGCTCCTCATTTCCACGTAAGGTTGGGTTCACACTAACACGGCGGTAATCACAACTCGGAAGATCTTTGGATTGCACTCTTCCACTGCCCATTGGTTCACAAAGGGGTGAGAGAACCGAGTTGGATAGTTTTCATCTGCCGCCCGTTGTGAACACTAGAGGCCGACAAAAACAACAAAAGGTCTTTTTTAAAAGGTTTGAAGATTATTAAAATAATAAAAACAAAAAAGTTTTGCCAATGAAGATTTTTCAGCAGACGTGGAGGGTGGAATTGTATTTTTTTTTTTTGGGGACGGGAGATGTCAGAAGAAAAACTTGCAATCTCTTCCACGAGTTGACAACCTTTTCCACTTCCTCCGCACGATTTGAATAGAGCAGGTGACATGGTGTAAGTTTATTGGTTCAAGGCGTGCCTGCTTTGCCTTCTACCACCTGTTGTGAACCCATCCTAAGATTGTCATTGATCAGAATCCACTATAGGGACAATGGCTTCCACCAAGATCAATCACAAAAAACTTGTCCATTATCGTGATTGTTACTCACACTGGAATACTGTTTCTAGAGTGAGTTGCATACATGGCGGCATGCGGACATTCTATGAGTGTTGGTGCCGTCTTAGTTCTTTGTGGAAGATGCCTCGGAAACAACCAAGAAAATGTGTTATTGTCTTTGAAAAAATGTGTGTTTGCAAATAAAACTTGATGCTATTTGAGAGCAAGGGCAGTATCTATACTAATAGATAAAGGGGGAGGAAATTCCGGTTCCCCCCTGCCATGCATCAGCTTCTCCTTCAACCGGCGGGTGTGGCATTTAGCGTTCAAGAACACAGTGACGCAGTTCGTCGTTAGTCTTTTAAAGCTTCCTTTTCAACCATTTAGAACCTTTTACCTTTTTAAATTTGTTTTTAAGAACCTCACAATCGTGAGTAGATTATATTAGCATTTAGAACCTTATCCTCCTATGAGTGATATGCATAATACATCTTTCATATTCAAAGCCTTGCGTTGCAAATGGTGAAAGCATCATTGGAAATAAAGCCAAATCCAAGGAGGTCTTTTTTTGGTTGTTGCAAAACTCACAATTGTGAGTGGATTATATTAATCATCCCAAAACATTACAAGGTCTTGCCATGCTCATGTTGAGCCATGACATCATCCGGGGACCATAATTACACTGGCTATTTGAGCAGCCATCCCTAACGACCCGCCCCCTTAGCTTTGACACACAAAGTCAATTATCATGTTCTTCTGAGATCTTCTATTTACCAATGGCAAAGATTTTCCCCCTTCCTAGGCATTCCATTTGCTTCCAACAAGGCACAAGTAGTCTAAACTAATCCTCTGAGTTTTGCTTGCGCTCGAGCGTCCATATTAGCACACTATTGTTTCGAGAAAAAGGAAGTCAATCCCTTCTACATCCATGCATACTTTTGAAAAAGGACACAAGAAATTAACGACAAGGATGCCAAAGAAAAAGTAGTCATCCTTTTATACATCCATGATTATGTTTGAAAAGCAAAAGTGTTTCAAACAAGTGATTGCCACAATCCTATTTCAATGGTTTTAATTTTGGCATAAATGCTTTAGTGGACATAAATTGAAGGGGTTGCACATTTTTTATGCTCAACTCCTCCAATTTCTTTCATGCCCCATTTATGACGGTAGTACCTTCATAAACCAAGGCAAAATAATACATAGAGCGGGTGTTATATTAAGCAAACACTAAGCAGCATGATGCACACAATCCATAGTACCTCCACTAACCAAAGCACCAAATTTGCAATGGGTACTATCAACGTCTACCTAAGAGCAAACTTATGTACACAACTAGTGGCATTTTCTCTCAATTCCTTGGGCACACACATCCATGAGAACCTTGAAACTTCCAAGGACTCTGCCAAGTGCAAAATTGAAGAGAAGAAACTGTCACAAAATGGTGACATGGCATGACCACCCGCAGAGAGAGCTGATGACATGGAAAAAGATTGTATGGACAGGCAGTAGTACGGATTTCTTGGATTTGTGTGGACTGCTGACATGGATAGGTAGTACAGATTTCGCGTAGTTGCACTGACATGTGTTGACGTGGTACTATGTATGGATTTTTGCGAGTTGCGTTGATGATCTTTGGCAACTTTTGGGCTAGTTGCTTTTGAGTTAAATTTCTTTTGGGGCTCTGCTTTTGGGGCATCCCTTGTAAGAATAAATAAACCCATTGGGGTCTCACTCTTTAGAGCATCTGGACGTAGAGTCTGAGAGCAGAGGACTCTTTGGGTGTTGCACTTTTCCTTAAGCTTTACTATAATAAAGAAATACCGAAACGGGCGCCAGGGTTTGGGGACAATACCTTTGGGCACAGAACTACGCTCCCGCAAGAATCAGATGAACCCTCCTGACACTTCTCAAACAGGAGGCGGTACAAAAACATCGAATGGATTAACTGATCCCGAATACGTGCCACCTCGGCCTACGCAGTATCAGCTAATGGAGATGCAACTTCAACAACAGGTTGATGAGCGCGCAAAGTAGACGCTCAAGTTTGCAAAGGATCCACAATATGAAATTTTTTTGACCCGACACCTGATTGATGAAGTGCATACGCATTGGAAGCAAGCCATTGATACACCAATAAAACCAGCCCTCAAGAAACCTCCTATCCCACGGATGTTTACTGAAGATGAACTTGAGGACGTTGTTGAAAAACAAGTCAACCAACTATTGGGGTCAAAGGAGAAGCATTTGAAGAAACGTAACAAGAGAATTGGGCCAAAAATCTACTTTTGGGAATGCAAGGCTATGTAGGAGGGCAAGGCTCACCCTCACATGTATCTGCATACTCTCTTCTCTCTCGCACTCTCTCTTTCTGCTCTTGCACTCGATCCAACAATTGGTATCAAAGCTTTGGCTTCACGACAGATGGAGTGCTATAGAGAAGTGAGCTTTCAGCTATGCTGAGCTCGTTTTTGGTGGAAGCTTAGTTTGGTGAGCAACCACTAGATTTGTGCTCATGGAAGCTTAAGGGACATTTCCAAGCTTGAGAGGAGGGTGTATTGCAAGAGTGTATGGGTGGAAGCTTGAGATTGGTGAGCAACTGCCGGATTTGTGCTCATGGAAGCTTGAGGGAGATTTTCAAGGTTTAAAGGAGGGTGTATTGCAAGTGTGTATGCTTTTTTGCAGCCATACTTGCAAGAAGAATGCAGATTTTTATTTTCGCACGTCATTTTTCGGGCTCCAAAAAAGTGTTTTTTTGCGTACTTTTACATACTGAATGCGATTTATGCATGGTTAGGGTGTAACCTGGGGTTTTGGCACGCTCTAGACACAATGATGATGTCCATTTGGACTAATTTTGACCTCTGAAATTTCTACAATAGCAACTCTTTATTGTGTGTCGAGGATTCCACACTTGGTTTGCTCTCGGATGTAAGAGTGGTATTAGCTGCAAGTTTGTTCACAGATGGGAGGATACAATGTATGGTATGTGTGGTCAGATGCTCAGAGATTTGGTAGCACTTGTTTGAGGTATCTTGCGGCCACATACAGGAGATGCGGTAGATATCTTGCGGTTGCCAATTGTCTTGCCGTTATGTGAGACACTTGCAGGATACTTTGACACCTTTGTGAGCTGAATATTCAGCCAATTGGATTGCTATTTGGGATGTTATTTTCATGCATAGAGAGGGCTGAAATTCTCAGTCATACATAGCTTTACAGGTGCCATATTTTTGGTAGTGGTTGCAACTCAAATTTTGGTCGTTTATGCATTAGTTTTTGGCATAGTTTTCTCAACTTCAGACATGATACACAAGTTATCTTCTACGAGCATTTTGGGAGTGATTTTGGAGCTTTATGCACATAGGTATGCACACAAGTTTCATGCATTGAGAGCTTGGCATGGTTTATGTGTCTAGGTCGTTAGCAAGCTTGCTCGACTAGACTATTTTATGCACAATTCATTCCAAAGTTGGGATTTGATGATTTTTTTTAATCTGCCTTACGCTATGAATGTTATGTACATCATTGGTATGCTCTTTTGATAGTGTTTCTTCCCCGGGGAGGTCACCTAATAAAAATGTAACTTATCACGTGAGTTCAACAGAAGGGTATTTAAAGTTCTTGAAACTTACAGAAATATATATACAAAAGGGCATTACTTTTTCAAATTTGAAAAAAACTTACAGATTTTAAATGAAAAGGGTACATTATATTCTTAACAAAATTAACAGATAAGGGGTTTTACAAACATGTCTTGAACGCACGTGATATGGTAGTTTTACACGTAGTGAACCCCCCGGGGTTTCTTTGCAAAATTTGACCACGATTTTGGTCTACTCCCAGAGTTCTTATCGGCTGGGAGTTTTTTGGCATATTGCTTGCACTTTTTTGGCGTCTATTTGTGCGCATATCCTGTGATTGGCAATGAGGATTGTACGTTATTTGTGGAGACTACCATTGTAAGCTTTTGTGGAGCCATATTTGCCTTGTATGGAAATCACGGCCATTTCTGAGACTTGGCCTGAAAGATAGTCGTTTTTAAGACTTAGCTATACGTTTTTTGCATATCCTACGTTGCGAGGGTCGTGGTGAGGTTTTCTTGAGCTAGATTAGTCTCAAATGTGGAGATACTTTTGGTGATATAGGTAGCTCAAGATCCCCCTTTGTGGACTTGCCATAGGATATGTATAGAGAGGACTACGTACTCGTTAGCCATTTTGGATTTTGGTATGTCAGTTTGATAGTTTATGCATAGCTAGTACTCTTAGTTGTTCTTGCTATTTGGTCAGAGATACCCTTTTATGCATTTGGTTACATTTCTTGGCACTTTTGGTCTTTGTTTTGGTTGAGATTTGCTCCCAAAAACAAAGGAGACTCTGCCAAAATTTTGCCAAAAAATTTTGGCTTATAGTTTGCCAAGATGTCTCTTAAAAAGCGTGATGTCTATGACATAAAGAAATTTGATGGCACAAACTTTGCTCTTTGGAAAAACCAAATGCAAAATGTTCTTGTCCTAAAGAAGAAAAAGTTTCTTATCATGTACAACACTGAGCAAATGGACATGGCTCACTTTCAATGGGATGAGCTGGATGAACTATGAAAGTCTACTATTAGATTGCATCTTTTTGAACCTGTTTTCTTTTTCATGTTGGCATATGAGTCTTCTTACGCGGTATGGAAAAAGCTATGCAATACCTATGAAAAGGATACGGCTAGCAATAAAGTTTTCTTAATGTGAAAACTATTCAATCTTTGTATGCAAGACTCTGCTAGTGTTGCCATCCATATCAATGATTTTGACTCTTTTTTTGTTCAGATACGTGCGTAGCACATGAATATGGATGATGAGATGAAAGCTATCTTTTTACTTTGCTCATTACCTCCATCATGGGATATATTTTGCACTACGATCGATAACTAGCTCTGCACCTAATGGTACACTAATGTATAATGATGTCAATAGTTCTCTTTTGTTGGAGGAAATGTGACAAAAGTCTATGGGTAGCTCGCATCATGGCAAAGATCACTATGTGCAGAAAGATGGGAAGCAAAGAAAGGGTCGTGCTAAGCAGCATGATGCAAGTAAATATGGCAAGACAGACTCATCCCGTAATAGGTCAAAGTCTGGTGGACATTATAAAAATGTTCAATGCCATTATTGTGAGAAATATGGTCACATGAAAAAAGGTTGTCATGCTTGGAAGCGTGATAAGGGCAAAGGAAAAAGTAAAGATAATGACGGTAAAGAGGAGAAGTCAAAGAGCTGAGTGAAAATTGAAGAAATTAATGTGGTTTCAGATGACTGTGATGTGCAAGATATCAATATGCTGACAGAGATTGATGATGTGTTCTTTGATGCACATGAATCTCTATCATTGCAGAGTTCATTGCCAGCTGAATTGCATGTCAACGGTGAGGTGTCACACACCTCAATAGTTGATTCGGGTGCTTCTTTGCATGTTACTCCGCGTAGAGAGTGGTTTACCACCTATGAGGAGACTATTGGATCTGTCACACTTAAAATAACTATGCATGTGACATCATGGGTGTCGGGGACATTGCTATGGTTATGGCAATTGGCGTACGTTTCGCAATCCACAATGTGCATCATGTCCCAGCTTTGACACACAATTTGATATCAGTTGGTTGCCTTGCTGACTTGGGTTACAAAGTCACTTTCTTTCACTAGTCTTGGCGTATTGCAAAGGGAATCTTGATGGTTGCACAAGTTTCAAAAGTGGTCTCCCTTTCAAAACTGCTGCATTGTGACATAGCCGGTTACCTATGTCCAATAAAGGAATGAAGTCTCTTTCTTGTTCTGGTTACTTGCCTTAAATTTCATTTTCTGAATTTCCTTTTTGTGAGCACTGTCAATATGGGAAGCAAACACGTGCTTCTCGTAATGGTTTGTTTGAGAAAGAGCGTAAACCTTTAGAGCTTGTGCATAGTGATGTGTGTCGCCCTATGACCACTAGATCTCTTGGTGGAGCATCTTATTTTGTCACATTTATAGAAAATGAAACACCTAAAGGCTGGGCTTATGCTATAAAGTCCAAAGATGAGACATTTTCTTGTTTCAAGAAATTCTTATCTAGTGTAGAGACTCAATATGACTAAAAGTTAAAAGCTTTGCACTCAGACAATAATGGAGAGTACATTTCCAAAGGAGTTTGCACATTTTTGTTCAAGAAGGGTAATTAAGTGTGAGTTCACAACTCCCTTCACCCCTGCACAGAACGATGTTGCTGAGAGGATGAATAGTACCATGAAGGAGAGGATTATGTCTATTCTTTCACAAGCTAATTTGACCCAAGGTTTTTGGGTTGAAGCACTTTATATGATGGTTTACTTGATCAATAGATTGCCACATGCTTCTTTATAGTTTAGTGTGCCTGAGGAATTATGGTCAGGACATAAATTGTCTTATGACAAGCTTAAGACATTTGACTGTGAGTCTTACGCACATGTGCCTAAAGAGCTTCGTGATAAGCTTGATCCCAAATCTAGGAAATGCATCTTTATAGGCTATAGACAAGATGGTCAGTTTGGCTATTGTTTATGGGATCCTAAGAGTCTATCAGTTATCTGTAGCAGTGATGTTGTCTTCAATGAGACTAAGATGCATAAATAGCTAGAGAAAGAGGTAGATTTTTGGAAAGTGGCATTTTTTGATGTATCACCTCCTCTGCATATACATCATGAGCCAGTTATGCTGCAAGTGAATGCTCCTGACACTAGAGAAACTGAGCAAGCTAGTACTAGTCAACCAAGAAGGTCTCAGAGTGCCTAATATCCGCTAGACCATTTTGTTCCTGGCCTGGATTTTGTATTGCTGAGAGATAGTGGTGAGCCATCTTGTTACAAAGAGGCCATGCTAGCAAGGATAAGACTCAGTGGAAGCTTGCAATGAAAAGTGAGTTGTCTAGTATTCAAAAAAACAAAACTTGGGAATTGGTTCTATTGCCAAAAGGTAGGAAATTAACACTACCTTGTAAATGGGTTTACAAGAAGAAGATTGCATCCAATGTTGATAGCTACAAAGCTCACTTAGTGGCCAACTATTTCAAGCAAGAATATGGTATACATTTTCAAGAAAAATTTTCTCCAATGGTCAAGATGACGACACTGAGAATGTTTCTTGGTTTGGTTGCCACTGAAGATTTGGAGGTTGAGCAAATGGATGTCATTACATCTTTCTTACATGGAGACCTCGATGAAGAGATTTCTATGCAGCAGCCTGAAGGGTTTGTGTTAAAGGGCAAGGAACATTTAGTCTATAAGCTTCTAAAAAGTCTCTATGGCTTGAATCAATCATCCAGACAATGGTATCAAAAGTTTGATGCATTTATGCATTCCCAAGGGTGTAAGCGCAGTACTGAGGATCCATGTCTTTATGTGAAAATACAACCCAATGGATATATAATTATGCGTATTCTTTATGTGGATGGCATGCTCATTGCTGGTCATTCAACGAATGACATTGCTAATGGCTATTGCGACAATGTCACGTTGTTGATCTAAAGCATGAGACAAATACAAAGCCGGTGAGCCAAATCCGGCATGGTTGGATGCAAAGGAGTGGGCAGCGATTGTTCGAGAGCAGCAGAAGTGTCTAGACAGGTTCAAGCAGCAATGAGATGTAGCCAGAGCACACCTGGAGTTTGTATCATCTTCTCATCTCGGGAGTGGAGGCTACGAGTCTCTCTGACATGAGTTTATAGGTGTTATATACCATTTAAATAGCATATGTACATATGTTTTTCAAATTTTTATTTTATGGCTAACTATTTATATTAAAGGAGCTTGCTATGAAGCATCCTGCGAGGGACGGGCAGAGAGGAGAAATATGGATGCAAGCATGGGCTATCAACTCTTCTTTTGCAACTTCAAGAAGAGGGAAAGGATGTCAATTGGGAGGTCTTACCTTGATCGATGTATATATTTTCATTTGTACATGTTGATATATAGCTCCTTATGCTTTGGTTCATATATACTTTTAGACTATAGTTGTTATATCTATGGTTATGACCATTTTAATTATGGTCATGTTTAAGGTAATTTTTATGGATATGATTATGGTTTCAAAATTCAATTATGGTTATGTTTGAATATGTTTATGGTTATGTCCATTTTGATTACAGTCATGTTTAAGGTTGTGGTTAAGGTCATGGTTATGGTTTTAGAATTCAGTTATGCTTATGTTTTACGATTAACACGATGGTTATGGTTTTTGAGCATTATTATGGTTATGCTTAAGGTTGTAGTTATGGTTTCAGAATTCAATGATGCTTATGTTTTGTGATTTACACGATGGTTATGGTTTGCAAGTATTGTTATGGTCATGTTTTGTGGATCTTGTCATGGTCAATATTTACACTTCTTAGGAGTTTTTAGGCAAAACAAAGGTGGAGTGTGGTTGCTTTGCACTCTCTCCTTTGAGCAAAGAGGGATGCTTTTGGTGTTGTAGTACATTTTTCAAATTTTGAATCGATATGAGTGTCCACATAGACGTCGGTATGCTCGTCAATATGAGCGTTGGTATGGTAATATTTTATTCCAATGGGTATACCGATGCGTGCTATACCAACGTTCATACCGACGTGATGGTACCGATGGGCATATCGACTAGCGGGCTTTTTATAAGTAGTTTATTTTTGTTGGTATGAGCATCAATATTCGTGCAATGTGTTGTAGTGCAAGTTTTGCTTTCTTTCAAGCGTATAGATCATCGCCCTATTTTCTTGTATACTCTTTGCGAAGCTTGACATATTAAGATCTCCTTCAAACGCACGGAAATTCCTTGCCCACCATATATGGTGAAAGAAGAGGTAACTAATAGTCTGAGTGCATATAAGAAGAGCAGGACTACCCAACTTCTTGCCACCAAAGGAACATATCAGTCTTGAAGAAACTGATTTTCCATGTCCTTTGGACCCACTTGTAGATTTTCAATGCCATTCCTTTGATTACCTGACATTCCATGAATAGGTGGTCCAAATTTTCACTAGCTATCTTGCACCCCAAGCATCGATCAGACGTAATTCCTCTTTCTTGGATCTTTATGCGTGTCGTAGAGCACCCCACATCACCCTTCACAAAAATATTTTCACAAACTGCGGCCACTTTGGCTTCAAGATCTTGTCCATGAATTCCTCCCACCATTATTTTGTCCATTGTCTCTTGCATATTTTGTTGAGGGGGACTAGACCAATTATTCTCGTGTATTAATGCATGGTATATGCCTTTAGAATGGGTTTTCTAGAAAAAACTACTTTTGAACCATCTCTGGGCATTCCACTCAATCCTAGATTCACAAATTGACAAAACAACATTTTCAAGATCTTTTATCGTTCTGTTGACTACCAATATCTCATAGCCATTTAGTTAGTGACTGGGTTGCTAGAAGGTCAATGGTTTTCCAACTCTTACTGTTACAGTCCCAAAAGTGAACAAGCCGACTCATAGCCTTATTAGTATTCACTTTCTTGGTAGTTTCTATTTAATAGCGGCTTTGTGGTGGTCCTAATAATTTAGAAATTCAGAGGAGCCAGTGCAAGATGGAGTTCTTGAAGTGCCAGGTTTCTTCCCCCTGATCCAAAACCCCAGATGCTCTTTTGCACTTCCGTACAAACTCCATTGAGATTCCCCCTAGACTAAGGCTAGAACACGTTGGGGCTAAGAGTTTGTTGTGAAACTCTACTCCTTTCCATTTACAAGCTTTATATAGAGGCCAACTACATGCTATTTAGAAGAGGCTAGTATGTGACCCACGCGTTGCTGCAGTAGGAAAAAAACATGGTCTTTATTCTTATGAAACTAACTTCTGTTTCAAAGCACAACAAGATCAATGTTATATTTATGTTCAGGTCATGTAATATCAATTGTACAATGGATGCTCCATCAATGTATACAGTTTTTATGATATATAATAATATATTTTTCAATCTAAATAATGATGATAACACCAACACGATAAAGGAATTAAGGTAGACTTATGGACCATTGCATGCACTAAAGTATGAGATAGGGTCACCTTTCATGAAGATCATAAAAGAACCTCTCTCTCTCTCTCTCTCTCTCTCTCTCTCTCTCTCTCTCTCTCTCTCTCTCTCTCTCTCTCTCTCTCTCTCTCTCTCTCTCTCCACACATGCATCTTGAGTTAAAGAAGATTTATTGGCATGTCTTTGAGGTCACTTGTAACAACTCTTAATTTCAACACTCATCAGATAGTACATAAATTCTATTTTTTATCTTTTAATGAAGCTCTCTCTCTCTCTCTCTCTCTCTCTCTCTCTCTCTCTCACACACACACACACACACACACACACACACACACACACACACACACACACACACAATTGTGCTCAACTAGTGTGTATCATCCCTTGCGTAGATTTATTTTTATCATATGCTCTCTCTCTCTCTCTCTCTCTATGTGTGTGTGTGTGTGTGTGTGTGTAAGAAATTTTGGATTGTAATAGGCTGAAAGCATGCAATGGGTGGGGCCAATGATGGATTGGAGTTACATCACGTTTGAACTCGTGTGACGTAGCATGTGTCTTGCGTAGTACCACTGGCTTTTCGTAGTGGTTCTTGACTGCACAACACTATCACGAAGGTCTCAGGCATCACCTTCAAGATTCCGCTATGCAGCTAGCGTGGTCTCCTGCTGTGCACCCGCTCCACAATGAGGACGCCCGCAAGGAAGTCTGCTGCTGCCAAGGGTTCACCCGACAAAGGCAAGAAGCCTATGAAAATTGATGCAACCTCCCCCCTCAAAGGCACAAAGTCTTCCCGAAGCATCAACACACCGAACAGAAGGGCTAGAAAGTGGAACATTTCTGTGGAGAAATCAGGAAAGTTTGTAGCACCTTTTGCCAAGGACGAGAATTAGTCTTCAACTAAAACAAGAGGTTGGTGTTTCTATGCTGTCATGTCTTGTTTACAGGATTTGATTTTGTTTCATGAGAGGCAGCTATGTCAAAGGTTGTAAGGTCATTGCATGCAAGTTTATGTATTGTTTCTTTCTCAAGAGCCTTGCATTATGCATTCATGAAAGCATATGTGCCTTGAACCGAACACACTTCATGAGAAATTTCAACAATTGCACGAGTGTATTGTTTCATCTATGCATTGCATGTTAGTCAATGTTTTGTTTCTTGCTCAGGAGCTTTGCATTTCTATCCTTTTTTTGCATTGCATGCATTCATGATTCAAGCATATGTGCCTTCAGTTGAACACAATCTCAGGAGATTTTTCAACAATTGTGAATGTATTGTTTCATCTATGCATCTATGCAGAAGGGTCTTCTTGTATCCCTATAATCATACCCTGTAGGACAAGAGGGTTTACTAAGAAAATGAGGAAGTTTAGAGTTCAAAATATGGTACTATACACTACCAAATTTGGGACTTTATAGTACCAAATTTGGCACTGTACAATGATAATTCTATATAGCCACAAATTTGGTCAGTAGCAAATTGTGCATTGTCAAGATCATTTGTGTGACCAAAGGGCTGTTTAGGGTGTAGGGTTTAGTTTGATATTGCTGAAATGTTGCAAATAGAAGGTCATTTAGGAAGTATGCTTAGGTATTTTGGATTGGTAGACGGAGGGCATGCCTAACATTTGAGCTTTGTGTTTCCACATTGCACGCAAAAACAAATGGAAGAATACCCTATTTTGACCAAGTTCTGTTATACAGCCGAGGACCTTTACGAAGAGTATGGTCTCAACATGGAGGGGGTGCTTGCAAAGGATATTAGGGATGAAGACATCCCTCACGACGAGTGGATGACGGTGTTCAAGAAAAGCTACCAGAAGAATGCAAATATCTACTTGAATCACGTGCACCCAAGACTCCTTGAATATTGCAGGTTCCTCTTCCACAAGGTATATCAATCCCCTCCATCTTGTGAGGAAATCACTGCAAAGTTTGTGTGCTGCTATGCTTTTGAGAGATGCCATGCGGCAACAAAGGACCCTGCGCACCATAAAGTCGCATGGGCGAGGTTTGGAGAGGCAGTACTGAACATGTGTGGCCAGCTGCCCGAGAGGGTTGGAGTGAAAGGTCAAAACTTGGTGAAGGGGAAACGGTGCCTCCCACGGCGGTTTAGGGTCATCTGTAAAGAAGCCCCGCCTTACGCAAAGTGATAATAACCTCTGTACAGAGTTAGACCCCCCACAGCTTCACGTAGAGTCGCTTGATTATGTTACAGAATTGGAAAGTATTGTTGAGAGAGTGCCTCAAAAAAGTGCAACTGCATCGAACAGGCTGAAAGAACTGAAAGCATCTCTGCATCAGAACAAGGAAACATTGTTGAGAGCCGAGGGTTTCAATGCTGTTGTGAAGCAGATAAAGGATGACATAGAGCACTATGAAGTGCAACTTGCAAAACTAAAATAGGAAAACCCTTTCAATGATTAGGACATCAAAGAGGTTGAGGCTGATCTTGGAGGCAGTCGACGCATGGTTTGCTGACTTGGAAACAGTGAGGACATGCTGAAGCTAGAGAAGGATGTTCATCTACAACAAGTAATTCCTATCATGTCTTAAGAAAGTGGTTTTGGTAGGGCATGCAACCTTTTAGTATCTATAAATGCTACTTTGCTAGTTTGACAGAGTTTGGTGGTTTTGCTTCTGTATGACAGTTGCATATTCTACGTAAATTGCTAGGTCCAGGTGGATTTTTTGAATTTTCTCTATGTTATTTTGGTACTTGTTGTCCATACTGTAATCTTTTGGTCTTTTTTGGATATACTTTCTTGTTTTGATATCTTCTATCATGTTGTTTTGGTAGTTCTTGTTGTGTTGTTAGTACCACTAAACCCTTACAAGTAGCTTTCGGTAATTCTTTGGTAGTTTTTGGAGTGGATCTAACAATGTTCTTTTGGTAGTTTTGGTTGCTTTTGGGTAGTTTATTGGTGGACTTGGGTGTATTCGTAATGCTTTTGGTACTAATTGGTAGCATTTGGTACTATTCTGACACTCTCTTTGGTTATTTTGTAAAGGCACTACTTTGAATGTATTGGTACCTTTAGGGTTTTAGGGTAGCTTCTTACAATGCTTTTTTGGTGGCTGTTAGGATTTTTGGTACTAACTGGTAGCTCATGGTTATGATTTGGTACTAATTGGTAGCTCCTGGTTATGACTTTTGTTACTAGTTGGTAGCTCATGGTTATGATTTGGTATAATTTGTAGCTCATGGTTATGATTTGGTACTAATTCGTAGCTCATGGTTATAATTTGGTACTAAATTGGTAGCTCCTAGTTATGATTTGGTATTATTTTTGGCAGTTTACGGTTGTCTTCTTGCATTGATGACATGCTAGTTTTTTGTACTAATTGGTAGTATGATGGCTTTGGTACTGTCTGCTAGGTTCTGGTACTGATTAGTAGTATGATGGCTTTGGTACTGTGTGCTAGTTCTTGGTACTAATTGGTAGAATGATGGCTTTGGTATTGTCTACTAGTTTTTGGTACTAATTGGTGATGGCCTTGGTACTGTCTGCTAGTTTTGGTAGTAACTGGTAGTAAATGGCCTTGGTACTATCTGCTACTGTTTGGTACTAATTGGTTGTATGATGGCCTTGGTACTGCTTGCTACATTTTGGTACTAATTGGTAGCATGATGCCTTTGGTACTGTCTGCTAGCTTTTGGGTTCTAATTTGGGAATGTTTGTATTGCTGCTGGTTGACAAGAGGCTGAGTATGATGTGCTGGAGGCAACATGGAAGGAAACACAATGCCACGTCCTATTTGTGAAGCAGATAATTGATAATGTTCAACGCGAGAAGAGATTTATGTTATATCCTAGGCCCCAGGTTGTTGATTCGCGAGAGATGATCCATGTGTTTGGAATGTGTGTTGCATGTGGTGAGCTCTTGGAGTCTGCAGGAGTTGTAGGAACCTTTATGCTTGAGTGCTGACATCAATATCACCCCCTTTGCTTAAGTGCTTTGCTACTAAGCAAGGATCATTGTGCCAAACCTGGTTGTAACATGGTGATCCCCGAGGTGGCAAAGTCTTGGGTCGGTGGGCATCGTGGTGTGAAGAGTAAGTATGTGTGTGTTCTGCAAATCCTATGCTTACCTGCACTGAATGTGAGGTTGTTTGTAAGTATGTCCTACCTTTCTCTGTTTTTGCAGAGGAAGAGGATGTTGCAGCAGCTGGGCCCGGTGGGAAAAATGGAAAGGCAGTCAAGGATGGACTAGATGCCACAAAATCTGATGCAAGTCATGCATGGGAGGAGGATGAGGATACTGCACAGATTAGGGATGTTCTTCTCGATATGTAAAGCATGGTGGTGTGGAAGGGAAAGGGAACGAGAAGGGACAACATTGTGATACCATGTGGGATAGCTAAGAAAACAGTGACTATGAGGACAAAGGTGCTAAAAGGAATAAAGACAATGTTGGAGGTAAAGTGCATCACATAGTGGAGCCGGATGGATCAAATGTTGCTGCCAAGGGGCTTGAGGATCGAGTCACTAGCAAGGACGAGAACAGGCAAAGGGAAGGTGCAGGGGAAGAGGCCACTATGGGGGAGCTAGGAGGAAAAGAAGGGGGTTGAGGGGGAGGCCAAGAGGGGGGTGGAAGAGGGGGATGGCAAATGTGAACGGGTGGAAGGGGGGAGGCCAAGAGGGGGGTTGAGGGGGAGGCCAAGAGTGGGGTGGAAGCCAGGGATGACAAATGTGAAGAGGATGCCAAGAAAGGGGATGACGAGGAGACCAGGAAGGGGGAAGAGGCAGAAAAGGAAAAGGTAGGCAATGCGATGAAGGGGGACGGGGGCTCGAGGATGCCAAGAAGGAAGTGGAAGTGGAGGATGCAAAAGTGGATAGTACTGATGGGAGTGCGGATCCTAAAGCTGAAGATGTTGTGCAAAAGATGTCAGGTGATTCCACTGATTTGATGACCCTGTCGGAGCTTTTTAGTCTGCAAATAAAGAAGCACAATCGTGCTTGTGACCAATTTTGTCGTGCATGCAAGCTGTAGCCCTTCTCATATGCTTATGTATTTTACACAATGTGCTTTTCATTCTACCAATACAATCAACTTTTGGCCTTTGTCTTTCATCAGTTGTGTTCCAATGTTACTGCTCACTATGGTACAATACAATTTTCCAATGTTACTGCTCACTATGGTACAATGCAGTTTTTCCAATGTTACACTTCTATAGTGCAATACATTACCTAATTTGGTATGTATAGTACCAAGTTTGGTATTGTATAGTACAATGCAGTTTTCCAATGTTACACTTCTACTGTGCAATATTGTACCACAATATGATACTGTATAGTCAAAAGCAGTTTTCCAATGTTACACTTCTACTGTGTAATATTGTACCACAATATGATACTGTGTAGTAACCAATTTGGTACTATATACTACCAACTTTGGTACTATATAGTATCAACTTTGGTACAATACAATATCAACTTCTGTACAGTACAATATCAAATTTTGTACTTCTTGTGTCATAGTGGTGCTCTTTTTTTTATATAATGTTTGCATTGTATATTCCCACCACTCATTTGGACTGTTGGTATTGTAGTAAGATCTTGGTGGCAAGATGAGACACAACCAAACACAACACTTGCGGCTGTTCTGGCTGCTAAGCCTGGCCAGCTGATTGTGCTTGATCGTAATGGGGTCTTATTGACAAGCTACATAGAGTTGCCAGAAGGCCTTTGGGTTTTGGCGGATGAGCTCCAACCACTGATCGTCCATGTCGATAGCTAGCTGATTTGTTGTGTAAGGCCAGATGCTGACGAGTTCATACGAACTCTTAAGAAGAAAGCCAAGATAATTGTGTGGTCTTGCTGTAGAAGGAAAAATTTGATAAATATGTTGAACGCTTGCTTCCCCCAGCATGTGAGGCAGAAGTATTTTGTAGGTAACAATGCCTTGAGTGCTTTAGAGGTTAAGCTACTTAGACTTCTAACCGCCTTTATGGCATGGCAGGTATACTATCACAAGAAGACTGTGACCTGGCGGCAGAGTATGGCAGAGGTGCCGCACATGCTCGACATCGTGGCCAACAAGCCTGTTTTTCTGAAGAACCTACTGACAGTGTGGGGAAGGCAACCCCCATTTTGATGCTAGCAACACAATACTGGTGGATTACAGATATTGAAGTCGCTAAAAAATGACTATGAGAATTGTCTTGCCATTAGATCATATGAACCTCTGGTGGTTGAAAAAGATTACCCTTTTTACCTGCTAGACCGTATTTTGCCCTGGTTGCAAGGATGGACACACAATCGGTACCCAACATCATACACTCTCAAAAACCCAATTTTTGACACACAAGATGATGTCTCTCCATACGCTATTGATTACTTCATACGCTACTGATTACTTCATACAGATGGAGGGATAACCTTACAGATTAGATCCCCCTGACTTAGGAGATTCCTAAAGTGTTGTACTTGGTGAACTTGTGTATCATGTCACATAAAATGTAATGGAGATTCCTGAACTTTGGTACTGGAACCAAATTTGTATCGTGTCGTGCACATATATAATGGAAACCCACTATTTTTGCACATTGTCTTGGAGCTTGAACTGTACTGTCTTTTTTTTGGTGTTGTCTAGTAGTTTCTAGTCTAAAAGCATCTTTTTTAAGATCCTTGACATTGGTGTTAATACAATGGTATCAGTAAGTACCAATACTGTGTGTATCAGGGTGTTACACATTACCTGATTTGGTACTCATAGTACCAACTTTTGGTACTTCCAAACTACCAAATTTTCTGTTTGGTACTTGAACTGTACTGTCTTTTTTATGGTGTTGTCTAGTAGTTTCTAGTCTAAAAGCAACTTTTTAAAGATCCCTGACATTGGTGTTAATACAATGGTATCAGTAGGTACCAGTACTGTGTATCTGGGTGTTACATAGTACCTGCATTGGTACTGGTACTCACAGTACCAACTATTTGCTCTCTGTTATTGGTATTGTTAAGATTGTGTTAGAGTACCCAGTTTGGTAGTCTACAATACCCAGTTTGGTAGTCTGTAGAACCAACATTGTATGCCAAGGTTTCTTCATCATTAATAAAGATATTCCTTTCAATATATCATTTTCTCTCTCATACATTTCAGTTATATACTTGTCATTCTCACATATGGCACAAAGATCCCTTCACTCCCCTATTTTTCACATGGTATCAGAGTGAAGGGAAAGTTTTAAGAGACAGTGAGTAAGTGGAGACCCTATTGTGCATACTTGTATTTGATAGCCTAGGGTTGCTGCTTGGATCCATGGTCTTGTGATTATGCAAAGTTGGCTAAAGTACCAAATTTTGGTACTTCTTGTCATTATTTTGGTACTGGTTAGCACCCTTTTGGTACTGGTTAGTATTATTTTAGTTCTGGTTAGGGGAAAGTCTTAAGAGACAATTAGTAATTGGAGACCCTGCTGTGCATACTTGTATTTTGGAAGTGAAGGATAGAAAGAACAACAGTAAACCATGAGGATAAAAAGATATATTCTGACCAAGAGGAAAAGCATGGACTTGCCCACTTAGGGGTTTTGGCATTGTGTAACTCCAAGTATCATGGATGCACCATCATCACTATCATCATCATCATATGGCATGCTATTGTATATGTTCTCATATACTTTAGCAGATAACTTGAACTGATTAGGGACTCCGACAATAGGCTCCATCGGGAAACGTATGGCCCGTACAAGATGTGAGTAGATCATGACTACAGGTGTCTGATCCAGTAAGCTATATGTATCAACTTTTCCTTCGACTTGGCCATAGTAGAAACCTTCAACAGCCTTCCCGCCTCTAACAATCTTGTTATGCCACATATCCTTTTGTGATCTCACCGTCTAGTACAACTCCTTCGTGCATTTGATAAGGTAGAAGTCCTCTTTAGTATCAGCTGCTTTGACTGCAAAGTTATCCCCAATGGACAACATTTCACATAACATTTCAAGGCTTCCTTCATACAATGGCAAGTTAGAAACTTGGCTCATTGGCACAAAATCTGAATATCTGTCATCCTCCTCATCATCCTCTTCATTGTACCTTCCTGTATTTACAGACTCCGACAATGGTTTGATGGAAACATATTTCCATTCTTCTATGTGTAGTCTATTTTTGCATCTTCTCCATAGCCCACTCATACATGGATCACAGAAGCATGAAAGGGTTCAAAAGCGCACAACGCACGGGTTGTCTTTTGAATACCCATTAGCACAATGAAATGAGCGGGAACCCACAATGCACTCACAATCCCATTGGAGATCGCGTTGCACATCATCCATGCCAATAAGCCAGAAGACTCTCTATGTAGTACACCTGTGAGACTGATCTCTTGGTTGAAATGTTGCGTTCAAAAAGTTCACCACATTAGCCGCACACTTCATAGGCCAGCCATTTGGTTTCAATTCCTCATGTGTCAAGGTTCTCTTGATGACTACCCCTGCCCCATTATGCTCTCCTTTTCCATGCCCAGATGTTGAGAAGTTACGCATCATGTGCAAGCCTGTCTTCTGATAATACCTGGCCACAACATAGTAAGGTCTACATGCTTTGAATTGTGAAGCCGCACCATCTGACCACACTCAATGGTGCTGCAAACAATGTCCTTGATGTTTCAACCACTTGTCATGAAGCAAGAGACAATGTTGCACAACAATGTATCATGCTGCTTGTCATGATATGTAAAAGTGTAGCGTCTTTTAAACACCACCTGCTGCATTTCTTACATAAATGATGTGCACAATTATTGTGACTTGGGTAGACCATCAATGCATTGACTGAATTTCATTCTGAATTTTAAAAGAATAATTCTCTGCAAAGTCAATAACTAATACAATGACATTGCTAGGAAACTTGAGCAAACAATCCTTGAATTGTTGGGTATGCCAACAAAAGACAAAGTTGTGCTTGATGAAGCTTGTGAATTGGGCTGAAAACAGGCTAAGAAAAGCAGCACTTTTCATCCATCGCACAATCAAGTCCTTTCTCTTCTTCTCATTCCCACCTGCATCAAGTTGTCCTGTTCCAACATCGATGAAGACCTTCACAGACACCTCCATGCTATCCTCTGCTATCTCATCTGGACAAAATGTCAACTTCCGTACACCACATTGGGAGCAGTCTCCCATCAAGCATTTCTTGGGATGGTATTCACTATCTCTTGGATTTGGGCACATGATGGATTCCCACATACTAGTGATGTGCTGACATACTACCTGGTTTGCAAAACACGCTCCTATATCATCACTTCTACAGCACACGGAGCAAGTGCAAAGGTGACCTTTCCCATGATGCCCAAACTTGTTCTGCCGCATCTTATTAAAAGCCTCTTTGAAATAGAGTATCTGCACATGGGATACACAGTAGCAGGTATACCGCTCTTTCAACTTCCAAACAAAGTATGGATTTAATGCCTCAAAGCATCTAAGAGACACGACCACTGTAGGGTGAGTCCTCTTGAATCTTTGGTATAGCTCTACCTGTGGAACCAATACAACAAGAGTTAGAAAATTCCAACTTCATGCAAATGGTAAAATGCCACTAATGTGCAGTAGTACCAAAATTGGCTATATACAGTACCAAAGAATGTATTGTAGAACCAAAATTGGATGTAAGCAGTACCAAAGATTGTACTGTAGAACCAAAATTGGTTTTAGACACTACCAAAGAAAGTTATTGTACCAAAATTGGATGTACACACTACCAAAGCTTTTACTGTAGTACCAAAATAGGTTGTAAACAGTACCAAAGATAGTACTGTAGAACCAAAATTGGATGTAAAGAGTACCAAAGATTGTACTGTAGAACCAAAATTGGTTGTAATCAGTACCAAAGATAGTAATGTACCAAAATTGGATGTACACACTACCAAAGATTGTACTGTAGAACCAAAATTGGATATAAAAAGTACCAAAGATTGTACTGTAGAAACAAAATTGAATGTAAAAAATACCAAAGATAGTATTGTAGAACCAAAATTGGATGTAAACAGTACCAATTTTAGTAATGTAGAACCAAAATTGGATGTAAACAGTACCAAATATTGTATTGTAGAACCAAAATTGGTTGTAAACAGTACCAAAGATAGTACTGTAGAACCCTAATTGGTTGTAAGCAGTACCAAAAATTGTACTATCTGTTTGCTTTTGACTCATTTTAGACTTGTTTGCAGAAGAGTACCCATATGGAAACTTTGCAAATGCTTTGGTGATAAACAAGAATGTTTTGGTACTATACATGGAATAGTTTTGGTACTACACAAAGACTTTGGTACTACACAAGTAGGCTTTGGTAAAATAGAGTGAGGCTTTGGTGCCTGTAGGGACGGAAAAGGTACTATACAAAGTTTTTGGTACTGTACAGATAGGCTATGGAATCACTAGTATGCAACAGACTATCAAATGTGGTATGAACAGGGGCTTTGGTTCTTTAAAGGATATCTTTGGAACTACATAGGAGTGCATTGGTATTGTATATAACCTTTGTAAGGTACTGTATACCACCACTACCATATAGCAGACTACCAAATTTGGTACTGCACAAGGGCTACAAGGGCTTTGGTTCTATAAAGGATAGCTCTGGCACAACCCAGGAATTCCTTAAGAATCACCAAATAAATTACAATTGCTAAGATTTGTTGGTACCTGAGAGTCATCGAGTAGATTCACAGGATGTTTGACAACACTTCTCCTTCCAATTCTCTTCTTACATATGTCCTTCTAGTTAGGTGAAACTCTGGTTTTTGATGTCCAAAAGGCATACACCAAATACCTTGTTTCATTAGTGATAATGGTTCCTTGTGGCAATTGTCTCGCACAAGCACTCAATGGCAACACTTCATCCTCATCTTTATTCTCCAGCCTTGAAGTTGCAGCAGCTGTATTCCTTCGATGGACACCCAGGACACTAGCAATTTTGGATTAGTTTACAGAGGCTACACTTGTACTATTGTTCAAGATCATCGTCAGAGAGGTTCTCTTAACAAAAAGCTCACTTGCTGAGTGCGAGACCTTAATTTGAGGCAAAGTGTTGCTCACACCTGATAGAACGATGTCTTCGACATTGTTGAAATTTGATTTTGCAGCTCGAAAAATGTTTGGTGGTCCAATAGTTGCTAAAATATTTCCTTTTGCTCATTCCTTGACAGCCCGAGTGTTTGCTTGTGCCAACATCGTGCCACCGTTGCACAAATGTTCTTCCTTGACCTGGCTTTTGGTAATCCAAGTGCAAAAGAAGGATGTCATTTTTTCCTTCTCTGTTCGCGTTTCTTTGCAGCCCAATAATCACAAAGAAAAGCTTGATTAGTGACACATGTCTCAATGGAACTGACAATGCGATGGTTTTGTATCTGTTCATCCATGCGTGATTCCTCCTCATCCAGCTCCTCATCCACCTTATCGAAAGAGAGTAGCTGTGAGTCACTCGAGCGGTAAACTCTTGTAGTTCTCTCTCCCCCTGTGTGTGTGTCTTGGAGCAAGACACACACACACACACACACACACACACACACACACACACACACACACACACAGGGAGAGAGAGAGAGAGAGAGAGAGAGAGAGAGAGAGAGAGAGAGAGAGAGAGAGAGAGAGAGAGAGAGAGAGAGAGAGAGAGAGAGAAAACAGTGGTCAATAAACATCAATTAAAACCAGGGTTTCATGTGCATCTTTCTGGTGCAAAGAGTGTGTGTGAGAGAGAGAAAGAGATGCAGCGGCTGGTCAACCAGGGCTCAACTTGCTGGTGGAGAGAGAGAGAGAGAGAGAGAGAGAGAGAGAGAGAGAGAGAGAGAGAGAGAGAGAGAGAGAGAGAGAGAGAGAGAGAGAGAGAGAGAGAGAGAGAGAGAGAGAGAGGTGGTGTCATGAAAGCCAATAACCATAATGTGGGTCCAGTCCTCTCCCCCCACCTCCTCTCTTGGAGTGGCCCCTCCAAATAGTGAAACATCTAAAAACAAAGAAATATATGGGTGAAAGCATGTATAGGTGGACCGCTTTTGCCAGTATATAGTATATGGTTTTTGGGGTTGAGAAAATGGGTGGTTTAGGCGTTTGAAACAATGGGATTAAATTCAAAATTTATGGAAAAAAAGGGTTAAAATTTGACGTGTACTAAGTGAAAGCGCTTACTCATTAATGATCACCTCAAGGTACGTTCAAGCACTTAATGCAAATATTCTCTCGAGTCTTGTCCCTCCTACTTTGTCTCGCTCGTTCCTCCCCCCTCTCTCTGTCTCACCAGCGCCATTCAGGTTTCTGATTCCCTCTTTCCTCCCTCCTTTGTGTTTCTCTGCTAGCCGAAGCAACAAGCAGCAACATCACAACAACAGCAAGCAAATTCAGGAGGAGTACTTTTTGCTGGGCTGGTCATCAACTTCAGTAAAAATCCCCTGCAGCAGCAACAGGTATGTGTCATCATGTAGCTTGAAGCATTCTATCTCGAATGTTGGTTGAATTTGAATGTGGCTGGTTTTCCTAGGTAGCATTTCCAGGTAGCATTGATCCATGTTTTAACATGCTTCATGCAGATGTAGAAGCATTGTATGCTTGTCTCTGAATGTGTGGCAAGATAACCAAAGGGGGCTTGGCCTAGTGGTTAAAGTGAATGGGTGGGTGCGTAAGGACCCAGGTTCAACCCTTGGAAATATGGTTTGCCCTCTGTTGGGTGGCAAGATAATCATGGATTGTAACTATTAATGATGCATGTGTAAGTTTAGAATTTATTTCTGGAATGTATATGCATTGTGCACATCTAATTGATCACCCTTGTGAATGCTTTATAAGAATGCATCATGCAGCTTGAAGCATGAATGCAGATTTTATCAACTGTGTGTGCATGCTTATATGAATGCATCATGCAGGTTCAAGCATGAATGCATTTAACTATTGATCTTGTATCTATGTGGCATTTGTGATTTTTTCAGGATGAAGAACCAGGCTACAAAAGGACCTTCAGACTCTGACAAGGGTACACCTAGGAAGGGAAAGAGCTCTACGCAGGAGTCGCCTATCAAAACAGGTTAGATGCATCATGCATGCATTTCTAAAATTGGTTTTATGTCTTGTAAAATTTTTGAATTTTTTGCACATGCATGCTACAAAAAGAACTTCCGAGTCCCCCAAGGGTACACCTAAGAAGCAAAATGTTCAGCAGGTTAGATGCAGGTATTTCCCCCATGGATTCAATTAAAGTGTTGCTTTATTAGGAAAAAGTAGTGTGCACACCACTAGTAAATATCAAGTGGGTGAACCCCACTTTTTATGGGTACAACACCACTGATAGGCTGTGTTGAAGTGGTGCACCTGCAGCACCCTTTAAAGTTGGGTAGAAACCATGGTTGCATCACTACATAGTTATGCTGATATGGTGCACCATCTCTTAAAAGTGATAATGGACCACTTTAAAGTGCTGGGCAGCACTAAAAAGAGGTAAGGTTCTAGTAAAAACTGGCGATACAATGGGTGCATCACTTCTAGTGGAAAACCCTAACTATTTTGTGGTAAAGCATCACTTTTAAACGAAGCATCACGATGGTGCACCACTTTTCATTGGTTTTACATACTTTTAAGGTACCGAATAACGTTCTAGTTAAGAAGCACCACTTTCTAGTGGTAAACACAACTATAAAGTGGTGCTTCTTAACTAGAACGTTATTCGGTACCTTAAAAGTGTGTAAAACCACTGAAAAGTGGTGCTTTTTAACCTGAACGTTATTTGGTTTAAAGTGGTAAACACCAATAAAGTGGTGCTCATCACTTTTTGTGGTTCAAATCACATTTAAGTGGTGTTTATATTGGTGAAGACCACTATAAAGTGGTGAACATCACAATAAAGTGGTGCTCCTTAACTAGAACGTGATTCGGTACCTTAAAAGTGTGTAGGACCACTAAAAAGTGGTGCTTCTTAACCTGAACGTTATTTGGTATAAAGTGGTAAACACCAATAAAGTGGTGGTCACCACTTTTTGTGGTTCAAATCACATTTAAGTGGCGGTGTGTGATGGTCAACCACTTTCAGTGCTGTAGAACTACTGTTTAGTGATGCTTTACAAAAGTGCAATAATCGTTAGTTCTGCATCTTTGCTAAAAGTGGTGGTTAAGTGCTTTTAAGTGATGAAGCTTTACAAGGAGATACCACATTCTATTGGTGAAGCGCCACTTTTTAGGAGTGTAGCACCAGTTTTAAGTTGTGTACAACAATTCACATCGGTGTAGCACAACTGAACAGTGGTTCAGTCCACTTTTATGTGCTGGAGCACCACTTTAAAGTGGTGAAGAAACTCCAAAAGGGGATGTATCACTAGAAAATAGTGGTGTAGCAGGACTTTTTAGTGTTACCTAACCAGTTTTAAGTGGTTGAGAACCATTTAGTGGTACACACCACTTAAAAATTTTGCAGTATCACTGAGAATGGTGCAGAAATCATTTCAATCACTTCTTATTGTTGATAAAACAAGTTTAATTATGGCTCATTACATACTGACATGCATTCTTATATGTTTTTACAGGGAGGTGGACAGTACCACGAGTGGACTTACCCACTCAAACAAAATTTTGCTTCACCAAGGAAGATTGTCATACCGAATATGGGCTATGCTTTGTTGGCCAGGATCCAAAGCTCCTATGTGATGATGATTTCTCAGATGAGGAGTGGCTTAGTGTATGGCTTTACAAGCGCCACCAAAAGGAGAAGATGCATTTAAAGGGGCTGAGGCCTGAAATGTATGAAGAATGTCTCCTGCTATACCACAAAGTATATCAGGGAGCTCCCCCAAACAACGAGGTAGGCGTGCATTTTGCACATGGATTTACTTGGCAGAAGTGCAAGGCCACTGAATATTCTGAAGGTTTAGTTGCATGGGCTGTGTATGCTGAAGGTGTTATCAAAATGTTACGCCAACAGAAAACTTTAAATAGGAAATTGGAGAAATGGAGGTCCACAAACGGTCCATGTCTTGGAAGCGAGTGGAAATTTAATGCAGAAAATATGCCTAATTACACTGACAGTACTGGCACAGGCTTTGACTGGCAGACATACTCAGGTGGACATCAATTTTCAAGGCAGGCTAAGGAGGAATTTCTAAAGAAGCGGGTCTTTGGCTCGATGGGAACATTTGGAATGTCAAATGTTTCCTCGACTACATTTTCTGCGTCAACGGCTGATGTAGCAGCTATTTCTAACATGAAGGTTAATGCTGTTGAAAAGTTAAAAGAGAAGCACCAATGTCTTGAAGCAATAAAAATTGCTTTAGATCAATCAAAGACAAAGAGAGATGAGCAGGTTGGTTTGATGCGAGGCGCCGCCAAGATCGTAGAGAGAATGAACAAGGATATGGAGTAACTCAAGTTGCATAAGGTTGGGCTTGAGAACCAAACGAGGAAGCAATGGCAAAGCTTGAGACCTTGATTCAAATCAGAAAGGAGGCTCTCAAAGACATGGGACTTGATATTGAAGTGCACAATCTCGATAACCTAGGTGAAGAGGCATCACAATTATAGGTATGTAAGCTTGATTGATTCACCTAGTAGTAGTTGATATTTACTTTAAAGTGGTTAAACTCTAATTAGAAAAAAATGGTTAGAGACCATTTTATATGGTAAAAGACCACTTAAATGTGTTTATATAACACTCTTAAGTGGTACCACATAAAGTGATGAAGACTCTTGAAAGTAATGCACAAACACTTATACTGTTTTATAAAGTACACAGTGCTATTTTTTTACAGGGTCAGCATGACACTTTGTTATGGGAAGTAGAAGTGGCGACAGGGCATCTTCGATTTGTGGAAACGATTATTAATTTGTTCAAGTCAAGAATGCCCATCCTTCCTGTCAGGCCGCCTGTTCATTTGGGATCGGACAATAGCTGTGTGCAGTTAGGTGATTGTGTTGCTTGTGGGATGTCTATCATGCAGACTGTTGTTACCGGTGTCTACATGCTCCGGTGTCAACATCCATATCACCCACTTTGTTTTGTAATTGCCTGTAAGTCTGCCGGCCAGTGTCTATTTCATGGATGTGAGGAACCTTTAAAAGATGCTTTGAAGCTGCTGGCACCTGGAGAGGCAAACATGGATGAGCATGTTGGTACAGGTAATCGATGTCTTTATACCTTATGATATGAAGCTGATTGTAGATTCATTTCTTGACCATTTTGTTTCTTTTCTCCATGTAATTGCAGAGAAAGATCCAATGGAAGGCATCTTTGGATCTCCTGTTGATGGAATTGGTAATATTCTGTGGAACATTCTTCTCTTTGAATGTTCACATAACTTAATATTGAGTATTATTACATTTTCTTTTATGTAGCACACTCCCAAGCTAGGTCATCACGCAAGCCCAATATTGATAGCATGTGTGGTGGGTGCGGGGATAAGAATGCATCCCAGAAACAAGCAGGTGAAGACACTTCGGACCAACAAAAGGTAGAAAAAAGGGCCGAAAAAAGAGCAGATGTAGTGGGAGCTCAAGGTGACGCATCCAAGGAGTCAGCCGAGGTGCCTCTGAAGCCAGAACCTGCAATGAACAAGGACGTAGAGGACGCTGAAAAATCATCTGAGAAGCCAATTGAAAAGGATACAACAATGAACTTGTCTGATGAGGACTCAGAACTTCTTATTTCACAGGTTTGTGCAGAGATTTTGGGGCGTAGGAAAAAGAGGAGCAACACTGAAGAGCGCGCCACACCAAAGAGAAAAGCTAAGGTTGCATCCGAGCCTCCAGAGCCTACTCTAGGAGGTAAAAAATCCAAGGAGCCTTCATCTGCTCGGAAAAAGACTAACCTCCAAGCACCCAACCTTAAACCTCCCAAACCAAAGTCCCGCAAGAAACTTCTGTAGCCCCTATTAACCTTTTGTGCTTTGTAGCCTCTTTGTAATTTTGTCTTTGTACCCTCATTTTGATGATAATGAAATTACGGCTTTATTTTTCATTCACTAGTTGTTTATTGCTCATTGATTGTCTATTTATTGTACTCATATTGTTCATTGACTGTCTATTTATTGTACTCGTATTGTTCTTTCTGACATCATCATGAGCATCTTCAAGTAGAGCTTATTTTTTCTCTCGAGTATCTCCTGCCAAGTGGACTGTTGCCATAGAAGTTCAGGAAATTAATGAAATGGAAATCAATAGCCTGGAAGGTATACTTTTCAAGTGTATTTTGAAAAGGTTAATATGTCAGTCTGATTGAGGTTTTTAAGGCATGCTACTTGTCTATGGCAGAACTTAGCTGGATTGGAGATGTTCAAGAACCAGATGAGAAGGTTGAAGACATAGCAGCTAAGCAGGATGCAGAGTAGGATGCAGATGTAACACCAGATAAAGTAGAGGAAGACTAGGAACAAGCAGTTTGCCCCGAAATTGAGGAGATTTCGCCAAACTGCCCTGGATGGGGATATCTTGTTTTGAATTTCTGCAAGATCAAAAAGCTCATCATCCTTGATCTCGATGGACTATTCGTGAAACGAGATGTAACCAAACGTGATCCAAAGACTGGACAACTTAAACACCCTCCACGTCCAGCTTCTGACAGAGTTAAACTAAAAAGAGTGGACGAGAAGTTGTGGATCTACTACCGTAGAGATGTTGAGAAATTTGTTTGGGATTTGAGGCAAATAGCAGATGCAATGATCTGGAGCACTTGTACTGCTGCTAACATTGAGCATATCCTCAGTACATGTTGGCCAGACATATGTGAACATAGGACTTATTACTTTAGGGATCTCTTCTCAAACTGGCAATGTGAAAAGTGGTCGTATTTTGAAGAGATTGATGGAGCTCCAAGAGACCTTTCAGGTGAACCTGTGTCTTTCAAGCCTCTTTACCATGCTTGGAACAAGTTTCCACAATACGACTCCTCTCGGACATTGTTGGTAGATGACTCCAGATATAAAAATCTGCGCAATGTCTGGGACAACTGTATATGTCCGCCCACCTTTGATCCTCTTGATGAAGAATAAGACCCTGATTACCTCACGCGCACATTGTTGCCATGGCTGTGCAGATGGGCACTAACCCCCAATACCTTGGAGTATACAAAGGCAAACCCCATCAGCAATCCCAAAGATGAAGTTTCGAGTCTAGTCTTTGAGCACTTTGTTATAAATGAAGATGAATGAGATTGTACATCTGGAAGTTCCAGAAACGTTAAATATTGTACATTCTTGGTGGATATGTAGACGTTTCTGGATAATTGTTGTAATATACTTTTTGTAATATACAAAAGTTCTGGCACTTTACTGTCTCTGCACTATACATGTCTCTACACTTCTGAATGTCTCAGAACCACTTTTTAGTGGTGCTAAACCCCTAAAACGTGGTTAAATTTTTATTATGTTATTGCAATAGTTTTTCTGGAACTGCAACACCATTTAATGGTGATTTTTGGGGGGAGTGGTAAAGCATTCTTAACCACTTTTTAGTGGGGCCAAACCACTTTTAAGTGGGGCTAAACCACTTTTTAGTGGTGCTAAACCACTTTAGTACCACTAAAAAGTGGTAAATTTTTATTGAGTTTTTCTGAAACTACAACACTTTTTAGTGGGGCTAAACCACTTTAGTACCACTAAAAAGTGGTAAATTTTTATTGAGTTTTTCTGAAACTGCAACACTTTTTAGTGGTGATGTTTGGGGGGGGGGGGGGGGAGTGGTGAAGCATTCTCAAAAACCAACATGTCAATTCCATCGTACATTTACACCAATTCCATCTTGTTCAGTCTTTCACTAGATGATATAAAATCAGATTTGATTTACAATTCAAAGGGCATGCTATTGTATATTGCCTCGTGGTTTTCATTGGAAAGTTCAAACACTTCTCCTATGCCATCGAGCACTACAGGCTCCATAGGGAACTTTATTGCCCTTATCAAGTGGGAATATATGAAAACTACTGGCTTGTTATCCCACAGCTCATACAAGTTTGCTTGTAGGGATTTATACCAATGGCCCGTGACCATATAAGTATGCTTCTCTATCTTGTTGCCCCATGCATCAATTTGCTCGTTAGTTGTTAGGCCCTTAGCTACTACACACTTCAAAATGTAGAAGTCAATAGCCTCCTCATTATTCTCTTCAGAAGTGACAGCAAAATTGTCTCCAGGTGTGAGAGCATCGCTTAAGGAGTCATAATGACTTGCATAAGTGGCACCATGGAACTCCTCATCGTCTGAGTCTCCGTATGACTGGGAATCATTAGCAAGTGGCTCCAAAGTGTGATATTGCCACGTCTCCACATGTGATCTGTTCATACACTTTCTCCAATGGCCAAGCCTACAAGGAAAACAAAAGCATGACAACCGTTTTGATCGCAATGCACAAGTGTTGTTCTCAGAATACCCATTCACACAGTGCATTGCTCTTGAGCCTTTCAATGGTTTTCAGTCCCATTGATGGGATCGCTGAACACTGCCTAGCTTGACCTCCCAGAACACCCTACTGACCTCCCTCTTTTGCTTGTCATAAACAGTAGTTGCTCCAGTATTGAGATGCATTCTCAAAAAAGAGACAAATTCAACTACAAAGTCAACCGCACGCTATTTTGCTTCAATTGCTCATGAGTTAGAGCCCTTTTAATGACAGCCCCAGCCCCATCATGTTCCCCCTTTCCATGTCCTGAGCAAAAAAAATTCCAATTCATTTCCATGCTAGTAAGGCTCCAATATCTAGCAACAAAGTAAAACGGTCACTTTGCTTTAAATTGTGAAGCTCCGCCATCTGACCAAACCCAATTTTTTTTAAAGCTTAGCCCTTGATCTCTCAACCATTGAGCATGTAAGAGAAAAGCATGCTGCACAAATAAGGTGTCATGTTGTTTATCATCTGAGACAAAAAAGTGCATGGTCTTCTTTATTGCACCTGATGCGATGCGGAAATAAGTAATCAGGACAAAGATAGTGACCTGCTTAGTGTACCAATGGATTGACTGGATCTCATTTTGCTCCTTGAAGGAGTAGTTCTCTGCAAAGTCAACGACGGAGAAAAACACATCATCTGGAAACAAAGAAATGCAGTCCTTGAACTGTTGTGCTTGCCACCTAAATATAAAATTGTGAGTGACATACTTCTTCAAGTGGTCTTGGTACACTCGCAAATGTTCTCTAGGCAGCATTTTCTTGTGGACAATGTCTTTCACAGTGCTCTTTCTAGCTTCATTGTTTAATCCAGTGGCACCCACTATATTTTCAAAAAACTTCACAGATACTTGCTTACTCTGCTCAACTTCTTCTCTTGGACAGATCTGAATATTACCTACACCGCATGCATTGCATGTTCCCATTAAGCATTGGTAGCTATGGAAACTATGTTCTGCAAGTATAAGGCATAGTATAGACTCCAACAGTGAAGTGGTGCTCCTACTTGCATTTTTTTATGCAAGACATCCATGGTTGACAACTTCATCATGATGAAGGCATATAGGGCAGCTGCACATGCAGCAAGAACCATGAAGATCAAAACTTCGAGTCCGCATGTGATTTACTGCCTCTTTAAGGAAAATCATTTGTTCATGCACAATACAACAACAGGTGTAGCGATCCCTCAATTTTCGGACAAAGAACGGTTTCATAGACTCGAATCAATGTTGCGAAATCTGAATATCTGCATACTTTGTCTTGAATCTTAAATAAAGCTCCACCTGCAATATACATGCATACAAATGTAAGAAATAAACTTAGCATTCAAAACTGGTTAAATTGTTTCAAAACATTAAAAAGTGATTCTATATCACTAAAAACTGGTGTGCACCACTAAAAACTAGTAATGATACATTCAGTAGTATTGTTTTACCTGTGAAAATAATGCACCACAAATACAAATTAGTGTAGAAACTAGTAACCATACAAAAAGGTAGAATATTAAGAGGTTGTGTGAGGACAACTTAATAGTGGTGAGAAACCGCATTCAGCGTAACTAAAAAGTGGTTTGGCACGACTTAAAAGTGAATTCAAACCACTTTGACGGTGATGAACCGCCAATAAAAAATGGTGTGCACTGCTTGAATATGGTGGGCAACGATTAAAAAGTGGTGAGTAAGGACATGAAAGTTCTGGGGAAGTTCAGAACTAGCACTTAAAAAGTAGCTGAGAGGGACAAAATACTAGGCGACAGACCAACATTAGCACTAGATAGTAGTCCAACACAACTTGAGAGTGTACGAGCTCTTGTGAAAAGTGTTTGATGACCACTTTAGAGTGGTGAGCGACTAGTTCAAAGTGGCCAGTCACCAATTAAAATCTAGCACTTAAAAAGTAGCTGGGAGGGACAAAATACTAGGCGACATACTAGCATCAGAACTAGATAGTGGCCCAACACAACTTGGAAGTGGAGGAGCTCTTGTGAAAAGTGCTTCATGACCACTTGAGAGTGGTGAGAAACTACTTCAAAGTGGGCAGTAACCACTTGAACGCGGATTCTGGTCACTTGAATGCGGTTTCTGGCCACTTGAAAGCGGGAACTTGCCGCTTGATTGCAGTGACAAGGTTTTAGATACCACTTGAAAGTGGTGTTTTGCCACTTGGGAGTGGTGCCTCATCACTTGCATGGAGTGATGACTGACGTAGTGACTTAGCACATGAAAGTGGTGTCTCACCACTTGATGACCACTTGAAATTAGTGAGCAACTACTTCAAAGTGGGCAGTCACCACTTGAACGTTGATTCTGGTCACTTGAATGCGGTGTCTGGCCACTTGAAAGTGGGAGCTTGCCGCTTGATTGCAGTGACCAGGTTTAAGCTATCACTTGAAAGTGGTATCTCACCACTTGATGACCACTTGAGAATGGTGAGAAACTAGTTCAAAGTGGGCAATCACCACTTGAACGCGGATTCAAGTCATTGGAATGCGGTGTTCGGCCACTTGAAAGTGGTGTCTCACCACTTGGGAGTGGTGTCTCACCACTTGCATGGAGTGATGACTAACATAGTACTTTGCACATGAAAGTGGTGTCTCACCACTTGATGACCACTTGAGAGTGGTGAGAAACTAGTTCAAAGTGGGCAGTCACCACTTTAACACGTTTTCTTGTCACTTGAATGCGGTGTCTAACCACTTGAAAGCGGGAACTTTCCGCTTGATTGCAGTGATAAGGTTTTAGTTACTACTTGAAAGTGGTGTCACACCACTTGGGAGTGGTGCCTCACCACTTGCATGGAGTGATGGACTGACGTAGTGACTTAGCACATGAAAGTGGCTTCTCACCACTTGAATGCGGTCAGACACCACTTAAATGCGGCTAGACACCACGTGAAAGTGGTTTTTATACTTGTAAGTGTTGTGTCCACCGCTTCATTGTGGTGTGACAACACTTGTAAGTATTTACTAACAAAATGTGTTCAAACTCCACTAATATGGTTTTGGTTACCATCATAAGGTGGTGGGCACCATTCGTGCAGCAGCAGTAAAAAGTCTATGGCACTACTATAACTGTTGCACCATGACTAAAAGCTGCTACATCACTTGGAAAAAGTGAGCTGCACAAAACGTTTATACCTGTAACACCCCTACGAGTTTGTAAAACACGTATGTTAGCATTGGGTAAACAAGACTTTTTAGTGGGTGAACAGCACTTTGTAGGGTTTACGGTGAAGCGTTGGTGCATTTCTAGTAAAAACTGTTTCTTAAACATTAAAACCTGCTGCAAAACATTAAAAACTGGTTCAAAGACACTAAAAAGTGGTGTGGAAACACAAGTAAAAGTGCTTCAAAAACATTTAGAACTATTGATCAAATTTTAGAAGTGGTTCAGATTCAATTAGAGACCAGTATAGTAATGTTTCACCACTTTTTAATGTTCCAGCACCACTAGAAAGTGGTGCAAAACACCAAAACAAGCTGTAGCACTAATAAAAAGAAGTATAGAAACATAATGTTATGGCAATAATGAGTTGTAGCACTAATAAAAAGTGGTATAGAAACATAATGTTGTAGCAGGAATATGAGTTGTAGCACCAATAAAAAGTGCTAAAAGAATATATCAATTACCTGAGGCTCCTCAAGAAGGTGGATTGGATGCTTTACATATGAACATCTAGCTAGTCTCTTACTGCAAACATCTTTCTTGTTGGGGGACACCCTCGTCTCATCCGTCCAAAATTGAAAGACTTAGTCTCTAACAGTTTGAGTGATGTGAGTTCTCCGTGCATCATCTCTATGACACGCAGATGCAGGGAACGAACCATCGGATTCACTTGACACTATTAAGTGATGTTTGGCTGAATATAAGTTTCTTTTGTGGATCCCCATAAGCTTGGAAGCTTGCGGTATGCTCATGTCAGTGTTTTGCTCCTTGCTTCCACCATTCACCAACATCATCATTGCTGATTTCTTCACAAAAAACTCGTCCGAAGATCTTGGGACCTTCACATGATTCAAAGTGTTGCGGATGTTTCTCAGCATAATTGCTTCCAACTCTTTGGATTTACTCTGCATAGTAAGTAAGCAAGGATGTTGAAGAAGTTCATCAAAGATTTCCTTCCTACCACTTGCATCCATTCCCACAGTTAAGGTATCAAAGTGTTGTACCATAGATTGGCATATCCTTCGTTTCTTTCTTTCATCCATCTCCCCTGTATTGCTTTCTGTCACAAAGTTGATCGTTGCCTGACGTTGCTTTCGTTTCTGAGCAACCCAATATTCCCTCATTAATTTTCTGCGCTGAAGTTGAGCTTCTCTACTCAATGACGATGAGCTGATAGACAGTTCTTCACTGTGCTCCATTGTTGCAGTACTTTCAAAGGATTGCTCTACAAGAAATACAATACAAATCATAACTACACGCTATTTAATTAATACATGGCACTTCTTGCACTAATTAGCAAGATACTAACAAAGCATAATAAGTGTTTACATACCTCAAGAATCATCAAGTAGAAGAGGAACCTATAGAGATAGAGTTCATGAGAGAGAGAGAGAGAAAGAGTGCTAAGAGAGAGAGAGAGAGAGAGAGAGAGAGAGAGAGATGAGCGCAAGCTCAGACAGAAGAGGAGCCATGCTTAGAGAGAGAAAGAGAGAGAGAGGGGGTTGAGCGATACAGAAAGCTCAGCAAGAGCTCTGTGTGAGAGAGACAGAGAGGAGCTAGATAGAGCTCCAAGAGAGACAGAGAGACAGAGAGGATCTAGATAGAGCTCTAAGAGAGATCTCAGAGACAAAGAAAGCTCAGACAGGTTGAAGCGAGAAAGAAGCGGCCCGGCGTTCAGCAGTAAATTACATTTAGTCTCATTAATTGTGGTACGTTACGTTAGGAGACTTAATTGACGTACCTGAGGAGAGTGATATTATTTTTGAGATTTGAAGCACTTTTAAAACACCCACTTTTAAGTGCAAAAAAGCAATGTCCTTGACATTACTTTCCAGGCCACCTATACATGCTTTCACCCATATGGCCCCTCTCCATTTCCAATTTAAAGGTCCAATTTATACACAAATGAACCACCAAGCCCATGTTGTGTCAAGGACAGTCCTTTTTGTAGCACCATTTCATGCTTTCAGCCAATAGGGTGAAGCAAATAGAGGGCTCCCCTATAGACCCTCTAAAAGCACCCTTACTTGGTCCTTTACTAGCCTGACCTGGGACCCATATGCTTTTGATTTTCTTGATGTGTAGTGAACATGCATAATGACACTGAGACTAGTGACACACCTTCTATTTTCCTGGAGGGTTCTCTAACCACCCTCCAAGCTCTTGATACTCCTTCAAAACTGGCTACTTTAAGTAAGATGCTCGATCGGCATGCGCTTCTCTGTATGCACCAAAGCAACCTACTATGACTCCAACTTGTGGGAAATTGTGTTAAGTGATAAGGACCCATTAAAGTAAATGCCCTCTATAGGGCCTATGGAGAGTCCTCACTAAGCATTTTCATAAGGGACAGTTCTTCTCTCTCTCTCTCTCTCTCTCTCTCTCTCTCTCTCTCTCTCTCTCTCTCTCTCTCTCTCTCTCTCTCTCTCTCTCTCTCTCTCTCTCTCTCTCTCTCTCTCTCCAATAAGGTGTTGCAAAAGTTGATGTAGCTGTAACCAGAGCATGCCAAAAGCATTTTCCCTAGCCAAAGAAAATTAGGGCCCACTTGAAACTCTTTGAGTTTTTAGGTCATAATTTGAAGTAGGTCAGTATTTTACTCTAGATCTTGTAAAATTTTGTATGTTTTCTTCAATATTCGTGTGATGTGTTGTAGTGCAAGTTTTGCTTTTTTTCAAGCGTATAGATCATCGCCCTACGTTCTTGTATACTCTTTGAGAAGCTTGACATATCAAGATCTCCTTCAAATGCACAGCAATTCCTTGCCCGCCATATTTGGTGAAAGAAGAGGTAACTAATAGTCTGAGTGCATACAAGAAGAGCACAACTACCCAAGGTTTTCTTCAAAATACTACTTCTGGACTATCTCCGGGCATTCCACTCAATCCCAGATTCACAAATTGACATTAGAACATTGTCAAGCTCTTTTATCGTTCTGTTGACTACCAATATCTCATAGCGATTTAGTTAATACTGGGTTGCTAGAAGGTCAATGGTTTTCCAACTCTTACTGTTACCGTCCCAAAATTGAACAAGCTGACTCATACCCTTATCAGTATTCACTTTCTTGGTAATTTCTATTTAATACCGGCTTTGTGGTGGTCCTAAAAATTTAGAAAGCCAGAGGATCCAGTGCAAGATGGAGTTCTTGAAGTGCTAGGTTTCTTCCCACTGCTCCAAAACCCCAGATACTCTTTTGCACTTCCTTACAAACTCCATTGAGATTCCCCCTAGACTAAGGCTAGACCACGTTGGGGCTAAGAGTTTGTTGTGAAACTCTACTCCTTTCCATTTACAAGCTTTATATAGAGGCCAACTACATGCTATTTAGAAGAGGCTAGTATGTGACCCGTGCGTTGCTGCCGTAGGGAAAAAAACATGGTCTTTATTCTTATGAAACTAACTTATGTTTCAAAGCACAACAAGATCAATGTTGTATTTATGTTCATGTCATGTAATATCAATTGTACAATGGATGCTCCATCAATGTATAAAGTTTTTATCATATATAATAATATATTTTTCAATTTAATTAATGACGATAATTACACCAACACGACAAAGGAATTAAGGTAGACATATGGGCCATTGCATGCACTAAAGTATGATATAGGGTCACCTTTGATGAAGATCATAAAAGAATCTCTCTCTCTCTCTCTCTCTCTCTCTCTCTCTCTCCACACATACATCTTGAGTTAAAGAAGCTTTATTGGCTAGATCTTTGAGGTCACTTGTAACAGCTCTTAATTTCAACACTCATCAGATAGTACATAGATTCTATTTTTTATTTTTTAATGAAGCTCTCTCTCTCTCTCTCTCTCTCTCTCTCTCTCTCTCTCACACACACACACACACACACACACACACACACACACACACACACACACACACAACCCACACAACAATTGTGCTCAACTTGTATGTATCATCCCTTGTGTCCATTTATTTTTATCATATGTTGTGTTTGTGTGTGTGTGTGTAAGAAATTTTAAATTGTAATAGGGTGAACCAAATAGAGGGCTCCCCTATAGACCCTCTAAAAGCACCATTACTTGGTCCTTTACTAGCCTGACCTCGGGCCCATATGATTTTGATTTTCTTGATATGTAGTGAACATGCATAATGGCATTGAGTCTAGTGACACACCTTCTATTTTCTTGGAGGGTTCTCAAACCACCCTTCAAACTTTTGATACTCCTTCAAAACTAGCTACTTTAAGTAAGATGCCCGATTGGTATGCGCTTCTCTGTTTGCACCAAAGAAACCTGCTATGACTCCAACTTGTGGGAAATTGTGTTAAGTGATAAGGGCCCATTAAATTAAGTGCCCTTTATAGGGCCTGTGGAGAGTCTTCACTAAGCAGTTTCATAAGGGAGAGTTCTTCTCTCTCTCTCTCTCTCTCTCTCTCTCTCTCTCTCTCTCTCTCTCTCTCCCTCCAATAAGGTGTTGCAAAAGTTGATCTAGCTGTAACTAGAGCATGCCAAAAGCATTTTACCTAGCCAAAGAAAATTAGGTCCCACTTAAAACTCTTTGAGTTTTTAGGCCATAATTTGAAGTATGTCAATATTTTACTCTAAATGTTGTAAAATTTTGTATGTTTTCTTTAATGTAGACTTCAAATCTAGCCAAGATTTTGTACACATTGGCCACAACTCTCTGTATCTCTCTGTCACTCTATCCAATAGGAGCCACACAACTTGATGTCGACAACTCTCTCTCTCTCTCTCTCTCTCTCTCTCTCTCAAGAAGTTGAGATGCATGGAAAGATGGCATGGAATATGACAAGTAAGCGTGCATTGTGCTAGGGTGCAAGTCATGTTAATATCTAAACACCAAGCAAATGCACAATTAAATTTTCCTTAAGTAGACTACGTGATCATGGGCAACATCCATTTTTTGCAGCCTCCTCTAGTGAACGATGCATGGAGTGATCTATTGACCTTGAAATTCTCTCTCTCTCTCTCTACGTGTGTGTGTGTGTGTGTGTGTGTGTGTGTGTGTGTGAGAGAGAGAGAGAGAGAGAGAGAGAGAGAGAGAGAGAGAGATGAAGTCAGGCTACATGGAAAGCTCGTATGTGGAATATTATCGGGGGGGGGGGGGGGGGGGGGGGGGCATATTGTGTTCATATGGAGGTTGTGTTAATAGTTGAACACCAAGCAAATGCACCAAATTTTCCGCAAGTTGGCTACGTGATCACGAGCAATATCCATTTTCCATCAATATACCATTTTGGGTCACTTTTCATGCAATTTTGCAACGACGCTTGTTAGATGTCATTTTTGGCAGCTTTTGCCCGCATCACTCTTTATAGGAGAGATGAGTGTGCCACCATGAAACACTTGGAGTAAGTACATCATAAACCAAAATAGGCATCTTATCAAGTGAAAAAACACGCAAATGCGCTACATTCACGGTCAGGACTCCCTGGATAGCTATGTACATGATAGCGACCACATTAGCCGCTTCAACATATATCACAATATGTACATGATTGTTTTTATTTACATGCATGGAGAAATGTCAAAAGTGAGGTGAATGTTTTTATTTAACACTATGTGCGTGCCACGCTTGGCATCATGACCATAGTATTATATGCTACTCTCTTTGGGTTGTTTGAATTTGAATAAAGCCCTCAAGATTCGTTTTAGTTTGTAAAAAAACGCCATATATAAACCATTTCTGAGAATATATAAAGAGAACAAAAAGCACTATGTGGTGGGTATGTGTTTGTATACACCACATAGATTGCATTAAAAAGCCACTTGGCATTTCTAGCCCATGAAATGAGTCCTTCTCCAGCAATTTGAAAGGTTGCCAGAAAGTTTTGAGATCAATACATCCAAGCCATTTCTTGCATGCATTCCACTACAATTGAGCAATGTATCGCACAATATATGGCGGTAACCAATAAGCTTATGCCTTCATTTCAAGAATTTATGTCAAAATCACTAGCCCTTCCATGTGGACATTAATGGATTGCAATGTTCATACCAAAATATGCAGCAAGATCATAGGAGTGATAGTCTTGCTCTGATGCATGCATCCCGCCTCTCTTTCACATCATCAAAGGCATAATCCTAAGCCAAGGTGATACGTGCATTTAATGCGGAAATTTTGAATTGTTTTGTCAAAATTGAAGAGTGTATGCCCTCATGCTAGCTTTGGTTGTTGAATCTGTTGAAGATTGTTTTTGTCTGCAGAGAGTGTGTGTGTGTGTGTGTGTGTGTGAGAGAGAGAGAGAGAGAGAGAGAGAGAGAGAGAAGGGGGGGGGGGGGGGGGGGGTGTGGGGGGTGAGCCTCAATAGATGAACATGAGACTTGAGTAGAGAAGTGGCCAGAGCCATTTTTGGAAAAACAAAAAATGTGGTGCCATCAAAATGCACCCTATCTCACGGATATTTTCGAAACTAGAGAAAAACAAAAGCTTGCCATTGCATACCCTCCGCGTACTCGTCACATGAAGTTTTGGACGAATTTTCACAATAATTCTCACATTGTGACTTACCTCAACATCATGAGTTGTGAGGACGGCACAGCAAAGCTAGCTAGGGGGATCGGTGGTCCCCTGTCCCCAATTGTACCTAGTTAGGTGTGCGGTGTCTCTCGAGCAAAAGCTCATGATGCTATGCATTGTATGAAAAAACATTTAAAAAGACTCCGTTTTCCTACATGAGAAAATTTCTAAATCTATTTTTTTTTCAAAACTCACAATGGTGAGTGGATTATATTAACAAACCCAAAAAATTATAGATTGTTGTCATGCTCATGCTGAGCCATTACATCTCCAATAGAATAATTATCAGCTAGCAGAGGAGCCACACCGAGAAATCCACGATCTTATCCTACCATGCCAATTAATCTATTCCACTCGTCTGAGTTCTTCCATTTCCCAAGGGCAAACATCGCCCCTCTGCTTTCTTGCACTATCTCCATAAAACTAGTTGTTTCCATGGAATTGTGAATACCAGACTGTTCTCGGTCTTCCAGTTTTTTTGAAGTAACAAAATCTAGCCACTTGAGTTGCAATGATTATCTAGTGACTCTTGTAGGCCTTTCCTCCCAAGAAAAGATCTTTTTTAAAGAATCCTATCTTCCAAGTCCTTTGGACCCACTTTCTAAATCTTCTTGTTCTCTATTGCTCAAACTTAACCTTTACAAGAAGGAATAGAGTATGATTGAAAAAATTGTTTTTCTTAAACATTGTTCGCAATCCACCTCCCTCATGGATCTGTCACTTAGGCTTATATAATCAAAGGGAGACCTCCAAAATATACAGTGAGATGAGTCATTACGTATCATGTATTAGTTTTTTGTGGAAGATAACAACCAAGAAGATGTGTTATTGTCTTTGAAAAATGTGTGTTTGCAAATAAAACATGGGTGATGTTGATGCTATTTGTGAGCAAGGACAGTACCCATGACCCTTACTTTGATCTTACTCTGTTCGTCCATAATCTTTTAAAGCTTCCTTTCCAACCATTTATAACCTTATCCTTTTTCTTTTTTCTTTTAACTCACAATCGTGAGTAGATTATATTAGCATTTAGAACCTTATCCTCCTATAAGTGCAATGCATGATACATCTTTCATGTGCAAAGCATCATTGGAAAGAGAGGTAAATCCAAGGAGGGCATCAATACTATTATAAAAGGGGGAGGATTTTGACCCCCTCCCCCAGATACGTGTCATGATTTCCTTGCTCAAGCCAGTGTCTCCTGTAGGCAGCAAGGCAGAGAGAGAGAGAGAGAGAGAGAGAGAGAGAGAGAGAGGCCAGTGTCTCTTACAACAGCAAGGTGTCCAATGACCTAACATGCACAACAAAGGGGAGGATAAAGAGAGGAGGCAAAAGCAGCGACATGCACCGGGCTGGACGCCGGCAGAAGCAGCGACATGCGCGGGATTGGCCACTCGGCACGTACAAAGAGGAAGATGAAGGATAAAGCAAAAGGCAAGGTGCTGAGTTGTGAGCAGTAGTGTTCGTAAAAATTATTTTCACAACCATACTCAACTCCTTTTTATGGATTTTCCAAGAATAAGTATAGAAAAATAGAGAAAAAAATTACTATTTTTACACTATTTGCATAGACATGCACATGGCTAGCCATCGGGTAGCATAGAAAGGGGCGATCAAGGGAGAAGGCAAAAGGCAAGTTGTCGAGCAGTGAGCAAGTAGTGTTATGGAAAAATCATTTTCACAACCATAAAGAACTCCTTTTTATGGATTTTCCTAGCTAGAGTAAGTATTGAAAAATAGAGAAAACTTCTACTATTTTTCTCAAAATCCAAGTGGGTTTTTTCCTTTTCCTCTTCCTCTTAGATAGCATTTTCAAATTTCAAAGCAACGCAATTGTGAGACACATTTTCACCGAGAGCAACCTTTGGCAACCAGGCAAAGCCGCAGGCTTTGACTGAGGGATTGAATGAGGAACAATGCACGCACACACACACACGCACACACGCACGCACAAACCATAGACACACACACACACACACACACGTGCATGCGTGCGCGTGCGCGCGCACGCACACACACACACACACACACACACACACACACAGAGAGAGAGAGAGAGAGAGAGAGAGAGAGAGAGAGAGAGAGAGAGAGAGAGAGAGAGAGAGATGCTAAGTAGAGAGCAACAGTGTTCAAAAAAAACATTTCACACTATTTTTTCGAATTCTCTTGCTCTCAACAAGCATTTTTGAATTTCAAAGTGGCATGATTGTAAGACTCATTTTTCTTAAATATTGGCGAGTAGCCTCGGGCTCTCTGTATCTGAGGGGCTAACTGAGGGATAGTGGGGAGAGAGAGAGAGAGAGAGAGAGAGAGAGAGAGAGAGAGAGAGAGAGAGAGAGAGAGAGAGAGAGAGGAAAGATTATCTGACAAGTTGACATGTGCAACAGAGATCTAGACTCAAGAGACCTCATACATCTATCCTACAAGACTTGAACTTAATATCTGTTAAGAGAGAGAGAGAGAGAGAGAGAGAGAGAGAGAGAGAGAGAGCTTATCTAAGTTGCATTTATACATTCGTATAACAAGAAATGTACTTATAATTTGATATTATACGCTGTATACTCGTATTATATGCATATATTCGAATAAAACATATTCGATCAAAATATGTTTTACTTTATAAAAAAAGACACCACGATAGTTCGTTCAAACTGTCGCAACAGTGACGTCTAGGATAGAGAGAGAGAGAGAGAGAGAGAGAGAGAGAGAGAGAGAGAGAGAGAGAGAGAGAGAGAGAGCAATTAGTCAAGTAATCACTTCTACTTCTTTTTTATGTTTTTTTCTCTAACGTTGTATTTTCTAGCACTGTTGTTGTGGAGCTTTGCTCGCACCTCAGTGTTAGTTTGCAAGTTAGTGCGCTCTCTTTGATTGTGTTGACCCATGTGTCACATTGCAAAGAGAGAGAGTTTAGACACCCGTCCTTGGCTGTGTTGATCCTCATGACACACTGCAAGGGGGGTTTAGACATTAGACGCTTTGTCCTTGACTGCCGCTGACCTCCGTGTCGCACTGCATGGAGTAGCTTAGGATGTGCAATTAGATTTTCCATCTCTGGTTGTTGTTGAACCGAGTTGCACTAGAGGGAGGGATTAGCTATCTTACATCCTTTCTTCCTGGTTGTTGATGACCATTGCATCCGCTGCAGGAAGATTGGCTTTAATAGATTCTTCGTCTCTGTTCGTTGCTGACCACCATGTTGCACGACAGGGAGGACTTTAGGGTTTTTAAGTCCTTCATTATTCGTTGTTACTGACCATTGTGTTGCACCTCAAGAATATTGGATTTAATATATTCCTCATCTCTGGTTGTTGTTGACCACCGTGTCGCACTGTAGGGAGGGGTTAAGGGTTTTTAAATTCTTCGTTCTTGGTTATTGTTGACCATCGCCTCGCACTGTAGGAAGATTGGATTTAATAGATTCTCCGTCTCTGGTTGTTGCTGACCACCGCGTTGCACTACAGGGAGGGGCGAGGTATCTTACATCCTTCACTCCTGGCTATTGCTAACCATCATGTCGCACTACAGGTTGATTGGATTTATTAAATTTCTCGTCTCTGTCTATTGACCATCGTATCGCACTGCAGAGCGGGGCTAGGTATTTTAAATCCTTTGTCCTTGATTGTTGCTGACTACCACGTTGCACTGCAAGGAGATTGGTTTTAATAGATTTTTTTGTCTCTGGTTGTTGTTGACCACCACGTCACACTATAGGGAGGATTACATATTTTTAGATCTTTCGTTGCTGGTTCTTATCATATCATTCATGAAATGTTTTTGTTTTTTTCTATTTACAATCATATATGCCACAATTATATCTATTCTAGATCAGCCTTAATTTTATTTTCTTCATGTATTTTCAGACTTCACTCATGGTAGAGATAAAGTTAATGCATCAGCATCGAAATCATTCATGTTGCTAGTTTTATCTCTCTATGGAGCTTTAGATAATCATTTGCGTTGGGCATTTGATCCACTACAAGCAAAGTTTGATGATTTCGTGATTGAAGTGGAGTAGTGCTAGCTGAAATTGTGTAGTGCATTCCCTGTTTCATTTGACCCAACTTTGCACACTAATGGAGTAATGCACAACATAGTAAAGCAATTATTGGGCAAAATCACTAGAAGCTTTGAGAGTATGGTTCATCTAGAAATCAAAGCCAAACCAGGAATCAAAGAGCGAATGCAAATTGTGGAACAACTACATTCAGAATTGAAGAGCAAGGATAAGGTCGAAGGCTCTTCTAAACGTCCTGTTACCATATACATGTGGTAGTGATGTGTGTGAACACACTAGGACCGTCGGGGCATTTTTTTCTTCTTTAGGAGGTCTTTCCCCCCGTGCATTGTATATACGCCCATCACTCTAGGGCTATCTATATTTCCATTGCACACTAAGTAACACACTCTCTATTGTGTGCCTTGAGCTTCCTTCGTCTTCTCCAAGCTGTGTGCGTTTCTCTACAACCCTAATTCCAACAATTGGTATCGGAGCAAGTTGCGTCCTCCCGGGCTTAGTCGCCAGCTGCTCTAGTACACGCCTGCTCACTTTCTCCGATTTCAGTGAGCTTTGGCAAGCGTTCGCACGTCGACAAAAATTTCGGGAGAACTCATAGAGCTTAGTCTGCTCAGATTTTTGATTCGGGCTCATTTCGGCCTCCGTTTCCACTACAGGCAGGTATGCACATGCAATTTCGTCATTTTGTGCAAATTTTTTGTCAGTGTCGTTTTTTGCATAACAGGTGCCTTATAATCTTCTACGGTTTGTGCTATATAGCACGTGTTGTTCCCACTCTGTTTCTCCTATTTTTGGGCAGTTTTCACATCATGTGCAGCATTTACGATGGCTGACAACAACAACACAGATGTGTTCAAGATGTTTGCTGCTGAGGACAGGTTGGATGGGGACAACTACCCTATGTGGGCTTATATGATGCAACATGTTCTTGTGTCAAAGGGCGTCTGGAACATTGTGCAGGGCATTGATGTACGTCCTGGTTCTGAGGATGTAGGCGATGTTGAGGATGTTGCAGGTCTTGCTGCAAGGATTGCTGCTGTTAGATTTGTTTTGCCTATGACAGAACAAGCTCGTTGGGATGTAAAGGATGCGCAGGCTCATGCATTGATTGCGTTGTCTGTGAAGCGCACCATTGTTCCTCACATCCGTTCAACAAAATCTACAAAACAGGCTTGGGATATTCTAGCAGGTCTTTATGCAAGCCGCAATGAGGCTAAAATTTCTTTGCTGCGTAAAGAGTTGGAGTCGAAGATTATGCATGAGGAAGATGATATGGACACTTTCCTTGCTAGTGTCAAGGATATCAATGAGAAGCTTCTTTCTGCAGGTGAAGTCATTTCAAACAATTCCTTGTGCAGACTGTTCTTCATGCCTTACCAGATTCTTACGAGACTTTTGCTAGTACTTGGAGACTAATGACCAAAGGAAATCCAGAAGATGTCAAGTTTGATGCATTATGCACATTGCTATTGCAAGAGTGACTTTCATGAAAAAATAGGACTAGACAACGTGCAGTTGAACAGGCTTTTATTGCTTCTCAAAGAAAGGGTGGTAACAACAATGCAGCCACTGTTACGAGTGGAAAAACTTCTGTTCCTAATGCTTCTGCTGGTAGCAATTCATCTGGAAATTCTGGTGATAAGGGAAAAAAGAAGATGCGTTGCCATTATCGTAAAGCAAATGATCACTTGATCAAGCAGTGTCCTAAGTTGAAGGTCAAAGAGGCTAAGAAGAAAGAGGGTGGTTCCACTGCAAATGCAGCCATTGTTGAGTCTTCTGTGCAAGGACACATGTGAATCTATAGCAACTGACAAGCATGCATCATGGACCGCAGGATTGTAAGTGCACTCTGCACTAAAATCCCATTCTGCATCACATTTCAGATGCAAAACTTTGGCATGCACGTTTTGGTCATCTGAATTTTGCTAGTTTGCTGCATTTGCAGAAATCTGATATGGTTGCTTCTTTGCTGCCTCTTGAAGCACCTGTCAAACATGTTCGTGAAGGCTGTATTTTGGGTAAGATGCAGCGTTCTAAGTTTTGAAAGGATGGTTCAGTTTGGGCCACATGCAGGTTGCAGCTTGTGCATAGTGATGTTTGTGGGCCCATGCAAACTCCGTTCTTGGGCAATTACCTTTAATTTGTGACTTTCGTTGATGATTACTCTAGGCATGCATGGGTATTTCCGCTTAAAGCGAAGTCCGAAGTTTTTATGTGCTTCAAAAAATTTCTGGCTATGGCTGAAAATGCCTCAAAATGTACTATGGGCACCCTCCATTGCACACTAAGTAACACACTCTCTATTGTGTGCCTTGAGCTTCCTTCGTCTTCTCCTAGCTGTGTACGTTTCTCTGCAACCCTAATTCCAACACGTCCTAGGACAAAAGAGGATGTGCCTCTTCCTTCAGGTACCGAGCCCTTAGCTATACACCTGGATGATACTACATGTCCTCTTGTCCTACACTTACTTGGGGATCATTCTATATTTCACTTGCAAGCACCCCAATTAGGTGAAGGAAGTTTTTCAAATGTGAAACAAGTTTCAATGGCCCATCCCCTCTTCAAAGATCCTGTCTATGTGGCAAAGATCTACAAGGACCAAATAGGAAGCAAACCAACTTTACAAACAGTGCTAGAGGAAGCACCGCAACAACTACTATTGTTCAGTATTATGGCATGATATTTCCCCAGCTCTTGTTTGTTATAGCAAAAGGCCCATGTTGATCTTCAAGCTTTGGAATGGAGGTCACCTTGAGTAGTGGATTCAGTCCTGTCATCATGATGGAAGAAAGCCTGCAATCAGAGAGTTTCAGCTCACATCTAGAACTCTACCACAGTTCATAGACAACATTGTGCTGATCTGCAATACTCTTCTGCAGAAGATGAAATCCGTGCATAGTCACAATTTCATTCACAACAATCTACATACTAGAAATATTCTACTACATTTTGGCGAGCGAGAAATGTATGTTGGGATCGCGGACTGGGGACAAAGTATACCATCAAACACTTTGGCAACATTTTCCAAGCTACCAAATCTCAACCCTCAAACTAGAGCTCAATTCGAGCGAGATTATCCATGGATTGTTCCTGAAAATATAAGCACCAATCCTCCTCCTTTCACCAAAGCATCTGATATGTACAGTCTCTCATATATTCTTAAATGCTTGGTTGTGTGTATTCGAGAGCCCTTTGAGGTTCTCAAGCGCGGATTTTTGCAAAATGTAAACAAACATCTTACCAATGGAAAATTCTCCAAACCCTTAGATAGGCCTAAAATATGGGATTTAGCCTTTATTTGAATGGAGCCCATAATGTTGGCTATCATGTTGTAACTGAATCTGGCTTAAGGTCTGTTGATGATTAAACCAGTAACAATATTTTTTGCCATTGACGGTGTGCAATGTGTGGCGATATTTCAAACTAGATCTTTATTCGTATTTTCAGCTAAGTCTTTAAAGTTCTTGAAGTTAGGGTTTTAAACTATTTCAAGTTGGATCGCCAAAATCCTTTAATTCGTCTCTCTTTTCTAAGTGCTAACGCTTCGCTCATTAAAGTTTATTGTTTTGTATTTTAGATATGAAAGATATTGCTCCCGGCCACAACAGCCTAATGCTCCTTTGCTTAATCATGCATTGGCATAAGAAATTTACAAAGAGGAAGAGATTCGGGTGGCTCAAGGAGATCTTAGCACTTTGGCTGCATCCCAAGAAAACGAATCAGAGCTTCAAGGGGAGCCACTGAATTACAGGCAATGCAGACAGCAAATTTGTAACACACTGTCCTTGCAAGAAATATCCTTTCAAGATTTATCCAAGTATACAGATCGCCACATAATAATCAAGTGGCAATTTACTTTGTGCAATAATGCTGTTGTTATTATGTATTGCGACTCAAAGTAGATTGGAATGATCGTCCCACTATAGGAGGTGTCAGCAAAGGACACTCAATCAAGAAGATTCATGCCCGGGAAGCCAATCAAGAAGAACCTCCTCGCAAAAGGGGTTACACATATTTGCCCAAAGAAATCGTATTCATTGAGCAGCTTGCAACCCAAGGTGTGGATCTGGTAAGCCAAGGAGAGAACCCAGCCATGCTGCACGCTCGTATAGCAGAGCTAGAAAGAAAGTTGGCATGGTACAAGGAAAGATATGGGCCTGTAATCAAAGAAGAGATATATAGGCAATGCGGGTCCAAGTGATTCATTCGGAAATTCAAAATTTTGTGTATCTGATATTTTAAGGGATTTAGCATGAACTAAATTAGATCTCCAAAACAATAATGAGCTCTTTTTGTATATTAAATCTCAAGAATTGTAACTAAAACCTCTTTTTAATATGTAAATCTCTATTTGTTGGAACAAATGAACATGTCAAATGTTGTTGCAATTGTGTAAGTTTTATTCTCTCTCCCTCCCTCTTTCCGACAATGATAGAAAGGAGATGGAGAGAGAGAGAGAGAGAGAGAGAGAGAGAGAGAGAGAGAGAGAGAGAGAGAGAGAGAGAGAGAGAGAGAGAGAGAGATTGTGAAACTAGACTCCACACAGCTTTCATATTACAAAATTAATTGAGAATATAGTACAAACTTTATAGCTCATCCGTCTCCTCAATCACAGGCACCATGTCATCAATATCTTTGACATCTAAACATTCCATTCCATTTTATTGTCAGAGTTGAGCTCATTTGCAATTGCTTCATGTGTTTGAAAGCGTCTGAAGATTTCTTCAATGGCACATGTGGCTAACTTTGCTAGCTTGTGCATAAGTCGCATGTTACAAAATATATACACCAAGTCCGCATCTCGTTTAGGACTTAATTGATTTTATTTTTTAGTATGCATGAAAGAAAATGAAGACCAATTTCTTTCACAACTACCACTTCAGGCGGAAACAGACAATACTCTCCCACCCACAAGTTGAAGTTTCCACAATACTCTTTCCACCAAACTGGTGTGCTCATCGTCTTCATAGAATCTATATGCCAATGATCCCCAAACATTCCTTCTCTGCTAGTATAGGCCATCTTCTGTGTGTATGCCACTTGTCCATCCACATTGCCTAATAGTTGGGTATACACTTTCTTGAAATAACCACTCAATTCATTGTTTGAATATTGATCGTGCATCTGGAGCTTGGGATCTAAGACGAACCCTGCATAAGATGTACAACCTTTTAACTTGCAAGAGGCTTCATGCATGTACCAGTAAATCTGTCCAAAGATAGAGGCTTTTTTGTCCACTAATCGTATCAGTTGAGTGAAGGGTTCTGTGACAGTAACTATTTTGTCAACATTTTTCCAAAAAATAGGAGAGTTTACAAGCTAATAGCATTTGAAAGCAGCAAGTTTATACTTGGGATATTTATCAAGCCAAATGTCCCATCTTCTATCGGTCACTGTTTCAACAAGGACTTCTTTAACCTGTTGTTGTGTAGAGAGAACATAATACGCTGTCGCAAAACGGGTCGCACAAAAAATCTGTAAATTTTGTGTTGGGAAATTTTGTTCCAAAAAGAGCATAAGAAAATGAATTCTCTCTTATAAACTTCACCAAATGGTTTGCATCTAGAAGAGTTTGTGTAATAGAAAGAACTTTTTCAAAGTCCTTTATGAGTAGATTCAAAGTGTGGGCAGCACATGGAACCCATGTAATCTTTGGATACTTTGCTTCAATTGATTTTCAAATTGCTTTGTAGTTAGATGCATTATCTGTGACAATGACTGTCACATTTTTAGGTCCCCCTGCTCTTCTGATCGAGCGCTCATATACACCAGCAAGATATCCACTAGTTTTCCCTTTCAAGGATGTGTTGATCGCTTCAAGAAAGCTGAATCCTCTTGGACAAATCAACATCACATTAATCAATGGTTTCTTCTGACAACTTTTCCAACCATCTAAAGTGATTGTGCATCCATACCATGGCACATAATCAAGAGTTGTGTGCTTTAAAATATTCTCTGATGTAGCTTTCACTTTATCTAAATATTCTGTACGCATCTTATTATAATCAAGTACCACAAAGCCCTTCTTCATTGTGCTCATTGAAGCATCTTTGAAGATAGGATTTCGAATGACATTAAAAGGAATTTCACATGCAACAAATGCTTATCATTAGATAAATATAATATAAGTTAGGTCCATGTGTGAACATAGTTCAACACACAACAAGTGACTCCTAAATTTACTGATCTAACTTAAGTTACTTCTAAGTGTAAACATAGTTCAACACAAAGCAAATAATTGCTAACTTTAACTATCTAAATTACTTCCAAGTGTCAGTTTCCTCTACATAAGGCAAGTAATCACTAACCACTTTACTTAATTTATCTCCCAGTGTAAGATATACTTCACACAGAGCAGATAAATTTTAAACTCAAAACTCCATAGCCTAGAAAAAACCACATAAATATCTAATTTAACTTTTTATCTTACGCTCTAATCTTTACCTAAAAGATTATATATAACTAAATTTAAAAAGGCTTTTTTTGAAAAAAAAACTGATGTTTTAAAGCTCACCTATAGATGAGATAAGGGGGAAGAGAAATCAATAGAATGAGGAAAACAATCCGTTTTCATGGTATATAAATGACTATATTTTGATTAAAAAAAAGTTTTGATCGAACATTATTTCGATCAAAATTTTAAGAAATAATACGAAACGGTGTTTTTGCTGATGAGACACCCTATACAACCAAATAATGATAGGTGTCATATAACATGCCCATGTAAAGCGTATTTTACGTACACCGTATAACGTACAATGCAACTTAGGGTCTTATGTAGATACTGTTGACATGCATAGCACCACTGGAGGTGGCGGCGTTGTACTAGTTTTGATCAAGCACACTAGTGTTTCGAGAAAAGGAAGTCAATCCTTTCTACATCCATGCATACTTTTGAAAAAGGACACAAGAATTCATGACAAGGAGGCCAAAGAAAACGTAGTCATCCTTTTATACATCCTTGATTATGTTTGAAAAGCAAAAGTGTTTGAAAAAAGTGTGTTACAATCCTATTTGAGTCGTTCAGTGGTTTTAATTTTGGCATAAATGCTTTAGTGGACATAAATTGAAGGGGTTGAATATTTTTGGTGCTCAACTCCTCCAATTTCTATCATGCCACATATATGCAGGTAGTACCTTCATAAACCAACACAAACATAGAGCCGGTATTATAAGCAAATACTAAGCAGCATGATGCACACAATCCATAGTACTAGCACTAACCAAAGCACCAAATTTTCAATGGGTACTATTAACGTCTACCTAAGAGAAAACTTATGTACACAAGTAGTGGCGTCTTCCCTCAATTCCTCGCACAGTCACATCCATGAGAACCTTAAAACTTTCATAGACTCTGCCAAGTGCAAAATTGAAGAGAAGAAGTTGTCACAAAATGGTAACTTGGCATGATCACCCACAGAGAGAGCTGATAACATGGCAAAAAGCTGTACAGACAAGCAACAATACAGATTTCTTGGATTTATGCTAACTGCTGACATGGATAGACAATATGGATTTCTTGGATTTGCACTGACAGGTGCTGACATAGCAGACTGTATGGATTTTTTCAAAGTGCACTGATGTTTTTTGGCAGCTTTGGGAACCGATTGCTTTTGGGCCAGTTGCTTTTGAGTTAAATTTCTTTTAGGGCTCTGCTTTTGGGGCATCCCTTGTAAGAATTAATAAACCCATTGGGACCTCACTCTTCAGAGCATCTGGACGTAGAGTCTGAGAGTAGAGGACTCCTTGGGTGTTGTACTTTGCTCAAGCTTTGATATAATAAAGAAATATCAAAAGGGGCACCAGGTTTTGGGGCCAATACCTTTGGGCACAGAACTACGCAGTTTTAAAGTTGTGAATTATTTCATGTGATTATCTCGTGTGTCATGCCAGATTTCCAACTTAGGGTGCCCAAGATTGTGAAAGTGGTATCAGAACACGATTGATTTTTCTTTTATTGGGAAATCCAATCCTCTTACCGCAACACACATGGATTCAAATGACAAATCCTGCAAGAATCAGACGAACCCTTCTTACACTGTTGAAATGGGAGGCGATACAAATTGAATGGATTAGCAGACCACAAATACGGGTCACCTTGGCCTACACAGTATCAGCTAATGGAGATGCAACAACAACAGTAGGTCAATGAGTTCACAAAGCATATCCTCAAGTTTTCAAAGAATCCACAATATGCAAAAGAATTTGAACCGGCACTCGATTGACGAAGTGCATACGCATTGGCAGCAAACCATCATGATACACCAATAAAACCATCCCTAGTCAAGAAACCTCCTGTCCCACGGATGTTTTGTGCGTTCATTTGTGGTTGTGTGCAAACGGTGGTTTACCTATGAGATTGTCGAGTCGTCAAGGTGAACTCTAGTGGATTGGGGTGCAATGATTATCATGGGCTATAGAGAGGCATGCTATTTATGTTTCGGCTGTGTTACCCTTTCCAACTTCTGGGGCCGCCACTGAGGAGTTGTCTGATGCTCCTATTGGAAGTTTGAAGCGGTGTTTTGATGTCGACAAGCGGTTGGTTGAAATTTTTGGTGGTCGTGTTTGAAGCTGGCAAAGATGGTGGAGCGAAGTTTTTACCAAATATTTATAGGTGTTTAAGACCTTGAAGATTGGTTAGCAAATTTCCAGCTATGGATCATATCCATGCATATGTTGATAGATGCGGAAAAGATGAAGGTAGTGTCACTACTGATGCACGAGTGTGCAAAGACGTGGTACAATGGTTTGAAGAGCAGTGATTGAGGATCATGGCAAGAATTGGAGAGGCAATTTTTGGGTGGTTTCGAGAACTGGTTACTCCGGCGGAGGCTGGTGCTAAGTTGAAGTGGGTATGCCAGGATGTAAGTAAAGATTTTTTTGTTTTCTTTGAGCAGTTTGAAGCCAGTTGGAGGTAGTTGGAGATTGCTACTGGGGTAAAAGGAAATCAATTTTTGAATCTGTCAAAGTTTCTTGAGTGCTTGCATCCAATGATCAAGGACAAGGTGGAGTGCGGTGCTGATACCTATGAAGACATGGTGTATCTGGCCAAGATGAAGAGCCCAAAAGTGAAGCAAAAGTTGGAGTTGGGCATGTTAAAAATCCTACAGATTATGTGCATGTTGCAGCGATAGTGGAGTGTCCTATGGTTCAATCAAAGGCAGTGTCGATTGTTCGAACTGTAGAACCTGTTGAGGTAAAGCCTATGGTTGGTTATGTTCCTTGGAGTTTTCTAAATTATGATGTGCGAGTGCTAATGGTGGACGAGCTTCTCAAAGGGGATAAGCCCCTTGTCAAAGTGGACCAGTGTCCAAAAGATCTAGTATTTATCGGGTTTCTAGAGCATGTTGAAGAGGTAAAGCCTATTCTTGTGGAGAGTTTGTATAAAAGGGTAGAAGAGTGCATTTTAGTTGCAGATGCCGAGATCTTAGAAGTAGATGAAGAAAGTATGCAAAGCCATGGATATGGTCAAGCTTTTGTGGAGTAGCAAGCAAATGAGGATGTTGATACAGAGTTGGCATGTGGTGCAGTGGAAGATGAAGATACAAATTCAAGTTTTTTGGAGACAAGAAAAGAGGATAGAGCGGATGAGTCCACATCCTATGGCAAAGATGAAGATGAAGATTCAAGTTCAAGTTTTTGGGAGACAAGAAAGGAGGATAGAGCGAATGAGTCCACATCCTATGGCAAAGATGAAGATGAGTTCAAGTTTTTGGGAGACAAGAAAGAGGATTTTTTAAGATGAAGATACAAGTTCAAGTTTTTGGGAGACAAGAAAGGAGGATAGAGCGGATGAGTCCACATTCTATGGCGAGGAGACCGAGCTGGATGAGCTTGTGCTGGTAAATGTAAAGCTGCCTAATTATGTGTCTAAGGATATGATGATAGACAACGTTCAAGAAGAGCAGGTTGAAATGTCAAAGCTTGTGGAAGAAGATATGCGGTTGAGGGTGCTATGTGGCACCATGTTTATGAACATGCTGATGAAGGTAGCAGTAGAGAGGGCTTTAGCGGTGCAATTGGTTTGAAGCTAAGCAGTGAAGGGCAAAGTTGCATTTATGGATAGCCACGCTGGTCTACCAAGTCAACAAGATGATGATGATGAAGCATAAACCAAGGGGGTTGGGCATTCTTCTGATGCTCATGATGGATTGGATGCTGACCAAAGGGAGGAGCAACTGCTAGAGCTTATGGATTGCCATGGTGATGCATAGAATATAGGTTGTTTGAACCAAGTATGCTTTGAAAATGAGTCTGGTTGGAGGTTTGATGATCCCATGAGTATTATGGAAGAAGAGATGCAGGTGCTAGTTGATAAGGCTTTGACCAGGGTACATATGATGCCAGGGTTAGCCCCTCCAAAAAAAGTAGGTATTCTAATGGATGAAAAGTCTGTCATGTTTATGCTGGCAGAGGTTGATGTGGAGGAGGGTTTGTGTCAATCACAATGTTTTTTGGACGAGGTTTCCTGCATGGAGGCCTCCACCTTTTTTGTTTGGGAGGGAGGGCCATGTATGTTGTTAGGTATGTCTGATATACTTGTTGAGAAGTATGGTGAGCACAATGGTTCTCTCTTTGAAGATGCTTCGATGCAGGTGGATGCTTGGAGCAGTGAAGATATGCCAAAGGTAGTTGATAAGTATGGTGAGCTATGTGCTAGAGTGCATCATTGTGGTAAGGTGTTAAATGTGGATGAAAGGAACCAGTGTCAATTTATTGATCCAGACAAAGACTATGTGATACTTGGATGCTTGAGGCAGTGAAAATATGACAAAGGCAGTTGATAAGTATGGTGAGCTATGTGCTTGACTGCAACATTGTGGTAAGATGTTACAGGTGGATGAAAGGAACTACTTCCAGTTTTTGTATTCAGGCCGAGACTCTGTGATGCACGGGGTGGGGAAACCCAATTGAAGGTTTGGTAGAAGGGAAAAATAAAATTATACATATGGTTTTGGGTTGCTAACATTGTTTACCAGATTTTGCAGTTGGTAGAAGAATAAAGCAATTTTGTGGTTGAACACAAATGTTCAACTAGGGGATGAGAAATGATGGTGCAGGCAAAGTGTGTCGACCATAGAAGATGGCACAAGCAAGTATGTGCATGCTAGTAGGTGCATGGAAAATGGCTAGAGCAGTTACAAAGGTCCTGGGTAGATAGGTAGCATCTGATGTGTATGGCTAATGCGGTTTATAGGCCAAGAAGGGCTCTAGAAAGGGCCAATTTGGGTAGCACATGAAAGAGGTTCAAGATGCTGTCTTTTTTTCTAGAAATGTAGAGGCTGAAGTGCTAAACGAGAAGGTCTAGCCGGCTCATCAAAAATATATTGTGCTTTGAAGCTGGAGGTATTTGCAGATCTAAGACGGACAGGGTAAGTGGTTCCACATAGTCAGAGCCAGTTTCAAAGGATAGATACATAGTTTCTGATTTATGGAGCCTGTCGATTTTTTTAGATTGGCAATCTAAGTCCTGGATGCCAAGTTACAGAGCTTTGAAGTTTTGTCGGGGGCTAGGTTTGTGCCAATTTGTCTGCATTGGGAGAAGTGCCATCTGGTGTTTTTTGAAGCTCGACAAAGTTTGGAGGTGTACTATGCACTGACGGCGCTAAGAAGAAGAGAGAATACATTGAACGGGGCTCGAACCATGGAGATATTGTGAGTTGAATTATGTGCCAATTGATGGAGAGGTGATGCCAGAGGGGTTTTCCAATTTTTGATCGGTTTGGTTGAGCGATCTGGCATTGTCAAAATGTGGTGGGGTTTGAGAATTTCAAAGCAAGCAAGGTGACCTCTCAGGAGGATCTTACGGCTCGGTGACAAGAATTGCAGGTAGGATATGGCAAATAGTGGAAAAAAGGGGGGAAAAGGACTTTTTCTAAAAGTTTTTGGGGATTTTGGAGTCTCAAAGGAGGGGTGCTCTATGGGGCCGTCACGTGGTAGGAGGCTTATTCCACATGCAATTTTTTGGAGCAAAATCGTGGGGTATAAGTCCAAAATGGTTCACCTTTTATGAGCATGGAAGTGGGCTTGTAGCTCTTGAAGAGCCATGGCTATGGTGCACGGTGGCGCTGCTGCGGTGCTACCTGGGCAGCCTGTTTGATGGAGAAGGTGTTGGCGGCCCTGCCAATTGTGTCCAACTGCTATTTATAGTGTTCAATCCAGTGATGACATGGCATTTTTGGGGGGTTTTTTCCCATGGTGCTCCTAGACGCCATCCTTTTATCGAGGGAAAGGGGGGTCCCACCCCTTGTCATGCCGTCGTGACAACAAGGGGGGGGCCATAAGTTGGTTCACATGCTGTAGATGAGAGAGGAGAAGCAAGCGGCCGAGGTTGCCTACTACGGGGCAATTCATATGTCGATGCAGTGGGAAACTTTCCATGTGTCCTGTCATGCAAAGGGTGTTAAAACCAGTGTGCCTGTGTAGGGAATGTATGAAAAATGCTATCATGGGCTCTAGTGGATCTTTACAAGCCAAAAAAACTAGTTTTTTTCTTTTTTGTGCTTTGGGCCGTCCCTATAAGAGGATTTTTTGTGAATTTGAAACGGCTTTTGCTGGAGGGGCTAAGGGCCTTGGAGCCAGGCAAGGCTTGGAGATCAAAGGCTGTTGAGTCGGAGGGCTGTCATTTTTTTGTGTTGTGCTCATCGAGGGTGTGCAGGCTTGGAGCGTCTTTGTAGATGGTGGTGTCTGTTGAATGAAAGCACGTCATCATTGTTGTGCAGTTTTGTGTCAGTTTTCCCCTTCCCCCTTCTCTTCTATGCTTGTGCGCATGTGTTCCGGGCGTGTGTTGGCAGTCGTGCCTCTGTGATGGTCTGTTGTGCAAAGAGAGATAGAGAGAGATTGCGTGTATGGTGAAGGCTGTGAATCAAGTTGCACGAGATGGTTGGTGGTGTTTATGGTATAACAACATGTATATACGTTTGTGGTTGTGTGCAAATGGTGGTTTTCCTGTGAGATTTTTGAGCTTTGAAGGTGATCTCTAGTGGATTGGGGTGCAGTGATTATCTTGAGCTAAAGAGAGGCATGTTATTTGTGTGTCGGGTGTGTCCCCTTTTCCCCTATCCAATGTCATCGTAAATGGGATTAGTAAATCCAACATCAGTGAGGTCCAATGCGGATCTATATGCGATTGCTAAATACGTTTCCAAGAATCACAGTCCTAGACTCTATGTGAAATGATCTCAATGTGATGTGACTATTGTCTTTGTACAAGCGTTGGATTTGTGTCGTCTAGTGCATCGATACCTAGAGTCAGTGTCCTTATCCTCTTATATAGGTGGAGCCTTATCCTCCTATAAGTGCAATGCATGATACATCTTTAATATACAAAGACTTGCATTGAAAATGGTGAAAGCATCATTGAAAATAGAGGTATATCCAATAGGGGCATTGTAATTAAGTACACTAGCATTTTGAGAAAGGGAAGTCAATCCTTTCTACATCCATCATCCATGCTTACTTTTGAAAAAGGACACAAGAAATTCATGACAAGGATGCCAAAGAAACAAGTGAAAGAATCACGGTGGCTTTCTAAAACAATTAGAACGTGATAAAATCATTAGGTTGAGTTTAAGTACAATTAGTGTTCAAGAAAGGCTTGCTGAGGCTTAGCCTTTAGCTGGTTGAAAATGGAGACTAGCTGGTTGCGAACCATGGTAAAGGGAAGAAAAACTGGTGAAATATGTGAGAAAATAGTTCAAAAATCTTGCAAATTTTAAATTTATGCTAGTATTTTCGGTTCGCTTCTTTGTGGGGAGGAAACTCAGCTGACAACCGCTTAATAAAAGAGACTTTCTTGAATATTGATTAGAATTAAGTTATAGAATGTAAGAAAAGTCAATCCATGTGAAGCTGTGAAATGAAATGTGAAAAAAAAGAATCTCATTAATATATATATGTGTGTGTGTGTGTGTGTGTGTGTGTGTGTGTGTGTGTGTATCCATAGGATTTACTATTATGCAAGTGAAGTTTCACTTTAACATTCTAATACAATAGAATGGAAGAAAAGTCAAGACATGTCAGGATATGAAATTAAAGTGAAATAACAAGTGAAAGGCCACGATGGATTTCTTAAACAATAAGAAACTGATAAAATTATTAGGTTGAGTTTAACTATAATTATATAAGGTGAAGTAATGTTCAAGAATGTCTCTTTTATTAAGCAATCGAGTGTCCTCCTCACAAAGAAGCAAACAAAAAATAATAGCAAAGTTTTTGAAGTTTGTAGGATTTTTGAACTAAATTTTGACATCATTGCACTGGTTTTTCTTCTCTTTACCATGGTTTGCTCACACACACACACACACACACACACACACACACACACACACACACACACATATATATATATATATATATATATATACACACACACACACACTCAACATATATTATATAATTACTTATTTATATTTTGTGATGTATGTGTGTGTGTGTATATATGTATATGTATGTATAGAACTTACTAAAATTATGCATGTGATGTATGTGTGTGTGTGAAGCTTCTCTTTATCATTTTAAAGGAATAGAATGCAACAGAAGTCAAGCCATATGAGGAAGTGAAATGAAAGTGAAACAAAAACATCCATTTCATACTTTAAAACCAAAATAACATTTAAGGAAAGTCTCAATCATCACTATCACTGAAAACGTTGAAAGTATCCCTAACCCAACACATCTCTAAGCCTTCTTTTAGAAAGCCAAAAAACATATGTGTGTAAAATTTACTAAAATTATGCATTATGAAGCTTCACTTTAGCATTCTAAAACAATAATAGAATGCAAGAAAAGTAAAGACAAAACGTTGAAAGTATCCCTAACCCAACACATCTCTAAGGATTCTTTTAGAAAGCCAAAAACCATATGTTTGTGTAAAATTTACTAAAATTATGCATTATGAAGCTTCACTTTAGCATTCTAAAACAATAATAGAATGCAAGAAAACTAAAGATATGTCAGGATGTGAAATGAAAGGTAAATTTCCATCATGCACTAAAAATGATGAAAGTCTCCCTAACCCAGCACAACAGTAAGGGTTTCCTTTAGAAAGCCAAAAAGATCCATTTACTACTTTAAAACTTAAATAACATTCAATGCAAGTTTCAATGATCACTGAAAACATTGAAAGTAGGCCTAACCCAATTCAACTCTAAGGCTTCTTTTAAAAAGCCAAAAAAGAGAGTTCTTTATGGCCAACAAAATGTAAAGTAGAGCCATTCTTTCAAAAACAAAACAATCAATATTACAATTATAAATATATATAGAGTACTAAGTTTTTGACTTTACATTTCAGAACTCAAAACTGACAGCGGTCTTTTCATTCTTTAGTACTTATCTTTTACTTTTACAGCGGTCTTTTCATTCTTTAGTACTTATCTTTTACTTTTACATTTCAAATTGTATGTTTCTTAAGGTTTTCTTTGAAATGGACTGGAGTGTGACACATGGAGCCTCTCTCCTTTCTTGGAAATTTTAAGCTCCATCATGTATAGTATAAAATAGAAGTATGTGCGTATGTCTGGGATAAAGCAGAGTGAATTTAAACGTGCAACATATACCCATCCAATGTATGGAAAAGTGTAGAATTTGGTTTGGATTAGACTTTGATAATATGCTCGTTTTGACATCTTTCAAACTCATTGTCATACAATGTATTATCTTTGTCTTCTTTGCCTCCTCCATGAGTTTATTTTCATAGCTCAAAATTAATGTAGTGGGATAATTATTTTCCAAAAATACTTAAATCAAGCATCAATATGAGTAGGAGTTAGCTGGTGTAATATGGTAATGCTAGCTAATTATATGTATAGTACATTGTAGGCTGGTCGATCATACGAGCAAGCTGTTGTTGCATGACACTCTCGATTTTGCCCGGGCTTAGGCTCGATGGTGGCACCACAAGGCGGCGATTAATTTTAGATGCCCTCAACATTCTTGAGCTATTAGTGCTATTGCAAGCTCTCCCTTTGTATCTCATCATCCTGCGACTGATGAGAGCTTGACTTGTCGCGATCTATGTCACCACTAGTACTAGTAGTGGTGGGTGGTGAGCACAGCTGCATGTTACGGCTCGGTGTAGATTTGAAAAAACACTACTAATTAGCTCACTGGGAGTGATAATTAGCATCTGTAACAAGAATATAGTAAGGACACAAGAGAATATGAGAGGCGAAAAATTAGGGGTAGACATTGTATTGAGCTGCAGTATGTTGGTGGGAGGTGGTGCCATATATTGTGAAGGCCGACCCCATTAATCAACTATGTCCCACTGCTGCTACAGATGAGTCGATCTATAAGATGTTGATAAGAACTTGTAATGTCTATCATATTTAATTGGAGTAGCGCCACAATTCTTATAACAAGAAAGATCAATATGCAGAGTGTAGCTAGTGTGGCCACGTGCATCTATATTTCTTCACAGTGAATGTACCCATTTTCCATAGTGCTCAACCGACTCCTCGGCAGCTCGGCCCATGAGATGCGGCTCTGAGGGAGAGAGAGTCCAAACTTATCATATAACAATGTTTACATGTCGGTAGGACTCTTCTGTGTAGGTTTAGTGTGATCCCAACATTTGTAGTTGGGATTACACTAAACTTAGGTCTTTTGAATTTTTTGGAATCTTTGAGTTTTTGACCTTTTAATTTTTTTTAAGCCTTTTAATAAGCAAAAGGATGTCTCTTAAGTGAGAAGTAAAAGGCATCACTTTCCTCTCTCTCTTTTTTATTTTTTTGCAAAACTCACAATTATGAGTGAATTATATTGATCATCCCAAAAAATTACAAGATCTTGCCATGCTCCCGAGCCATGACATCATCAAGAGACCACAATTACAACGGCTATCTGGGGAGCCACCTCTAACGACCCACCCCTTTGTCCTTGATACACAAGGTCAATTATGTTCTTTAGAGATCTTCTATTTTCCAATGGCCAAGATTTTCCCCCATCGTAAAAATTCTATCTACTGACAACAAGGCACCGGTAATCCTAGACCAATCATTCAATTTTTGCTTGCGCCCGAGCATTCATATTTAGCTTTTTACTTTCTTGTATAACTTCTGCGAAGCTTGCTACCTGATGAACTCCTTCAAACACACGGTGATTCCTTGTCTGCCATACATTATGTAAGAAGAAGTACCTGACAATTTGAATGCTGATGAGGAGGGCAAGACTACCCAAATTCTTACCTCCAAGGAATAAATCAGTCTTGAAATAAGCAATTTTCCATGTTCTTTGGACCCACTTGCATATTTTTCCTGCTACAAGGCCTCTGATAGCTGGGCATTCCATGAATAGGTGGGCCATATCTTCACTAGCCAACTTGCACCCCAAGCATCGATATGTCCCAATCCCTCTCTCCTGAATCTTCACCCTCGAGTCCATTACTTGCTCACATCTTTCTTCCAGCCATTGTTTTTTCCATATCTTGTTAAGGGGGCTAGACCAATTCTTCTTTAGCATCATTGTATGATAAATGCCTTTAGAATGGGGTTTCCATAAGAGACTGCTTCCGAGCCATTTCCAGGCATTCAAGTCAAACTCCAAATCACAGATTGGCATCACTACATTGTCAAGCTCTTTCATCACATTGTTGACTAGCAAAACCTCCAAGCTATTAAGTTGGTATTGGGTTACCAAAAGATCAATGGTTTTCTAGCTCTTGCTGTCACTGTCCCAAAAGTGCCCAAGTTTATTCAGACCCTTATTATTCAGTTTCATGGCTGTTTCTATCCAATAGGGATTTTGTGGTGGATCTACAAATTTGGAAATCTAGGGGGACCAATTCAAAATGGAGTTCTTGAAGTATCTGGTTTCTGCCCCCCACTTTAGGACTCCCGCTGCTCTGTTGCATTTCCTTACCAATTCTCCTAAGCCGCCCCCCAGACTTAGGGTAGACCACGTCAGGGCTAATAGTTTGTCATGAACCTTTACCCCTATCCACTTTCCTTTCTCTTAACTCAAACATCATCTCCTACGATTCTCTTTAAAACAAATGCAATTAAAATCGTGGCGTCCTACTAAGAGTAAATACGAGTCAATGGGGAAGGTGAGCACTCATTTGAATCCATCTCATGCTAAAAGGTCTTGAATAGTGACGTTTCTCCTCTCTCTTTTGTTGTCAAAGGGTCTAGCTTGGTTGGTTGAGCATTTGACCACCGATATTGGGTCATGGGTTCAAATGCAACCAATTGACTAGGATGGTGACCACGGACCTTCTTGTTACCATATACATGTGGTACTCATGTGCGTGAACACACTAGGACCGTCGGGGAATTTTTTTCCCTCTTTAGGAGATTTTTCCCCCCGTGCATTTTATATACACCCATTACTCTAGGGCTATCTATCTTTCCATTGTACACTAAGTAACATACTCTCAGTTGTGTGCCTTGAGCTTCCTTTGTCTTCTCCAAGTTGTGTGCGTTTCTCTGCAACCCTAATTCCAACAATTGGTATCAGAGCAGGTTGCGTCCTCCCGGGCTTAGTCACCAGCAACTCTAGCACACGCTTGCTCAATTTCTCTGATTTTTGTGTGCTTTGACGAGAGTTCCTAGATTTTTGATTCAGGCTCATTTCAACTTTCGTTTCCACTACAGCCAGGTCTACATAGGCAATTTTGTCATTTTGTGTAGAATTTTTGTCAACACCAATTACTGCATAACAGGTCCCATACAGTCTACTGCGGGTTGTGCTATATAGCACGTGTGCTAGTCTCACTCAGTTTCTCCTCATTTTGGGTAGTTTTCACATCAAGTGCAGGCATTTTCCATGGCTGACAACAACACAGATGTGTTCAAGATGTTTGTTGCTGTTGAGAAAAGATTGGACATGGGAACAATTACCCTATGTGGACTTACACGATACAACATGTTCTTGTGTCAAAGGGTGTCTAGAATATTGTGCAGGGAATTGCTGCACGTCCTGCTTCTAAGGATGTTGGCGATGTTGAGAATGTTGCAAGTCTTGCTACAAGGATTGTTGTTATTAGAGTTGTTTTTCTTACGATAGAACAAGCTCGTTGGGATGTAAAGGATGCACAGGCTCATGCATTGATTGTGTTGTCTATAAATCGCACCATTACTCCTCACATTCATTCGGCAAAATTTGCAAAACAAGCTTGGGATATTCTAGCAGCTCTTTACGCAAGCCACAATGAGGCTAAAATTGCTTTGCTACGTAAAGAGCTGGAATCAAAGATTATGCATGAGAAAGATGATATGGAAACCTTCCTTGCTAGTGTCAAGGATATCAATAAGCAACTTATTTCTGCAAGTGAAGTCATTTCAGACAGTTCCCTTGTGCAGACTGTTCTTGATGCCTTACCAGATTCTTACCAGACTTTGCTAGTACTTGGAGACTTATGACCCAAGGAAATCCTGAAGTTGTCAAGTTTGATGAATTATGCACATTGCTGTTGCAAGAGTCACTTTCTAGAAAAAACAGGACCAGACATTGTGCAGTTGAATAGGCTTTTATTGCTTCTCAAAGAAAGGGTGGTAAGAGCAATGTAGCCACTTCTTATGGTTCTGCTGCGAGTGGAAAAACTTCTGTTCCTAATGCTTCTGATGGCAACAATTCTTCTAGTTCTGGTGATAAGGGCAAAAGAAGATGCGTTTCCATTATTGTACAGCTAATGATCACTTGATCAAGTAGTGTCCTATGTTGAAGGCCAAAGAGGCTAAGAAGAAAGAGGGTCTTTCCATTGCAAATGCTAGTTCCACTACAAATGCAGCCATTGTTGAGTCTTCTGTGAAAGGAGACTATGATGCTGATGTTGATGTAGAATGGGCTTTTAGTGCAGAGTGCACTTACAATCCTACTGTCCATGATGCATGCATGTCAGTTTTTGCAGATTCACATGTGTGGTATTTTGAGAGTGGTGCTACAAAGCACATTACCTCAAATCGTGAATTGTTCACCTCTTTTGAGTTTGTCCCTCATGGGAATTCAGTCACTTGTGCCAACAATGCCTCTTATCTAGTTCAGGGGGTTGGAAAGATTGTGCTTACTGCTGCAAATGGTAGTTCTTTCACACTTGTTGATGCACTTTATGTACCTGGGATCAAGAAAAATCTTTTGTTTGTATCTGCACTTGCTAGACTTGGACTTGTAGTCAGATTTGTGGATGACAGATGTACAGTTGGTGATCTTAGTTTTGGTTATGAAATTACTGCATCTGGCCTTTTGTGCCATGGGCTGTATAAGCTTACTTTGTATGAAAAGTGTGGATAAAATTTTGCAAATGCAGCTGTAGATTCAAGGACTGTTTCAGATGCAAAACTGTGGCATGCACCTTTTGGTCATCTAAATTTTTTCAGTTTGCTACGTTTGCAGAAATCTGATATGGTTTCTTCTTTGCCACCTCTTGAAGCACCTGTCAAACATGTTTGTCAAGGCGATATTTTGGGCAGCATTCAAAGTCTCCAAAGGATGGTTCGGTTAGGGTCACATGCAAGTTGCATCTTGTGGCCCATGCATAATGTCATAAAATCTAATATCTAACCAATCCAAATGGTTTTCTCATATTAAACCAATCATTTAATGTGGGATAATAACCGGGAACAAGGGCTAGAATATAGACATGTACTTACGGATCTATCTCAACACGGGGCCAATGGTAAAGGGGTCCAAATGAGAGATGGTCTGTCAAAGAGCAAGGTTAACTAACGGAGCTTAAAAGTCCTTAGGGTTAGCTTCATTAAAGACCTCCAATGGTTAGTGTTAAAAGTCCTTCGACCTTAGGCAAGCTAGGGTTGAGCTTGAGGTGGGAACCCGACCTAAGATTGAGGTGCTTGTCGTGCTTGATGACTAAGGTGCTTGAGGTGCTTGTCATGCTTGATGTGTAAGGTACTTGAGGTGCTTGTCATACCTAATGAGGAAGGTGCTTGAGAAGCTTCCCATGCATGGGGGGTAAGGTGCTTGAGTAAAAAAGAGACCCTACAAACTTAATGAGGAAGGTGCTTGAGAAGCTTCCCTTGAGTCAAAAAGAGACCCTACAAAGGAGGGGGAAAGTCTCAAAGTTAGGGGAATCTTTGACTCAACCTCCCACTCACCCAAAGGGCACCCTTTTTCTCAAGGGGCACATGGGACACATGTCAAACTCTCCCTATGCTTAGCCACATCGTGAGCTTGAATGCTATTGGCTGGGCTAAAAAGGGTCCAATAAGCTTCTAGTTCCATCCAACAAATATCTAGATATTTTCAATATCTCTCTCTCTAAGGGGTAAGGAGTACACTTGTTCAAAGACTACCCATGTACTTGAATGCATGATGCATGTGATTGGCTAGGGGGAGAGGGGTCCAATGAGCTTGAAGCATGTGAAAAGGCTAGAACTCACACCAAGCAAGCAAAGGGGTTTCTAGGGGGGTATACACCACACACACACACTTATTTTGTGGATTGATTCTCACTTGGTGAAAGTTGAGGAACTCCACCTCCTTTTCCAAGATTGTGAGAAGTGAGAGTCTACACCAACACTCTTGGCTATGGAATGAAAATCCAACCAAGAGCCATGCTTCAATGCTTAAGCTTGCCATCTTCTCCATATTCATTACTATGCTATTATGTATGCTAGCAAGGAGAGTGATGGTAAGTGAGAAACTATTTCTTTCTCCTATGGAATGTTTCTTCTTCCTCTTCCCTATCCTCATTTCCCGCTAGCTCTCTCAACCTTCGAAGGTGTTTGAGGCCTTGGGATTGAGGCTTAGGATAGTTAATTCTTTCTACAAAGTTTATGTTATGTTTGTGATGCATGAAGCTTTACATCTTCATTGCATCACCTACATCGCAAGGAACATAAAGATTGTATTGTACCAAGTCTATATTGATGGGAGAAACTATAATACAAATGCCAATTGGAGGGGGGGACTGGATCCGTATGAATCCGGTCCTCAACTGTTGTCATGTTCTCTAAACTCTCTCTCTTGCAAAAGTATTGTTCATGCCAAGTTAAGTAAGTACCATGTTTATGTTGCTATTATAAATTAGGTTCACCCGCTATGCGCACAAAGTAATGTCACAAAAGTGCTTCATCTAATTTTCTAATTCCGCTACTCTCAAAGTTCATAGGCCATTTCCATTACATTAGTATCAGAGAATTTGGTTTCTCTTTTCTTGCTTAAGAAGAGAGGTCCTTAAGTAGCCTACTAATGGTTGATTTTGTTAATTATATTAGGGTAAGTGGGACTAGGATCTATTATCGGTTTTGTTGAGCCCACTATGTGGGATATGGTGCACACCTCGGGAGCTTTGGTCTTAATAATGGAGTATTTTTAGACTTGCCTACATCTTTACCATTATTGAGCCATAAGAAGTCCAAAAGGAGCTATCCCTCAGCAACTTCGCTATGTTAGACTCACTCCACTACTCTCTATAATTAACCAATTTGAGTCGTGGGTATAGATACTTAAGTGCCTATTTTCAAAGGCTAAGAGGAGTAGCAACTAAGGTTTTGAATTTCCAAAGCATACACTAAGTAAACACATAAGTTTAATTAACATGGCTAACAATAACCAAGAGAGTAGAATTAACATTGATAACTTTGATTTTGCACATGAAGGTGCTAATGATAATGCCCCCATGTTTGTTAATTATCTTGTCACTAGGTTGAAACATGCTATGGGCAACCTCGCTTTGCAAGCCAAAGTTACTCAATATCTTCGTGCTTATTGGGTTTCCTTTCCTCTCCAAGAGGAGAGAGAGCTTAGGAGGCCTCTTGATGAGACCCCCAAAAGAAGACTCTCTCCCATACGAGAGGAGGAATCAAAATATCAAGAAAGTAATGAATCCCTAAATTCCTCCAAAGATGTGGCTCCACAAAGAAGGCGGACTAAACGATCGCCAACTCCTCCCAAGAGGAAACAATTAACCCATAGTCCTTGTCCTCGTCACTCCAAATGGGAAGAGAGGAAACAAAGGAAGAAAAGGGCAAGAAAGAGGTCACCCTCTTCTCCTTCTTCTTCACCTTCCTCCTCTACCGATGAAAGCTATGGCTATTCTCCTAGAGAATACAAGAGGGGAGGACATCACAAATCTTACCCTGCTTGGCGAAGGTCACAGAAGCTAAAGAAGTTCAAAGAGGGAGGAAAGAGTATCTCTTTTCTCACCTATGATGGCACCTTTGGTGCTACTGACAAAGTATTGGTCTTCATCCAACAATTTGATGCAGCCTTTGGAGACGAGGGCTTCACGGAGTCCTCCAAGCTATGCCATGTAGCTATGCACTTCCAAAAATTGTCTTATCAATGACGGGCTAGCCTTTGTGGCAGCAGTGAAGCCGCAAAGGCATGGAAAATGCTACGAGTTTCTATCATGAAGCAATTCCTTGCAAGTGATGCAAAGGACAAAGTGCTTACCAAGTGGTGAAGTTTAAAGCTTCTCTCTCATGAGTCTATCCACAAATATGTGGAAAAGTTTTGGTATTTACATCTCAAGGCTACTATCTTTCAAAAGATAGACTTTGCTGAGCAAAATCAACAATTATGTGCAGGATTACCCAAAGAGATGGCCGAGTATGTCAACTCTCAACGGCCTGGTTCTATCACCAAAGTAATCCACCACACTATGGTTGCATTGCGCATCAATTTCCAACAAGGGGCTAGACAGAATGTCAAGACTATGGAAAATAAAGACAAAAGTGATGCCAAGAGGAAAACCAATGCCCAAAATTCTTACCAAGGCTATTCCAACAACAACAACAATTGATCCAAGGAGAAGGGAGTTACAAAGGTAATTATAAACTCTCTCCTTAAGAGCTAGAAGCTATTTGTAAGGACCATAAATTTTTTAAGTGTGGGGAGCAAGGCCATGGTTATCGTCCTTGCCCCAAGAGAATTGCCCACAATGAGACTCCTAGAGCCTCTATGTTTGAAGCTCCAAAAGAGGATCCTCATTGCCAAGGATTTCTCCTCTCCTTTGCTTGGGGAAAGATGCAAGAGCATGATGCCTTTATTTTGTTTGACCCTAGTTCAACTCACAACTTCATATCCACAAAGTTGACCACTAAGCTAGGCATACACGCCCATGAGATGAGAGATGCATTGAAAGCCAATGGAGCTATGAAGGGACAAGACGTCTCAGTTACTTCCTTAATTGAAAAATTAAGGCTTCATGTCCAAAGCTAAGTGGACAAAAAGGATTTCTTCATTTCCCCTCTCAAACATGAGAATGTTATCGTTGGGGCATCATGCTTTAACCTCATGGATTCCAACATGAAGTTCCCTGAAAGGAGAATCTACTTCACCTACTACAGGGAAGAGAGCATGTACATAGATGCTACTGAGTCGGGGAACACCATGCCCTTGCAATAAAGGGAATCAAAAGGAATTAAAGTTGTCTAATTTCCTAAATGGATCTCAAGATGTTTTCATTGATGATGACATTACTAGTGAGCTACCTCTAAAATAAGGGATGATGACCATGCAATTGAACTCCTACCAAGAAGCTCACCGCCTATCAAGCCTCCTTATTGAGTTTCACAAGCTCAAAAAGAGGAGATCATGAGGCAAGTGCATGAATTGGTGGAAAAAGGGATGGTGAGGTCTAGCTCCTCTCCATTTTGTTCACCATTGATTTTAGTGAAAAAGAAAGACGACCATATCGCATGTGTGTCAACTATAGAGCACTAAATAAGGTTACTATAAAAAATAGATCTCCCATGCGGCGGGTAGAAGATCTATTTGATAGTTTACATGTTTTGGCCTGACAAATGCTCCAGGTGCATTCAAACTCATGTTGGACAAAAATCTTCAGGCCATTCAAATTCTCTTGAGGAGTACAAGTGACACCTCCAGGTAATCTTTCAAGTTGTGAGAGAGAATAAGCTTTTCATTAATCAAAAGAAACGTGAAATTTTCCTACAAGAGATTCAGTATTTAGGTCACATTATCTCTAAAGATGGCACCCGTATTGATCCAACAAAGTTAGAGATAATAAAAGGATGGCCTAATCCAAGGAATCTATAGGAGGTACGGAGCTTCATAGATATGTGTGCATACTATAGATGCTTCATAGAAAAAAATCTCGCTAAAAGTAGACCCATTACATGACTTTACAAAAAAGAACGTTAAGTATTTATGGACTACAAAAGTGCAAGAATCTTTTGAGAAGCTTAAGGAGAAGCTTATCTCTCAACGTGTGCTCACACTATTAGATCTCTCAAAGACATTTGAGGTCCAATGTGATGCTTGTGGTGATTTCCTTGGAGCTATTTTGCTTCAAGAAGGGCATGCCATAGCATATGAGAGTCAAAGACTCAACTCCAATAAGTGAGTATTGGGCAAATACAAAAAAGAGCTACTAGCTATTCTATATGCCCTAAACACGTGGAAACACTATCTTTTGGGGACTCCATTCATTCTACGAATGGATCACAAAGCCTCAAGAAATTCATGATGCAAACCAAGCTCTCCAACAAACAAATGAGGTGGGCAAATTTTCTTTTGCAATTTATATTTCATATTGCTCACATTGCTGGCAAGCACAATCAAGTGGTCGATGCACTTTCACAAAACGACCAAGGGTAAATGTGGTGTCTATAGCAACTCCTCACAATGATCTATATTTTATGATAGATGAGTATGCTACTGACCAAGACTTTAAATACATAATTACAGCCTTTGCAATAGGGAAGAAAAAGACCCATTCACCTTGAAGGATAGTTATCTTCCAAACGGCAATAGGCTATGTGTTAATCACCCAAACAATACGCAAGTCATGTATGAATCCCATACTTCTTCTTATGTGGGGCAAAGAGGGACTCCATAGTCTACTCTTCGAGGAGTAGAGATGTATTTCTGTTGGTCTACCATGAAAATGAAACATACAAGAGTATGTTTCAAAATGCATTGTATACCAAAAGTTGAAATTTGATGAGGGAAGCAACTTGGATTGTTTCAGTCGCGACAGGCTTAACAAGAAAACACACTCTATGCCTATCAAAAAGACTATTAAGGCACATCAAATGGCAACCCTCTTCAAATCTCAAATTTTCAAGCATCATGGCTTTCCAACATTCATACTCTTGGAGAAAGATCCTAGAATGACCAGTAATTTCTAGAAGGGTCTCTTTGAGAATCTAGGAACTAGATTAAATTTCTCTTTCGGCCTATCATCCACAAACGGATGACCAAAGTGAAATAGCTAATCTAACAATTCTTGATCTACTAAAAGCCTATGTCATGGAAGTAGATCAACGTTCTGAATGAGAGAAAAACCTACCTCTTATAGAGTATGCGTACAATGACATTGTACATACTTCTATGGGGAAAGCACCTTTCAAAGTTAAAGAGGGAAGATCCAAAAGTCCCTTATCACTTAAAGTACATGGGAAGATCTTCGCTACTAATGAATATAGCCGAGACTCACAAGAAGATTTTCCAAAGATTAAAGAGGTTGTATCCATCTCAAAGCAAAGGCAAAAAGGGCTGCTCCTAATAAGCACAGAAGAGCCTTAGACTTTAAGTAAAATTATTGGGTCTTGCTAAAGTTTCTTAAGGCTCGTCTAAGGCATACTACGGGCAAGAATTCTATGGGTCACTGAGAGTATTATGCTAAACTAGCAAAAAGATTTTTTAAATTCTTAAGCCAATCAATGAGATGGCTTATCAATTAAAGTTGCCCCATCTTATTAAGTTTAAGAATTCTTAAGCCAATCAATGAGATGGCTTATCATGAGATGAATTTTTTAAATTCTTAAGCCAATCAATGAGATGGTTTATCAATTAAAGTTGCCCCATCTTATTAAGTTTAAGAATTATTCTTCTAAAGATGCTAGATGGATGAAAAGGACCTAGCTTAAGGATAATATGAACCTTGTCAATGCTTACAATGATTTCTTAAAGTAAGAATATTCGGAAAATTCATTTTAAATGAACAATGTTTTTGTCTTATAAGACTAGTTCTCTTTTTATTGTGCACAAATTTAAACAGTATGCATGCTTAGGATCGTGTTTGTTGTGATCACGTCTCACAAACACCAAGTATAACTTGTCACTCTACCTGGGAAGTATGATATGGACTAAAGAGGAGACATTCTTGCGGTAGCTACGTCTCCCAAGCACCAAATGGATTATTCATCCATCTTGGAATGATGTCATAGGGTAAGAAGGAATTCTCTACCCGTTAAGACAAATTGACTAATGACTATGGCTTTATCTCTTTTACCTCATAGTCGAGGACGACTATGATTTCAAGAGAGAGGTAATGTCATAAAATCTAATATCTAACCAACCCAAATGATTTTCTCATATTAAAATGATCATTTAATGTGGGATAATAAACGGGAAAAAACGTTAGAATATAGACTTGTGCTTACGGATCTATCTCAACACGGGGCCAATGGTAAAGGGGTCCAAATGAGAGATGGTCTGTCAAAGAGCAAGGTTAACTAATGGAGATTAAAAGGGTTAGCTTCATTAAAGACCTCCAATGGTTAGTGTTAAAAGTCCTTTGACCTTAGGCAACCTTAGGCAAGCTAGGGCTGAGCTTGAGGTGGGAACCTGACCTAAGCTTGAGTTGCTTGTCGTGCTTGATGACTAAGGTGCTTGAGGTGCTTGTTGTGCTTGATGACTAAGGTTATTGAGGTGCTTGTCATGCTTGATGACTAAGGTACTTGAGGTTCTTGTCATACTTAATGCAGAAGGTGCTTGAGAAGCTTCCCATGAATGGGAGGTAAGGTGCTTGAATCAAAAAGAGACCCTACAAACTTAATGAGGAAGGTGCTTCAGAAGCTTCCCATGCATGGGGGGTAAGGTGATTGAGTAAAACAGAGACCCTACAAAGGAGGGGGAAAGTCTCAAAGATAGGAGAATCTTTGACTTAACCTCCTACTCACCCAAAGGACACCCCTTTTTTCAAGGGGCACATGGGACACATGTCAGACTCTCCCTATGCTTAGCCACATGGTGAGATTGAATGCTATTGGTTGGGCTAAAGAGGGGTCCAATGAGCTTCTAGTTCCATCCAAAAATCTAGATATTTTCAATCTCTCTCTCTCTCTCTCTCTCTCTCTCTCTCTCTCTCTCTCTCTCTCTAAGGGGTAAGGATGACACTTGTCCAAAGACTTTGTCCAAAGACTACCCATGTACTTGAATGCATGCTGCATGTGATTGGCTAGGGGGAGAGGGGTCCAATGATCTTGAAGCATGTGAAAAGGCTAGAACTCATCCCAAGCAAGAAAGGGGGGTGCTGCAGGGGTATACACCAGACACACACTAATTTTGTGGATTGATTATCACTTGGTGAAAGTTGAGGAACTCCACCTCCTTCTCCAAGCTTGTGAGAAGTGAGAGCCTACACCAACACTCTTGGCTATAGAATGCAAATCCAACCAAGAGACATGCTTCAATGCTTAAGCTTTCCATCTTCTCCATCTTCATTACTATGCTATTATGTATGCTAGCAAGAAGAGTGATGATAAGGGAGGCACTATTTCTTTCTCCTATGGAATTTTTCTTCCTCCTCTTCCCTATCCTCATTCCCCGCTAGCTCTCTCCAACTTCAAAGGTGTTTGAGGCCTTGGGACTGAGGCTTGGGATAATTAATGCTTTCTACTAAGTTTATGTTATGCTTGTGATGCATGAAGCTTTCCATATTCATTGCATCACCTAGGTTGCAAGGAACACAAGAATTATATTGTACCAAGTCTCTTTTGATGGGAGAAACTATAATGCAAATGCCTATTTTAGGGGGGACCCATTATGCTCACATAGTAATCTCACAAAAGTGCTTCATCTAATTTCCTAATTCCGCTACTCTCAAAATGCGTAGGCCATTTCATTACACAAACTCCATCCTTGGGCAATTACCTTTACTTTGTGACTTTCATTGATGATTACTCTAGGCATGCATGGGTATTTCCGCTTAAAGCAAAGTCCGAAGTTTTTATGTGCTTTAAACAATTTCTGGCTATGGCTAAAAATGTATCGAGATGGACTATGGGCACCCTCCATTTCGATCGAGAGTGGGAGTATATGTCTCATGAATTTAATGCATTCTGGCTAGTCATCCAATAAAACACCAATGTACAATGCCTTCTACACCTCAGCAAAATGGTGTTGCTGAGAGGGAAAACACATCACTTACAGAAATAACACGATGTATGGTCAAAAGTCAAGCTTGGCCGCATTCTTTTTGGCTTGAGGCCATCATGTGTGCCACTTATGTACTTAGCAGGTGTCCTACAAAAGCTTTCGAGTCTATTACTCCATATGAATCATGGCATGATAGGAAGCCTTCTACTGAGCACATGCGTGTTTTTGGTTGTTTGGCATATGCGTTGGTGCCACAAACACAACGTAGAAAATTGAATGATAAGGCTATCAAATGTATTTTTGTTGGTTATAGTGTTGAAAGCAAAGGTTACAGGTTGCATCATCCACAAACAAAGAGTATTTTGGTTTCAGAGGATGTACTGTTTGTGGAAGATTCTATTCAGCCTTTGTTGTCATGTACTAGTGACAGTAATGTAAGCTCAAAAGACATTTATGACTCTTTGTTGCCTCTTTTCAGTGGTGGAAGTTTGAATGTAAATTTCAATAAGGCAAATGTACAGCCTATGGGGGTTTTGGAAAATGTTACAAATTAGTCTGTTATTGATGCAAATGTACATGATGTACTTGATGAGGAAAGGGATGAAAATGAGCAAGCTAGAGGTATGCCAAAATGGTTGGTGCATACATTGCGTGACAGTAAATTGGATGCACCTCTGTCTAGTGGTACTCGTTTAGGCTCTGGCCATACATCTTATGCATAAGATTATTATGCTTTGGCTATGTCTAGCTTACATGATGTTGAGGAGCCTCTGTCTTTTGATGAAGCACATAATTCAAAAAATTGGATGGCTGTCATGCAATCAGAATATGATGCACTTATAGAAAATGACACATGGGCTTTATGTGATTTGCCTCCTGGCAAAAAGGCCATTGGTACGAAGTGGGTTTACAAGTTGAAATGCAAGCCGGATGGTGAGATCGATCGCCATAAGGCTCGCCTTGTTGCAAAGGGTTATGCACAGTAAAAAGACATAGGATATGAAGAGACTTTTGCTCCCACTTGTTGTACAACTATTGTGCATTTTCTATGTGCATTGGAAGCTCATTTTGGTTGGGATGTACATCAATCAAACAATGTTACTGCTTTCTTGAATGGTGACATATTTGAGGAAGTTTATGTAACGCAGCCTCGCGATTTTGTCAACAAAGGACAAGAGGACAAAGTGTGCGATGTAACAAGGCTTTGTATGGGTTGAAGAAATTTCCTCGTGCTTGGTATGAGGAAGCTGACACTCATTTGGTCAAACGAGGCTTTTGTAACAATCCAACAAAAAGCACATTGTATGTAAAGCGTGAGGTGATGTACTTCTCATTGTGGTTCTTTATGTAGATGATTTGTTGATCACTGGACCAAATGAGATACATATTGCTGAATTTAAGGTTGATCTAAATGCTACTTTCAAGATGAAATATTTGGGGTTGTTGCATCATTACTTGGGCATACAGTTTAAGCAGTGTGATGGTGGTATTGCCTTGTGTCAAAAAATTTACATAGAGACATTGCTATGTAAGTTTGGACTTGAGGATTGGAAACATATTGCCACTCCCATGGGAAAAGGTTTAAAATTGAGTCTTCATGATGCTGGTGATCCTGCAAATGTCACTCTTTACCAAAATGATGTTGGATGCCTCATTTATGTATGCAACACGAGGACGGATATTCAGTTTGCAATCTCACAAGTTAGAAAATTTATGCATGGCCTAGGGTCTAAGCATTGGCAGGCTGTCAAGAGGAGTTTCCGCTACCTTAGTGACACTTTACATCTTGGCTTGTTTTATCCCAAGGGGGATCATTGCCGCCATACTTGCATGCTTTTTTGGACTCAGATTGGGCTGGTTGTTTTGACACGCGAGTGTCCACAAGTGGTTTTTGTTTCATGCTTCGCAGTTCATGTATCTCATGGCTGAGCAAGAAGCAACCTACTGTGGCCACTCCTAGTTGTAAATCTGAGTATAGGGCAATCTTCACAGCTACGATTGAGTGTGTATGGCTCAAACGCTTTATGGTTGATTTGGGTGTTGGATAGGACACTGCCAACACTATCTACACTAGCAGTCACAGTGCATTGGCAGTTGCGAGGAACCCAATATTTCATGCTCGCACAAAGCACATTGAGGTGCATTACCACTATGTCAGGGAGAGGCTCTCAGCAGGAGATATGAGCTTGGCTTATGTGACAACACATGACAACCTTGCAGATCTTTTCACAAAGGCATTGTCTCGTGAGAAGCTCGAAGCTTTCCGCAAAGCTTTGGGCTCACTCCCCTTTGTGGACTGATCATGTTCTCAGGGCGTGGCACTTCCCTTTACTCATGTGCGAGCTCTCGTTCATCGCATCACTCCATGGGGATTTGTTACCATGTACATGTGGTAGTGATGTGTCTGAACACACTAGGACCATCGGGGCATTTTTTCCCACATTTAGGAGGTTTTTTCCCCCGTGCATTGTATATACGCCCATCACTCTAGGGCTATCTATCTTTCCATTGCACACTAACTAACATACTCTCAGTTGTGTGCCTCAAGCTTCCTTCATCTTCTCCAAGTTGTGTGCGTTTCTCTGCAACCCTAATTCCAACACTCCTTTGTATTTGAACGAGCGGGAATACTCGTACTACTACAAAAGTTTCTCCTCTTTTTCCCGGTGATTAGAGGCCTGGTAGGTAAGATTTGCAAGTAGATCCAAAGGACTTGGAAGATATGGTTCTTCAAGACTGAATTGTTTCTAAGAGGGAAGTGGATGCAAAGCCAAGCACTTTTTATTTGTACTCAAATTGTTAGACTCTTCTTCTTTCATCATATTTGGAAGGCCAAGGACTGCCGCATGTTCAATAGGAGGGAAGTGGATGCATATCCAAGCACTTCTAATCTGTAGTCAAATTGTTAGATTTTTCTTCTGTCATCATATTAGGAAGGCCATGAATTGCCGCATGTTCAATAGGGATCTCTCTTTAGTTAAATTTTTATAATTTATGCAAGAGGTAGGTATATGATCTTTATTATTGGGGAAAAAGATAGAGTTCGGACGATTGGAATAGGGTTGCTCTTGCTGTCATGACCAAATGTGGTGAGTACGGGCTTGTAGACTATGGTTAGCCTCTGTTTGAGGTTTTGTATCTTCTAGATGTAACCTTTGGTCCCTCAAGGCTCGACATGAGCATGAGGTTGCTTTGTAATTTTTTCAATGAAATATCTACTAGTAGATACATAAACTATTGTGAGTTTGGTTCTTTGTTTTTTTTTAAATCTCCTCTTTTCTTGTGTATATGTATCTATAAAGTGAACACCAAAATTGAAATATGATAGGTGGGTTCGGGTTCCTACCGCTCGTTGGTGGCAGCTTGGGTGATCTCATGGTGATGGGGATCTTGGGCCCTGTCCTATCGACTCTATCTGATTTGTATAGGAGTGTTTGGGTGGTTGGGGATGGCCTCCCCTGTTCCGCCAATAATTTTGGATATTTTGGACTATATATGTTCTGATGATGCCCTGGTCTGTCTGATGGTTGTCATTCGTATATGATGTGTCTATGGTTTGTTGGGCTCTCATGGCACATGTTGTGCATGAGATTTTCTTGTAAATTTTTTGGTGTTAAATTTATTTTCAACTCCCCTATTGATGAGTACTACAAAACAAAGAAAAAGAGGATAAGTGGGTTTGTTTTTTTGGGTTTCATTATGTGGAATCTGAGGAAGATGATCCTTTGCTCCCATGCCTTAGGGAAAGGAGAAGGGAAAGAAAAGGAAAGCAGAGGGGTTTGTGCATGACGTTGCATTATATTTGTTAGCACAATTGTTGCAACATTTTGTCTCAAGAGAGGGTAATACGTTTAAGGTTGACAAATGGAAGGTCGCTTTGTTGGAAGAAGGGGAAGGATTGTTGGAGCACATGCACGACCAATCTTTTTATATTAAAGGTCCTATGCTCAAGACATGAAGCATGTGGCAATTAGATGGTCAATGCAAAGAGCCCTTCACGGGCGGGCATAGTCAGTGTGAGTTTTGTTGTAGCTCATTCATTGATAAGACTTTTAATCAAGCAAGTAACACATGTGACGAACGTTCATGAAGAATCGTCAAAGATTCCAAGTATTAGAAGTCCAAAGTGGAGCCACTAACTACTAGTATATCTATCTATATTATCTATAATGGTGGGGATGGATTCTGAACCCTTGACCACGTGGTGCTCTCTCCTACATCCACTACCCACCATCCAATGTGCTTTGGAGCCCGGTAAAACATGAAGGAGGGAGAGAGAGAGAGAGAGAGAGAGAGAGAGAGAGAGAGAGAGAGAGACGTGGATGTGGTGATTCGTGCAAGAGAGAGAAGGAGAGAAGGGGAAGGAGATGGAGAGAACACATCATATGGTGGAGCTTGTGAGACTAACTATCTCACTCTCCTTATTCTCTATATAACCAAAGAATGAGTAATGGGCGGACGCTTGCCGGCCACGAGGCCTGAAATCTAACAATCTCCAACTTGAATGCCAACATGGCCCAAGTGGCTAAAGAATGTAGGGGCTACTATGTACAAATGTACAAAATGTGAAGCGTGACTATAGCTTCACCCTACGCCCATCATCTCTAAGCAATGGGTGAACCGCTATAAGGCTAAGCTCTTTGTTAGAGCATCCGCTGGTTTTTATCCATGTAAACTTTGACTAACTCAATGCTTTTGCTAGCCAAAATATGCCGCACCACATGATACTTGACCTCTATGTGTTTCTACTTGGAGTGAAACACGGGGTTCTTTGCTAACGTAATCGCAATTCTGACGGTCAGAATGTAGCACTGGAGTCTAGTGTATACCAAGGTTTCCCACTAGATGAGATAACCACACAGATTCCTTATTGGAATTGGAAACTTTGCAACATACTCTGCCTTAGTGGTGGAAGACGAAGTGCAATTCTGGATACATGATCTCCAAGAAATTGCCGCTCCAACAAACAAGAAATTGTAGCTCGGTATCCAGCAAACAAGAAATTGTAGCCAGATATGGATTGCCTAGTGTCCACACTGTCATTTTGATCAAAATTTTAAAAAATGGACATTACCATCGCCTTTGTAATGTGCCAAAAACCCCACCTAAACTTGTGGATCGAGCTGCAAAACTTCCTGCTCATGCTTCTTCTCTGCAAAATTCAGCAATGGCTTGCTACACAAGCTCTATACAAGATGAGTATACATGCCTAAGCTGAGACCTACAATCTGGGCTTCTCTTGCACTGCAATCTGTGTGTACACAAAGTCGACGTGGAAGCTTCCATGTACAGGATCAAAAGCGCTCGCAAAACCTCTGATACGCACATGTTACCAAGCTACTTCCTTCTCCCTTATCTTGAATCTACTACCACCAATATGCTTGTCATTGCAAAGCCGTTGACTCAGCCGTCGCACTACACCCATATAAAACCAAAGCTCGGATACCACTTGTGAGAGTGCTAGGTGCGGAAGCGAAGCACGGTGCATGTGGAGTGCGAGGGAGGAAAAGAGTAGAAGATACATTGTGTGGGTGGAGCAACCTCCAAGAATGTGGTGAGCAGATCCTTATTCTTTGTGTATATGAAGAATAAGGAATGTGTATGTATATTGAATGGGCGAGTGAACACCGGACGACCCGGCCCTAGGCAAAGGTGCAATTCCTTTACCCCAATAACATTTCATAATTCTTTGCATTTACTCATCACCACAAGAATGCTTTCGGGCCTTCCACTTATGATTTATTGTTACATGATTGAGCATGCTACCTCATCAACTTTTTTTCTTTTGCAGGCACATTCTCCCTCAAGCGGCTTCCACAGAATGGCTTTGTCAGGGAAACTAAAGCTTAGGAAGTCGGGAATGTTGGAAGCATCCAACACTAGTAGCCATTTATTGCATGTTCCATGTGCACATTTTTTCATTTACTATGTATAGATTGACAGGCTTTCTTTGAGATCTATTTTGTATCCATTAATTTACTCTATGTGCCTTGGGCAGCTGACCATTTATTTTTAAAACCTTTAGCATATAAGTGAATTGTAGACCATGTGAAAGAGGAGAGATCATTTTGTGAGAAAACCTAGAGTAGAGAAGGAGAAGGAGGCTATGGACATGGAAGCTTGGAGCCACATGTCCTCTCTTCACAAATCAATTACTGCATGCATTGAAGTCGAATCCTCCTGCTTCTCTCTTGCTTTTCATTAAAGTTGTATATTAGTGTTGTAATGTGTGTGTATTAAGAATTAATCACTCTCTAATATCTTTAATACCTATTGTGTGTTTGATTATGGTGTTGTGTGCATGATTAAACCGGTGTGTAAATTAGGATTCGTGCATACAATGCTCTCATCATAACCTCATGAGCTTGGGTGAGCTTGTGTTTAGAATGTGCCAACAAGCATTAGTAGGAAATGCAATGAAGAGAATTGTATGATAAACATAAGGGTTAGCATGCATGTGACAACTAATCCTTTTCATTAGTTATCTCTTCTTCCTATTTTAAATGGCCTCTCATGATTTCTCTACTCTTTCTCAGCCCATTACTCTCACACATTCACCCATGTGTGATGCTTCCACACCCTAGGCAAATTTCTACTATCTCTAGATTGAAAATTTTATTGATTCATTGGAGCTATGCTACAAGGTAAACAGCACCTAAGCACTACAATCTAGCATTGTTCAAACCCTAGAGTGAAAAGAGGTGTAACATTTAATGGCCTAATAACTTGTGTGTAGCGGAAATGAGCATGAACATAGTGGGCATTTCATTAGAATAGATTCCTAATGAGAATTACAAGAGTGCTTGGGTGGAGAGAGCAACAAAAAGCATAACACCTAGTTAGATAGCATCAACAATACTTTCAAAAGAGAGAGAAATTAAGCTAATGACAACAGTTGAGGACCGGATTTGCATGGAGCCGGTCCCCCCTCCAAAAGGCTTTGTATTATGGTTTCTCCCATCAAGAGAGACATTGTACAATACAATTCTTTGTGTTCCTTCAAGACTAGCTAGTGCAATGAAGATGAAAGCTTCATGCACTAAGAAAAACACTTAGCAAACACAACTTGAATTATCCCCGTTCTCAGACCCAAGACCTCACACACCTTCGAAGATGGTGAGAGCTAGCAGGGTATGAGAGTAGATTGAGAGGAAGAAGGAGTATCTTATGAGAAAGATGTACATCTCCTCACATAATCACTCATATTAGCATAGCTTAGCTTAGTAATTAGCTTGGTAGAGGAGATGATCATGCATTGAAGCTTGGCACTTGGTTGGATTTTCATCCACATGCCAAGAGTGTGTTGATGTAGGCTTCTATCTCACAAGCTTGGAGTAGGTGATGAGCTCTCCATTAAAGCTTGGGAAGAGATAGTCTTCTCTTTCTTCACACATGAGATTGTGTGAGTGTGTGTGTGTGTTAATGCCTTGCAAAAATTGGCTCCCTCTCTCTCTTGGGCGAGTCCTCTTTCTATTTGCTCTTGTTGAGCCCTTATTGGCTCTCCCCAAGTCAAGCCAATGACTATTAAGCAGCATAAGTGATAGCCTTCTGACATGTGTCCCCTTTCCCCTTTTGTGATAGCTTTAGGTAATTAAATAATTAAACTAAACTCTCATTGGACCCCTTTGCCTCCTGGCCAATAGGAATCAGGCAAGCCATTGAGCTCCTGAATGCTCATTGGACCCCTTGTGAGACTGCCCAATAGTCTTCTAGGAGACTTAATTCTCATTGGTTTCTTTTATTAAATGTTTTTAAATTAATTAAACTAGATTTACTCTAGCTTAATTCTCATTGGTCCACTTCAAGGGTCATCCAATAGAAACTGGGCACACCTTGTGGGCATCTGGTCTAGGGAGCTGACATGTGTCCCGCATTCCCTTTGTGTAAAGGGAGCCTGTGTGTGTGTGTGTGTGTGTGTGTGTGTGTGTGTGGCTTTCTCTCTCATACCCTAGAAGAAGGGCTTGCCCCCTCCCATGTAGGGATATGTGTTGACTTTGGAGAGCACACAAAGCATCCAATTCCCCGTAAGCTTTAACCCTTTGGACACAACCTTTGAATTTTGGAACCTTAGCATTTTGGAAGTCTTAATGGGCTGAACCTTAGGGTCTTTTTAGCCCATTGTTGCACATGGATCTTTTGCAGATGCCCCCCCCCCCCCCCCCCCAATTTGGATCCCTATTTTCCCTCCTTTGGATCCCTACTGTGGCCGGTCTGCTAGCTTAACCAATATTCTAGCCTTTTCTCCCCTGGTTTTTTCCCACATTAAATGATCAGTTTAATATGAGAAAATCATTTAGGAGAATTAGATATTGATTATTATGACATTACCTCTCTCTTGAAACCATAGTCGTCCTCGAATATGGTGTAGAGAAGATAAAGCATATTCATGAGTCATTTTCTTAGCGGGTAGAGGATCCCTATGTTACCCTACGCCATCATTCCACAATGGATGAGTAGTCCATTTGGCGCTTGAGAGCCTTAGGCTGCCGCAAGCATGTCTGCACATTAGTAATATCAGTCTTCCATAATAGAGTGACAAGCTCTACTTGGTGTTTGAGAGACGTCGTCTCCGCAAACTTGATCTAAACATGCATACTACTTCGTTTTTGTGCACAATAAAGAAAAAGAAAGTCTTATAAGACAAAAACTTTGTTCATTTTTAACATTTTGTACATTTGCTTACTCTTGGGAAGCATTGTAAGCATTGACAAGGTTTAGGTTATCCTTTAGTTGTATGCCTTGCATCCATCTAGCATCTTCAAAAGGATAATTCTTAAACTTAATAAGATATCGTTGGATAGTCTTACCGCCTCTTAGCACCTTGTCTTCATGTCGGAGAATGGACTCGGGCTGCAGCACCTCCTCTTGGTCCTCGATCTCCGGCGGGTCTTCAATAGTTGGTTCTTGAGGTGGCTCTCCTTTGTAAGGCTTTAATAGGCTCACATGGAAAGCATTGTGTATGAGCCAATGATTGGGCAACTTGAGTTGATAGGCCATCTCATTGATTGGCCTAAGAATCTAAAAGGGACCATAGTACCTTTTTGCTAGTTTAGCATAGTACTTTTGGTGGCCCGTAGGATTCTTGCCCGTCGTGTGCCTTAATCGAGCCTTGGGAAACTTTAACAAGACCCAATCGTTTTCTTTAAAGGCTTGGGCTCTTCTGTGCTTGTCAACAGTAGCCTTTTGCCTTTGTTGTGAGATAGAGATAGCATCCTTAATCTTTTGGAAAGATTCTTGTAGGTCTCGGCTATACTCATCTGCAGCGAAGATCTTCCCATGTACCTTAAGTAGCAAGGTACTTTTTGATCTTCCCTCAATTACCTCGAAAGGTGCTTTTCCCGTGGAAGTATGTACAGTGTTATTGTAAGCATACTCCACTAAGGGTAAGTACTTCTCCCATTGGGATCTTTGATCTACTTCCGTTACATAGGCTTTTAGTAGATCGAGAATGGTTAGGTTAGCTATTTCACTTTGGCCATCCGTTTGTGGATGATAGGCCGAAGAGAAGTTTAGCCTTGTCCCTAAATTCTCAAAGAGACCCTTCCAGAAATTACTGGTCATTCTAGGATCTCTATCCGACACTATGGACATTGGCAAGCCATGGTACTTTAAAATTTGTGAAATGAAGAGGGTTGCCATTTGATGGGCTTTGATAGTCTTTTTGACAGGTTTTAAATGAGCTTGTTTACTGAACCTGTCTACTATCGTCCATATTCCCGTAATCCCATGGATAGACTTAGGCAATCCAAAGATAAAATCCATGGATATTCTCTCCCATGGTGAATTAGGGATTGGCAAGGGTTGAAGCAATCCAAGTTGCTTCCCTCTATCAAATTTTGTCTTTTGGCATACCACACATTTAGAAACATACTCTTGTATGTTCACTTTCATGGTAGGCCAATAGAAATATGTTTCAATTCCCTTTAAGGTAGACTGAATCCCTCTATGCCCCGCATAAGGTGGAGCATGAGATTCATACATTACTTTCTCACGTAGTGAGTTAGTAACGCATAGTCTATTGCCATAGAGAAGATAACCATCTTGTAAGGTAAATGGTTCTTCTTTCTTCCCTAATGCAAGGGCTGAAATCACATCTCTAAAATTGGGATCAATAGCGTACTCATCTATCATTGAAGATAGATCATTGTGAGTTTCTATGGAAACCGCATTCACTCTCGACCGTCTTGAGAGTGCATCAACTACTTGATTATGCTTGCCAGCAATGTGAGCAATATGAAAATGAAATTGCGAAAGGAAATTTTCCCACCTCATTTGTTTGTCGAAGAGCTTGGTCTGCGTCATGAAGTACTTAAGACTTTGGTGATCCGTTCGCAGAATGAAAGGAGTCCCCAATAAATAGTGCTTCCATGAGTCTAAGGAATGTAGAACTGTAAGGAGTTCCTTTTCATATATGCCTAGAGCTTGCTCAACAGGGTCGAGCCTTCGACTCTCATAGCCTATGGCATGCCCTTCTTGGAGTAAAACAGCTCCAAGGCAATCACCACAAGCATCACATTGGACCTCAAATGGTTTTGAGAGATCCGGTAGTGTAAGCACAAGTTGAGAGATAAGCTTTTCTTTAAGCTTTTCGAAAGCATTGTTCTCCTTAGCAGACCATGTATACCTAACGCTTTTCTTTGTTAGGTCATGTAATGGTCCCGCAATTTGTGAGAACTTTTCTATGAAGCGTCTATAGTATGCACACATACCTATAAAGCTTCTTAGTTCATGAAGATTCCTTGGTTTAGGCCATCCTTTCATTACCTCTAACTTAGATGGATCCATTTGGATGCCATCTTGAGAGATAATATGACCTAAATACTGAATCTCTTGCAAGAAAAATTCACTTTTCTTTCGATTAACATAAAGTTTATTCTCTCTTAAAACTTGAAATATTACCTGGAGGTGTTGCTTGTGTTCCTCCAATGAATTAGAGTAGATGATAATATCATCAAAGAACACTCCAGTGAAGGTTCAATGAGGCCTGAACAGCTTCTCCATCAAGTGGTTGAATGTGGCTGGTGCATTGGTCAAGCCAAAAGGCAAGACAATGTATTCATAAAGACCAAATGTGGTGCGAAATGTGGTCTTTACAATGTCTTGATCAACTATCCTTATTTGATGATAGCCACTTTTTAGGTCAATCCTACTGAAGTAGGTCGATCCTTGTAGCTTATCAAATAGGTCTTCTACCCGTGGAACGGGAAACCTATTCTTGATAGTGATCCTATTTAGTGCTCTATAGTCGACACACATACGATATGTGCCGTCTTTCTTTTGCACTAATAGCACAGGTGAGCAAAATGGAGATGAGCTTGGCCTAACCATACCCTTCTCAACTAACTCATGCACTTGCCGCATAATCTCCTCTTGTTGAGCTTGAGAAACTCTATAAGGAGGTTTGTTAGGCGGTGAACTTCCTGGAAGAAGTTTGATTGCATGGTCATCATTACCTCGTTTAGGAGGTAGCTCACAAGGGATGTCGTCAATAAAAACATCTTGAAACCCCTTGAGAAAATTGGATAACTCTAATTCCTTTTGGTTGCTTTTATTTTCTTTTGCTAAAGCATTAGGTTCATTTTGAGAGTCTTTAACAAAAATCATGTACACGGAAATAGAGCTCTTTATTGACTTGTTGAAAGCTGGTGTATGTACAATGGGGATAGTGTTACCCATTTCCTTAGCATCTATATACATGTCTTTTTCCCTGAACTTAAAGGAGATTCTCCTTTCAGGAAATTTAACATCGGCAGCCAGGCGGTCAAACCATGGTGCCCCTAGGATTACATCCTCATGCTTGAGAGGAGAGATAAAGAAGTCCTCTTTGTCCACATAGCCTTGGACATGAAGCCTCAATTTCCCAATTAAGGGAGTGACTGAAGCTTCTTGCCCCTTGAAGGCACTGTCTGCGGGTAGGACATCTCCCATCTCGTAGGATTGTATGCCTAGCTTGGTGGCTAACTCCATAGATATAAAATTGTGAGTAGAACCAGGGTCAAAGAGAATAAAAGCATCATGTTCTCTTACCTTTCTCCAAGCATGGCATAGAGGAGATCCTTTGTGGTGAGTTTGGTGAGTCTCCTCCTCTTGGATTTCAACCAAGGAAGCTCTAGGAGGATCTTGGCGGTTGTTCTTTTCGGGACAAGCGCGGTACGCATGCCCTTGTTCGCCGCACTTGAAACACCGGTTATCCTTACGATAACGCTCAAGCTCTTCAGGAGAGAGTTTATTCTTACCTTTGTAAACTCCCTTCTCTTTAGCTTTGTTGGAGTTACCCTTAGGAGACTTTTGGACATTGTCCTTCCCCTTAGGCTCATTGGAACCCTTGTTTTCCGGGGGCTTATTATTTCTTTTAGGCCCCGTTTGGAAATTGATTCGAGAGGCCACCATAGTATGGTGTATTACCGCCGATATGGTACGTGGCCTTTGGGAGTTGACATACTCCGCCATTTCTTCAGTTAAGCCCGCACAAAATTGTTGCTTTTGCTCTCCAAAATCCAACTTTTTGAAGACAATGGCTTTGAGTTGTAGGTCCCAAAACTTGTCTACATATTTGTGGATGGATTCATTGGGAGAGAGCTTTAAGCTTCGCCATTCGGTGAGTACTTTGTCTTTTGCATCGGTGGCCAAAAACTGCTTCATAATGGAAGCTCTTAAAGCTTTCCATGTTCGTGGAGCTTCACTGTTGGCTCGTAGGCTAGACCACGATTGTCTGGCGGACTTTTGAAAGTGCATAGCTACATGGCGTAGCTTAGAGGACTCTTTGAAGCCCTCATCTCCAAACGCCGCATCGAATTGGTGGATAAAGGCCAAGACTTTGTCCGTAGCACCAAAGGTGCCATCATAAGTAAGGAAAGAGATGCTCTTCCCTCCCTCTTTGAATTTCTTCAGCTTGGACGACCTCTTCCATGCGGCATAGGATTTCCTATGGCCTCTTCTTTTTTATGGTTCAAAGGTTGCACCATCACTTTCTTCAGAAGGTGAAGAATTTGAAGAAGGTGGAGAAGAGGGTGACCTCTTTCTCGCCTTTTTCTTGTCTTGATCTTTGTTGTCTTCACCATCACTTTCATAAGAGGAAGAGGATGAAGAAGAAGGAGAAGAGGGTGTCCACTTTCTCGCCTTTTTCTTCTCTTGCTTTTTATCATCCCTCTTTGAATTATGGTGAGGAGAAGAATACGATGGTCTTCTCCGCTTTGGTGGTGATGGAGAGCGTTTAGCCCGCCGTCTTCGTGGAGCCATCTCCGCCGAGGTGGCGGGAGACTCGCTTCTTTCTCGTTCCTTCGGTGGAGGCTCTTGAGTTCCCCTTTGGGAAGGAGATGCATCATCAAGAAGTAAATTCTTGAGCCCTTCATATGGATTCTCTTCTTCTTCCCGAATCGGAGAGAGACCTCTTTTGGTAGTCTCACAAGGAAGCTTCCTAGGTGTTCTCTCGTCATGGTGATGAGCTTGGAGAATCCCATGAGCACAGAGCTGTCGTTGCACTTCACTTTGGAGAGATGGATTGCCCATGGCTTGTTGAAGCCTAGAAACAAGATAGTTAACAAGCATTGAAGCATCATTAGTAGCTTGCTCATGAGAAAAATCAAAGTTATCAACATTAATTTCACTCTCTTTACTATTGTCGGCCATTCTAACAACTTTTAGGTGTAAACTTTTTAGGTGTACTTTGGCACTTCAAGCCCAAGTTGCTACTCCTCTTTACCCCTTTAGAAAAAGCACTCAAGCTACTGTACTCGCGGCTCGAATACCATTAATTGCAAGGAATAGAAGAGAGGGTCTTTCAACACCAAAACAGCATCGGCTCTTGTCAAGCTTCTAATAGCTCAATAGTGGTTAAGCCGTAGGCAAGCCCCGTAGGACTCCACTATTAAGACCATAGCTCTCAACAGTGATGCCCCGTTAACTGCACAAAGGCAGGCGCACTGCAAGGCTGAAAAATCCCTATTCTACTTACTCACAGGCAATTAATAATACCAACCATTTGTAGCTAGCTTAAGGACCTCCCTTCTTGATCAAGAAAAGAGAAACCTTGTACTCTGATACCAATGTAACATTTAATGGCCTAATAACTTGTGTGTAGCAAAAATGAGCATGAACATAGTGGGCATTTCATTAGAATAGATTCCTAATGAGAATTACAAGAGTGCTTGGGTGGAGAGAGAAACAAAAAGCATAACACCTAGTTAGATAGCATTGACAATACTTTCAAAAGAGAGAGAAATTAAGCTAATGACAACAGTTGAGGACCGGATTTACATGGAGCTGGTCCCCCCTCCAAAAGGCTTTGTATTATGGTTTCTCCCATCAAGAGAGACATTGTACAATACAATTCTTTGTGTTCCTTCAAGACTAGCTAGTGCAATGAAGATGAAAGCTTCATGCACTAAGAAAAACACTTAGCAAACACAACTTGAATTATCCCCGTTCTCAGACCCAAGACCTCACACACCTTCGAAGATGGTGAGAGCTAGCAAGGTATGAGAGTAGATTGAGAGGAAGAAGGAGTATCTTACGAGAAAGATGTACATCTTCTCACATAATCACTCATATTAGCATAGCTTAGCTTAGTAATTAGCTTGGTAGAGGAGATGATCATGCATTGAAGCTTGGCTCTTGGTTGGATTTGCATCCACATGCCAAGAGTGTGTTGATGTAGGCTTCTATCTCACAAGCTTGGAGTAGGTGATGAGCTCTCCATTAAAGCTTGGGAAGAGATAGTCTTCTCATTCTTCACACATGAGATTGTGTGAGTGTGTGTGTGTGTGTGTTAATGCCTTGCAAAAATCGGCTCCCTCTCTCTCTTGGGCGAGCCCTCTTTCTATTTGCTCTTGCTGAGCCCTTATTGGCTCTCCCCAAGTCAAGCCAATGACTATTAAGTAGCATAAGTGATAGCCTTCTGACATGTGTCCCCTTTCCCCTTTTGTGAGAGCTTTAGGTAATTAAATAATTAAACTAAACTCTCATTGGACCCCTTTGCCTCCTGGCCAATAGGAATCAGGCAAGCCATTGAGCTCCTGAATGCTCATTGGACCCCTTGTGAGACTGCCCAATAGTCTTCTAGGAGACTTAATTCTAATTGGTTTCTTTTATTAAATATTTTTAAATTAATTAAACTAGATTACTCTAGCTTAATTCTCATTGGTCCACTTCAAGGGTCATCCAATAGAAACTGGGCACACCTTGTGGGCATCTGGTCTAGGGAGCTGACATGTGTCCCTCATTCCCTTTGTGTAAAGGGAGCCTGTGTGTGTGTGTGTGTGTGTGTGTGGGGCTTTCTCTCTCATCCCCTAGAAGAAGGGCTCGCCCCCTCCCATGTAGGGATATGTGTTGACTTTGGAGAGCACACAAAGCATCCAATTCCCCGTAAGCTTTAACCCTTTGGACACAACCTTTGAATTTTGGAACCTTAGCATTTTGGAAGTCTTAATGGGCTGAACCTTAGGGTCTTTTTAGCCCATTGTTGCACACGGCTCTTTTGCAGATGCCCCCCCCCCCTCTTTGGATCCCTATTTTCCCTCCTTTGGATCCCTACTGTGGCCGGTCTGCTAGCTTAACCAATATTCTAGCCTTTTCTCCCCTGGCACTTCCCCACATTAAATGATCAGTTTAATATGAGAAAATCATTTAGGAGAATTAGATATTGATTATTATGACAAGAGGTCATAGCCTTAAAAACTCCACCTTAACCTAAAGGACCATTACATTTTTTTCAAAAACTTTAAACTCTTTATTTTTAGTGAAGGGAAAAAAAGTAAACATATAGTCCATGCTAGTTGGGAAGGCTAAAAATGGAGGTTGTACATATCCCTTGAATGCATGCAATATATAAGTTCTAAAGGTGTTGAAATTTCATATTTCTTAGGGTTTCTTCGCTTTGTTTTTTCTTTTATGGTTGCATTCTACACTAAAATAAGGACTTATAGGCAAAGTCTGATAGGCATACTCTTTTGGTCCCTACACATGGGTGGTCAAATGAGGATTTTGTGGATTTAAAGAATATGTGATATTTTGAAGTATTGAAAGCTTCCCCTTGTGTGACATGATCCTTGTATTTTGCCCCTTTCCAAGTGGCTTGTAGGCAAGTTGCCACATATAGGCATTAGGTAGGTTGTACGATAGGTTAATGTGTTGAGGTCCCTTACCCACCGCTCAACCTTTTGTACATGAAGTTGTTGGAACCCTGTGTGTGTGTGTGTGTGTGTGTGTGTGTGTGTGTGCGCGCGCGTGTGCGCACACGTGCACGCATGCAAGGGTGTGCATGGAAACATTGCAAAGGTGCTAGGATCTTAGACTAGGACAATAATGGAGGAGTAGGATTCATCTTCATCTCCCCCCTCTCTATTGGTTTGGTTGCAATGGGCATTGGAGGTAATGTACAAGAGAGGGTCTTGTTGTAGGCACTTGATTGAGTGGAGGGTGATGACTTGATGGAGATCCAAGGCGTCCTCTCTATCTCTATCTTAGCACGCTATGATAGAATTTTTTTTAAGAGCCATGGAGGTTCTTTCCCATGCAGCAAGTCAAAAGTTGAGCCTATTGGACTTTTGCATGTGCTTAGAGGTGGTGCCCTAGTTCTATGGTCTACCTCCCACAATTCTTGGGGATCTACTATGGAGAACCTATCACCACACATAACTACAAGGGAGGGGTTTTTATTCAAAGGATCTTAATAATTATCTAGAGGTAGGCCCTTAATAACACATAGTTAGAGGTAGGCCCTTAATAATTAGCCCCATAAACTTAAAAATATGTAAGAGAAGCACCACCAAAAAGGAGGGATGCCAAGAGATAATAATTGAAACCAGGGGGCAATTATAATCATTGGTCGGATAACGCTAAAGAGCTAGCCTAATATAACCACCTTAGATAACAATCACTATAGCACCAGATAATAATCATGCTGCTTGTGGGATAATAATTGCAACAAGGATGAGCACCAGATAATTCCAGCCAAAGGGGGCTACTAAGGGGGAGGCTACAGGTAGGTCGATGTGTGCAGGGAGGGCAAATTTGCACCAAGAAAAAACGCACCAAAAATCAACAACCTAATCAAGCTTCTGACATGCACAGAGCTCCAACCAAAACGTGACTGGCTAATAGCACAATAGAATAGCCTTGAGATCACTTCAGATGATAGTGGCATGCTAGCTATGCCCTAGATCCTTCATCCTTTGCTTCTCAACGAGCAGTACCTTTCTATACCCTAGGTCACACTAGCTTCCATCGCTTCCATTGTTCATCACTATAAATTTTTTTTATAGTAACCTGAAATATACCTCATATTTTCTTTTTTTTGCAAAACTCACAATTGTGAGTGGATAGTATTAAGAACATCAACAATATACCACAATATCGAGCTCAGATCGAGAGCCTCAAGGGTCCCAGGATTGCACATTATCTGCTTGGCAGAAAAAACCACTACCACTCCTAGGCTTTTCCTATTACAAGATGTTATGTACTGTTTTAGACCAATCCACTAAGGCTTGTTTGCCTCCGATAATCTGAATCGTCACTCTGCTCTCTTGCATGATTTCACAACAGCTCGCCACAACCATATCCCCCTCAAACACGCGGTGGTTCCTTGCTTGCCAAATATGGTGCAAGAAGTAGGACCTGATTATTTGAGTGCAGACCAGAAGAGTAGGACTTTCCAACCTATAACTACCAAAGAACATATCATTCTTGAAGAACTTAATTTGCCGTGTCCTTTGAATCCACTTGCATAATTTCCCAGCCATGCCCCTGATTGCCTGGCATCCCATGAAAGGTAGGCTAGGTCTTCACTAGCCATTCTGCCAACAGGAGTAAAGGAAATATATCTCATCTTAAATCACTTCCATTTTTGCCTAAGAAAATATGATATTGTGTTCTAAGCCATCAATCATATTTTTCCATAGAAATCATAGAAATCATGTATAATCTTATCTCACAACCATATTTCTTTGGAGAAATTCCATTGCAAGACATGCCACGACCAATTTTTTCCATAAGATTTATGTAGTGGGATAGCTTAGAACAATATTTCTTTGGAGAAATTAGATTTCAACACAATCACATTTTGGTAGAGATGTTATCATGGACTGTAGCATAAGACATATTTTCCTCAAGAAATAGTAGTCTCCTAACCATGCTTTATTGAAGACATTCAAGTTCCAAATCCTTCTCTAAGCCTTGCTTTGTTGAAGACGTTCAAGTTTCAATTCGTTTTAATTGTCTAGTCCTACAAGATCCACTATGTATCTCATGTGAAACTTAGAAATTTTTTTTGTTGCAGATAATAAGAAATAATTTATAAAGTTATTTTCTCTTCAAAATATAGTTTGCCATCTTTAATATTATCGAGTAAATTAAACATTTATTTTGATTTCTAGCTCGTTACCTCGTGGGTTTAAGCTTAAAAAAATGGCGACCCCCCAAAAAGGTGCTAGGCTAGATATTCCTTTGTTATTCACCTTTTGGCAATTTTCCTCTAAAAGGTGTTCAAGGAGCCTCCTCCAAGCTTGGAGAGCCAAGAGGAACTAGTGCAAGATGGAGAATCTAAAGTATCTAAAGGTCTCTCTACATTCTAGTGCCATTGCCACTTTGTTGCATTTTCTTTGTACCTCCCCTGTGCAATCCACCACTTTAGTAAAAGACCACTTAGAGCAAGAAGTTTGTGATGAAGTTTAGCCTCTTGTCATGGGCGCCCTCCTTGCGAATGAAGTTGTACTCCATCCAACATATTCCAAGCCATGATCACCCAATCCTTCGTTTGATCAATTAAGGAGACTACCAACTTTGCACTCATGGCTTCTGCATGCGTAGCTGGGTGCACGATCTCAATGCCACCTTGGTTCTTGGGTCTTGCCATCCTATTCCATTTCCCCCATTTCCATTGAGCTGTGTCATTTGTGTTATAGTCATTTGATTCAAGCCTCTTTGGATATACTCAACGTCCCACTTCAATGTCACCCACTACTGAAGCTATTTCATCAAGAGGGCCACTTGAATCTCTTGAGTGTCCTCTTGTTGGAAAATCTCTATCTTATGTGGAACAATAGGGACCTCTTCTTGTGAAGGTGAGTATGGGTGAGTAGTGGGTGCAGGGTGGGGAGTTTGGTTATCCACACCTCTTTGTAAAGCTCCTTTCAAGTAGTTCCTTGTACCTTTATGATGAAAATATAATTTCAATTTTTGTACTATGCTTATGATATAGCACTAACCTGCTGGAACTATCTCCCTTTTCTAGCTACGACAAACTAATTTGGTAACTGAGATCTATGTAAAAGTCTAAGTCACTTACCATCATTCATAACAACATCTTCAATATCCAACCTAGAAATTTGCTATCAAAACTAAGTATTATAGATTTCCTAAGTATGAATAATTTTTTCATTTTCAATCGACAAGAAATCTACACTACAAATCAAGCATGTGAGCATGGACATTGTTGAATATAAATCCTCTTTTACAACAAAAATATTGACAAAAGAAAATAGAAATATATAATGAAGAAACACCCTTGATACAAAAAGGAATAAGAAATTTTGAAGAAAAAAATGCCAAGAAAAGAATTCTTGAAATCGGTGAAAAGATTCTTTTGGAAAAATAACGTAAAGACTCGTTGCCTTGGCAAAGTGCCTTGCTATTCATGTAGAGGCTTAGTGTACCAAATTTGTGGTCTCAATCACAAAGCAAGACCAGGCATGGGCCATTATAATGAAGGATATGATTGACAAGGAAAAACTATTCTCCCAAGGTGGCCAGTGGAAAGAGTTAAGAGGTTCATGACAAACTGTTAGCCCCTCGGTGGTCCAGCTTGAGATTAGGGGCACAACAGGCAAGCTTGTATGTAAGTGTACTATTGCAATAGAGTCATTGGAGTGGGGAGAGATGACCATATATTTTCAAAACTCAATTACAAAGTTGATCCCCTTGGATCTCTAAAGAAAGAAGTGTATTATTGAACCCATTCTATAGAGAAAATACTAGAAAGATCAATAACAAATGACTCCATGGCCAACCCACTTTTGGGACAACAACAATAAGAACTAGAAAGAAATAGACCAACTGGCTACCTAGATTCACCTCTATGGTACCAAAAGACTGTTGATTAACATAGTTGTAGAAGGGTTGCACAAGTCCTTGATCCCTATTTACAAATTTAATTTTGAGTAGAAAGCCTTGCAGTGTCCCAAAAGAGCAGACATTTCTATAAACCACAAACCAAGGATGTGTATCACACTCTAATGTTGATGGATGATTGGTCCCCCCGCAAACAAGAAATGGGGAATCAAGATGGGTGGCAATAGCAAACTGGAATTCACAGTGGTCGCTATTGATGAAGATTTTTTTAATGGAAGGTGCTATGGGGGGATTTGTGGACAAGCATCAAGAATCTTGCCAAAGGTATTGGATTAGATAGGGTGCAAAATGAAAAGTGAGAACCCCTCTCGCCCCTCTCGCTTATTCAAAGAGTGCTTGGTAATTGAGGCCTGGCAGGCAAGACATGAAAATGGATTCAAAAGACCTAGACAATAGGGTTTTTCAAGAACAAGTTGTTCTTAAGAGGGAAGGTGGTGAAAAACCAAGCGCTCCAAATCTATACACAAATTGTTAGATAGTGCTACTTTCAGCAAGTGTGGAAGGTCAGGAACCACTAGGTATTCAAAAATGACCTCTCGATAGCTAGCTTCAAGGAGATTATCCAAGAAAAAAGGGAAGTTATTATTGCCATTGGTAAAAGAAAGAACTCGGATGAGTGGAATCACACAGTTTTTGCCATCATAACCGCTACATGGTAAGGGATTGTACATTGGCTTGCCTCTATCTAGGGATTTGTAGTTTCTTGATGTATCATGTGATCCCTTGATGACATGAGCTTGAGGTTACTTTGTATATTACTTTATGGAAAATTCAATACATCCACTCACAATTGTGAGTTTGTAGGTGGCAACAACACCTCCATGGCCAATATATGATTATCTATGCAATTCCTCAGCTATCATGAGATGAAATAATTAACACTAAGCTCTTGCTTAAAATACAAAAATGGATCTTGAATAGTGTACTCTAGATTTCAACTAAATTTAAAATGCCAACATAAGCTTAACCTTTAAAATTAAAGAACAAGTGAAAGAGTCACGACGGCTTTGAAAAACAATAAGAAAAAAATGTAAAGCCATGTGAAGTTGTGAAATGTAAGATGAAAAAAAAAGAACTAATTAATATGTGTGTGTAGAATTTATTAGAATTATGCAAGGTGAAGCTTCACTTTAACATTCTAAAACAATAGAATGCAAAAAAAACATATATGTTGTGTGTGTGTGTGTGTGTAAAATTTACTAAAATTATGCAAGATGAAACTTCACTTTAGCATTCTAAAACAATAGAATGCAAGAAAAGTAAAGACAGGTTGTGAAATGAAAGGTAAGTCTCATCATGCAGTGAAAACTATGATCTCACCCCACCCAACACTAAGGGTTTCTTTTACAAAGCCAAGAATAGTCATCCATTTATACATCCATGATTATGTTTGAAAATGCAAAAGTATTTGAAACACATGATTGCTACAACCCTACTTGGGCTACTGGCTCTACGTCGCTTTATTATTGAGAATCTTAGAAGATTCTTTCTTTCCCTCTCCACTTTCGTATGCAATTAACCCCCTGATGGTTTCCATCGCTCAACTTCTATGCGCTGCTAATCCCCTACCTTCTGCGCGTAATGACTGCTTGGGCCACCTGCCCTCCTTGCATTTTCTTCTTACATACCCCCACCTCCTCACGACACGCCAACTTAGCCCCCTCCTCCCACGGGCCGCTGTTGCATGCCCTGTCCACCTTCGCCCGTTTCTAGCATCATGTACAACAGTCATTTCTTGGAGAGAGAGAGAGAGAGAGAGAGAGAGAGAGAGAGAGAGAGAGATTGTGACTACAAACCGACGTAGAGAGAGGGAGGCAGATAGCACGATGGTGGCTCGGCATGCGACGCCAATAGAGAGTTGCACCCTCCCTTGCTTTGTGCGCATGCTACCCCCACAACCCAACCACTACACCATGGCTGCTCTAGCTCCACAAACTGCAGAGGAAACACACGCATGTAAGCTCTACTAGCAGCTACCGCCCTACCTCAACAAACTCCACTTGCGCTAACATTCCATGCCTGCATTCGTCGACCTGCAGATAAAGTCATACTCTATCCCCTACCTGCATTGCATGTCCTCCCTCCACGATTGTCCTACATGCACACAATCGGCATGGAATCACGTAAAGGTCGACCTCCAACAAGAGAAGAGTGTGACTTGCGTGTGTGCACGTGCACGCGCGCGCGCACACACACACAGATGCACAAAAGAGAGAGAGACAGACGTAAGCTCGATACATGTGGAAGAAAGAGAGAGAGAGAGAGAGAGAGAGAGAGAGAGAGAGAAAGAAGGAAAGATCTTCACCTTTTGGCCCCAATATTTTGAGTTTAATTTGATATCAAACTCCCTTTTCCTTTTCCTTGGCCAAGGGATCTCTTTAGATTCCATCAAATGCAAATGTTGGTACTACCTATTTGAATTGTTCAATGGTTTTAATTTTGGCATAAATGCTTTAGTGGGTATAAATTGAAGGGGTTGCACATCGCTTTTGTGCTCAACTCCTCCAATTTCTTTCATGCCCCATTTATGCCAGTAGTACTAGCATAAACCAAAGCAAAATAATACATAGAGGCGATATTCCCATCAGACACCAAGCAACATGATGCACACAATCCGTAGTATCGACACTAGCCAAAGCACCAAATTTTCAATGGATACTATCAACATTTGTCCAAGAGCAAACTTATGTACACAACAGGTGGCATCGGATTCGCTACCATCACATAGACAAGTGGTACTACTGATGCATGCCAAGGGGCAGAGAAAGTCACGTGAATATTTAATGTGATCACGTATTTTGAAAGGTGATCACTCAATGTTATTAACGTTTCATCTAGTGCATAGGACCACCTGTAGTAACCCTGCTTCCTCCCACACACACAGAGGTGAAAGTACTAATAATGAAGTCCCTAAGCACTCCCCAAGCGTGGACACTCATGGAGTCATGAGTGATGTGTCAAATATTTTCCTTTTAACACTTGCGAAAACTCCTAGATATGCAAAGGGGACAATGTCATGGTCGTCATTTT